>NW_028327175.1:111705496-112008526 GCF_987537825.1 Furipterus horrens | reverse complement strand
GAGTGGAAAGGATTTTGGAGTTGGAGTAAGATACATGTGTCAAGACTTGACATGGTGCCCCTCCTGCCCTGAGCTCTCTGTCCTGTTTGCCATCTCTCTGAGATCTCCTACCAACCTCCGCAACCTCATTAAACGTCTCTCCTCCACCTCCTCTGCTCCATGGCCCCTCCCTGTTCCTCACTGCTCTCTATGCATGTGCTTTACGAATACACTTTCTACCATCATGTTCATTGACATCAGGGTTCCATGACACCAGGGTGGGGGCAGGGGAAGGAGAAGATGGACACTGATCCATGTCATGCCAAGTGCCATCTTTACCTATGTCCTATTTTAAAACATAATATCAAATCAGATGGCCCCTTAAAGACCACCTAGATTAGAGTCCTCAGGTGGAGGTCAAACTGCTGAGCTCCAACGGCCCCCTTGAGTTCAGATACAATATGTATCCTCACACAGGTTCTGTTATAAATGAAGAGAAACCTCAGAGAGCATAGGCTTTGCAGTCCTCCCTACCCCATCCCAATGCCTTACAAATGTTTTTTTTACTGGACCTGATCATTGACTATATTACATAGAGTCAGGAAATACCAAAATCTTAGTTCTCCAGAAAAACAGAACTAAGAGGAGAGAGAGAGAGAAAGTGAAATTTTAAGAAAGTGACTCACACCATTATGGGGGCTGGCACGGCTGGAGATCAGGGAAGAGTTCATGTTGCAGCCTTGAGTCTGAACGCTGGAAACCCAGGCAGATATTCTGTGCTGCAGTGTAGAAGCAGATCTCCTTCTTCAGGAAACCCAGTCTTTGCTCCTAAGGCCTTCAACTGATTTGATACCCAGACACAGCTCCTTAAACGTACAAGTATTTAACCTCCACATAAAGACAGTAGCAAAGTTATGCTTCCTCCTTACAAAATAAAACTATCCTCCATACAACTGGAAACACACTAACTCTTCAAAAAAGGAAACAAAGTCTTAAGATGAGCTTCACTCCTCTTGATATGTTGTAACTTTAATACTCTAATAAAAAGTTAACAATACTCTAATACTATGATATAAAGTTAACAATACTCTGATACTATGGTATGAAGTTAACAGGTCTTATGATAAGAGAATAAGAGGGAAGAAAACATATATTTTCTTATACATATAAACATATGCATATGAAAATATGGAAGAAATGCTTTAAAATAACTATAGTGTATTGCACTGTAATTATCTTATCTTTTCTTGTTTTTTTACAGGTTAGGAAATAGACTCAGATAATAAGCTATGTAACTGCTATTTGAACTTGATTCTTTCTGGCCCCAACTCCTTTTCAGAGAGAGAGAGAGAGAGAAAGGTGAGATGTAAATAAGGCTCTCCCCAGACATATTATTGTATGACTAGCAATGACAAGCTGAAGCCAGCTTGCACCGCTCCTGAGAGCTGACCTTGCATATCATTCTTAGATGTGTACTCAGCAATGTTCTCTTAGTACCTTGAAGTCAATTATAATGGGAGTTTTCACACAATAGAAATTGGCCAAAATTACAAATAAGACCTTTTGTGTGTGTGATCCAATCTATTTGTTAAATACTATTACACATCACTGAATATAAAATACATGATAATAGGGGCGTTATATATGTTTTTGTTTGCCTTTTCATTCCGGCACCTAGAACAGTACTTTGCACATAGCAAGTATTCAACAAATGTTGACTTAGCTAATTTAGCTTAGCTTCAAATCTTTACTGTATAGCTGGGGAAACTGAGGCTCAGAGAGGTTGCTACTTGCTTATGGTTGCCCAGCTCATAACCAACTGACCCAAGATTTAAATTCAGCTGACTCTGATTTCAGACCTAAGACTTATACTGCCATGGAGAAAGGGGACCCAGTGGTAGAAGAGATTCCTGAAGACATTTTAACCATCCCTCCAGAAGGACTCACAGGGGGTGTCACCAGAAGGAAGATGTAGGGTGATCTAAGGAACCACAGAAACCAGCGGCCAGCTGCTTCATAAGCATCACTGACATGCTACCCACTATGCCATGTGTTTGGCAAAAATAAATTCTCTCTTAGCCCACGACTTCCTAATTAGGCTGTACTCAAATATCTCCAGGCTTCAAAAGGACAGTGGAATCAGATTAAAGCCTTTTGGAGCCAAGAATGGGTAGGGTAGCTGGCAGAGACTACTCCTTGCTCAGTAGCCCAAGTTTGGCCCTAAATCTACATTTTTCTTCCAGGATGGCAGTCATGATTAAAGGATTCCTTCTACAGCCAAGGCTCAGTGATAAGGGCTTTCTGTTTAGACCCTCCTAAACTAGAAAAAGAAAATAAGTCATAATTTTGCATCATCTTCAGTTTTAATAGGTTTTATTTTATTTTTACTGGAGGTTTGTGATCATGGAAAACTAGGTTTGGTCAAAGAAGCATGTCCATAATTTGGCTGATGAGCTTCTGATAGGAGGGTCAATTATATAGTGTATTTAATTAATCCCTCTTACTTTTGAGGCATACCAACTACCTCTCAGGGAAGGAACCAGGTACTTACTAAGCCCTACTGTGTGCCAGGTATAGTGCAATGTGGCTTATATATTATCTTTTAGTCACATAAAAATTTGTAAAAGTTGATATTCTTAATTCGATTTTATAGTGAAGAAAATGCTCTCAGAGGAGTTAAGCACTTTGTACAAGATCACATGGCTAGTGAGTGACAGAACTTGTAAAACAGCCTAGGCATTTTGAACCCACAGATTTCATCTCACTGGTGCCGCATTTCCAGAAAACAGTCTGTAGCAACTCGGAGTCCCAGCCAAGGGCTGCCCTAAACAAGAATCTGAAGGAAGTAGTATTGGATTTTAGTCTAGGAAGTGGTTCTCGATTGGGGAAGGGAAAATTTTGCCCCATGTCTACCAGGGGATACATGGCAATGTCTGAAGAGGGGAGTTGCTACTGGCCTCTAGTGGGTAGAGGTTAGGCATGCTAAACACCCTACAATGCAAAGGGCAGCCCCCACAACAAAGGATTACCCAGCCCAAAATGTCAGTTGTGTCCAGGTTGATAAACCCTGGTCTATAGTAATCATGTTTTTCTCTTCCTAGAAATAATCTCCCTAGAGAAAAGAGTGCTGAACTGGAAAACCCAATCCACAGTGGGATTTCAGGAAAAAACTGGGAAGATAGTTGGAGATCCGGGAATCTTACTCTAGTCTGCTTGCAAACTGTTAAAGGTCACTTCCAAATCAGTTTTCTGACCCACCCCATCTCTCCCACAGTTACTAGTAGAAAATTCTTACAAATATTAGAGTTTCATCAAAAATATTGTATACAGTGTTTTCTATCAACTCATTGACATTAAAAATTCCTGGATTTGAGCTTCTTTGATTGTGTTAAGAGTTGAAACAAAGCAGTCTTTAAAACCAAAAAGAAAAACAAATCTGTAACATTCTTATTACCAATGTAATATGTTTTCATTGTTGAAAATTTAGAAAATAGAAAGAAACAAAAGCAAATAAAATTCTATGGCAAACACATCACCCAGAGATAACTGTTTATTATAGTTTGGAGGATGAACGTCTAGTCTTTTTCTCCATAAATATGTATGCAAGTGAAATTATTCAAATAGGCCCTGAAATAATTAAGAAGGCATGCAAATTCTGGCAAATAATAATAATAAACATAATAATAGTAGCAACAATAGCAGATATTAAAGCTAACACTGAAAGAGTGCAGATTTGATCCCAGATGCTGTTCTGAGACCTTCACATTTATGAACTCATTTAAATCCTCTCAACAACCCTGTGAGGTAGATACTTTTATACTTCCCACTTACAAGATGAGCACACAGAAATCAGGACCATCCTCAGAAAGGACCAACTTCACCAGTAGCTGCTCAGGAATGCACCTGAAGACAGGAAGATGATGCAAGCATTCCTACCCCTTTTGCCCAGTCATTTTTTCTTTCATCCACTTCCCACTTCCTGGCACCAAAAGCTATCTTAGTTTCCTAGGGCTGCTATAATAAATTACCACCCACTGGGTGGCTCAAACAACAGAGATTTCTCTCAAGTTCTGGAAGCCAGAAGTCAAAAGCAAGGTGTTGGCAGGGATACACTGTCTCCAGAAACTTTACAGGAGGAGCCATCCCTTGCTTTTTCCAGCTCTAGCACCTGTCTGCACTCCTTGGCTCTTGACTGCATCTCTCTCTGCTATGTTTTTACATTGTTTTCTTTTCTGGAAGAGCCTCCAAAATCCCTCTCCATCAATCCTCCTTTCTTCTTGCATTTCTAGTCTTCTACCTTCATTATTTCACCTTCATTTTGCTTCACATCCTTGAGCTGGCAAGTGCCATTTTGGGCATCCCGTTCCCACAATCAGATTATCTTACAGTTGTCTCAGAATCTTAATCTTCTTAATAGTGTCTTTTAAAAGAAAACTCAAATTTCTATTGCTAATATTAGTTGCTTCTTATCAGTTAACTAAAAGCTCTTTCTCTTTCCACAGTGAAGATGGGGAACAATGAATGAAGAGCCAAAGAAGGCAGAGAAACCTATCAAAGGGAAAAAATAATTCTTGTTTTCATGTTGATTTACTCAAATGGTTAAGGGAAAGTTCATTAAACCATCTCAGCATTTTTTAAGGATCCTGCTACCCCAGTGTTCCCTTTAACACTACTGGAGAAGAAGAAATAATCCTTGGGGAGGAAATTACATTCAAACAGTATTTCTTTTTTAAAAAAGCACACATACCAGAATTTCTTCAAAAATATTCTCTTCCCCAGGGCTTTCTAATCTCTTCTTCAAACCTAAGAGATGGAAGGACAAGGAACTTCCCAATTTTTAAAGTCAAGGTAATGTGGCCTTTTACTCAGATAAGTAAAAGCAGGACTACAAAGAAGCTTTTCATGGAATGACACAGCCACTTTTGTTTCGGGGGCCCAAGCATTCTTAATGACATACATGACAGGGCAGGTAATTAAATAACAATACCAAAACTACTGAGGCATGCTGTCAGTGGCATGGGGGAGGGGCAGCAAGCCTGCAGCAAATATAGACATGACTGCTCCTGAGTCACACTTTATTGCAAAATGGGTCCCATCTCCAACCTCAATCAAATGTTTTATATGTACACATATATCTTTGTGCTTTGAAAATGAAAACATCTTCATATTCCTAACTGATACTAAGTTTACAGTGTTGGAGGTTTCATTTGCATAATAAAATGCTATGCAAGAGGAGATGAGGGTTAATCAAAGGGTTTTATCACTCTTTTTAATTATCTTCATTATGCTGGAACAAGATGTAAATTTTAATTTACCTTGTTAGCTAGCAGATTCCACCAAACTTTGGATATCCTAATCATCTGTCATTTTTAATAGGCACAGATGCCAGTGATTTTAGCAAACTCAATGCCTTAAATATTGTGAGCTCTATTAATCTGATTGATATATCACTTAATATAATTTAGCAATTATAAATGTTAAACATAAGATCAGTGTGAGCGCCCTAGAGGGGGCCCCATGAACCTCAAATGGGTCCCCGTGTTTTTCTTTCCCCATCTTCTCTTTATCAACTTATGTTTAAAATGCTTCCCTGTTCACAAAGCCCTTCTCTTTTTCCTCCTTTCTCCATCAAATCTGTAGCCATAGTTTTCAATTCATGTGCAGTTATTTTTCCATGCCCTAGGAACTGTCTAGGTTTATAAAAGAATATGGTAGTATGTTCTTAGCCCACAAACATGACCAAGATTTTCAAGGGATGGGTGGAGGGAGGATGTCTATGTAATGTTTTGGGTTTATCTGCTAAACTCGTTGTAAAGAAGCCAAATGCAGTCTTCATCCAAGCCTGGGTGATCAAAGGCAGAACCTGCCAACCACAGTTAAATGAGTACCAAGTGGCTTTACTGGGTTCAAGGAGATGAACAATAATGCAGAAAGAGAAAGTCACCTGCCTTGACTGCTGCTTCTGAGCACTGAACTGATGGCAGGTAAGGATGTGAAGCCAGAATCAGAGAAGCTGAGCAATTCTACTGGTCAAACTGATTAGCTAAAAAAGATGTTTTCTGTGGCATTGAGTTCAAATTTTAGAAGGTGTGAAAGGTGGTGTTGTAGACTAAATGTTTGTGTCCCCCCAGTTTATATCTTGAAATTCTGCCCTCCAAAGTGATGGTATTAGGAGGTAAGGTCTTTGGGGTCTAATTAGGATTAAATAAGATCAAGATGATAGAGGCTTCATGAATGGGATTAGCACCTTATTAAAAGTCAAAAAAAGAGCTTGCTTCTTCTTTCTGCTCTCTGCCATGCGAAGATATGATAGAAGGTGGGTGGTCTTCAGCCTAGGAGAGGTCTCTTACAAGAACCCAACCATGCTGGCACCCTAATCTCAGAACTTCCAGCCTCCAGAACTGTGAGAAATAGATGTCTAATTTATAAGCCACCTATTCTGTGGTATGTTATTATAGTAGCCCAAGCTAAGACAACTAATGTGTTGTAAATTTATTGTAATATTTAATATTAGAGCCATAGGATCCCAGCTTTAATATCTTAGTAGCTGTTTAGCTTGGAGAAGTCACTTATCTACTCTGAGCCTCAGTTTCCTCATATATAAAACTGAGATAAATCATGATTTTAATCATGAGTTTAAATGACATCAAGCTTGAGTTCTGGCATATTCAATTATGGTATATGATATTGTGATCTACAATAAGAAATATATACTTAAGCTTAGTCCCTATTTCAAGCATGCAACTTCTAAAACCCTTGGAATTTCCACTGTTTAGAGTGATAAATGAGACTTCTGGCCAAGATGGAGGTGTAAATACACACACTGCATCTCCTCACAACTAAGAGGGAATTTACAACTACTTCAAAACAAAAAACAAAACAAAACAAAACAAAACAAAAAACAGAATATCCAGAAAATTGAAACTACCAGGAAGTTCAGAAAAGAAATAAAGAAGAAATAATCAGCCGGAAAGGTAGGAGGGGTGGAGCCAGAATGGAAAGAAAGAGGAGTGGAGCAGCAGCTGTGGGAGTGGTGTTTGGCAGGCAGCAGGGCTGGCCCCAAGGCTAGAGGTGGCATGGCTGATGGGAACACAGCAGGCAGGTACGGCCAGCCATAGAGTGACTGTAGCTGTGGCAGAAAGCACAGTCATACAGTTTAAACCCAAGAAGTGATCCCAGCCCCAGACCAGACTGTACAGCTTGTGGTTCCAGCACCGGGAAAAATAGAACCACATTGCTTCTGACTGTGAAAGTCAGTGGGGGTTGGGGTGGAGAAAGAAGCTATCAGTCTCAAAAAGGAGGCAGCTTGCTTAGTACGGGAAGGGGGAGAAGGGCCTAGAAAAGTGGCAGAAGCAGCAGTCAAGGCAGGCCCCTCCCCCACATAGAGCGCCAAAACACAGTGAAATGGTTGCCATCACTAATGAATATCTAAGGCTCTACCCCTATAACGTAACAGGTGTGACAGCCCTACTCAAATCACAAAGGCAAACACAGAAAGTTGTCAAGATGAGGAGACAGAGAAGTATGGCCCAGAGAGGAGAGCAGATCAAAATCCCAGTGATACAACTAAGCAACGAGCAGATAAGGTACCTAACAGATAAGGAGATAGCAAATCTAACAGATGCACAGTTTAAGGCACTAGTGATAGAGATGCTCACAGATGAGACAAAAGATTAAACAGGACAGGGAAAGAATGAATGCTATTCTGGGTGAAATGTAGGAAAATCCACATGAAACAAGTGGTGAAGAAAAGGAAACCGGGGTTCAAATAAACAAGTTGGAACATAAAGAAGAAATAAATAGTCAACCAGTACAGAAGGAGGAAATGAGAACTGAAAAAAAATAAGGAGAGGCTTAGAAACATCTGGGATAGCTTTAAACATGCCAACATCTGAATCATAGGATTGCCAGAAGGTGAATAGGGAGAGCAAAAAATTGAAAAACTATGTGAAAAAATAATGAAGAAAAACTTCCCTAATTTGAGGAAAGAAATGAACACACAGGTCCAGGAAGCACAGAGAGTCCCAAACCAACTAGACCCATGGAGGACCACACCAAGACACATCATAATCAAAATGCCAAAGGTTAAGGATAAAGAGAGAATCTTAAAAGCAGCAAGAAAAAAGAACAGAGTTACCTACACAGAGGTCCTTATAAGACTATCAGCTGATTTCTCAAAAGAAACTTTGTAGGCAAGAAGGTACTGGCAGGAAATATTCAAAGTGATGAAAAGCAAGGACCTACAACCAAGATTACTCTATCCAGTAAAGCTATCATTCAGAATGGAAGGGCCAAGAAAGTGCTTCCCAGACAAGGTAAAGCTGAACAGTTCATTATCACCAAGCCATTTTATTTAAAATATGTTTTATTAATTATACTGTTACAGTTATTCCAATTTCCCTTCCCTCTGCTCTCCTCCACCCAGTGGCCCCCCCTCCCTCCAGTTGTGCCCCCCTTTTAGTCCATGTCCATTGGTTGTGCATATAGTTCTTCTCAACCTCTTCCTGTCTATTTCATTCCCTCCTACTATGCTTCTTAATTCCTGTACCATCTCCCTCCATCTCCCCCTCCCCCCTTGCTGACCTCGCCCCAATATGCTCACCATACCTATAGTTCTTTTTCCACTCTCATTGCCTATTTAGTTTGCCTTTGTTTCAATTCCCTAGCTTCTGTTGTTGGTTGTTGTGATGCAGTTTTCATTTTAATGTTCATAGTTTTGATCCTCCTTCTTCTAAACCAGTCCCTTTAACATCTCATATAACAGTGGTTTGGATCTAATGAACTCCTTCAGTTTTACTTTGTCCTGGAAGCACTTTCTCTGCCCTTCTATTCTGAATGACAGCTTCGCTGGATAGAGTAATCGTGGCTGTAGGTTTTGGATTTTCATTACTTTGAATATTTCTTGCCAGTCCCTTCTTGCCTGCAGAGTTTCTTTTGAGAAGTCATCTGATAGTCTAATTGGGACCCCTTTGTACATGATTCTTTTCTTCTCTCTTGCTGCTTTTAAGATTCTCTCCTTATCTTTAATTTTTGACAATTTGATTATAATGTGTCTTGGAGTGGTTCTCCCTGGGTCCAGTTTTTCTGGAACTCTCTGTGCTTCCTGGACCTGTAAGTCTATTTCCTTCCCCAAGTTCGGGAAGTTCTGTTTTATTATATTTTCACTTAATTTTTCAATTTCTAGTTCTTCTTCTTTGCCCTCTGACAATCCTATAATCCGTGTGTTCAATCTCTTATAGCTGTCCCAGAGGTTTCTGATCCTCTCCTCACTTTCCTTACTTTCAGTTTCCTCTTTCTGCACTAGTTGACTGTTTGTTCCTTCCCTATGTTCCCGTTTGTTGATTTGATCTCTGGATTTTATTTCCTCACCGCTTGTCTTGTATGTGTTTTCGTTCATTTCAGTATGAGTGGCTTTCAATCCTTCCCAGTCTTGTTCCAGATCTTTTGTTAATTCTGTAAGCCACCTAATGACTATAGCTCTGAATTGAGCCTCTGACAGGTTTCTTATTTGTTTGTCTGTCAGATTCTTCATCTGCTGCCTGGTGAGTTGCATCACCAGCATTTCTATAGTTGTCTGCCTCATTTTCACAGATTTGTGTTTTGCTTTGCTTTCTGGGTAGGCTGTAGGGTGCGGAGTCCTGTGTACTCGTCACTACCCAGTGACCGGCGATGATCTGCAACCATTTTTGCCACGCTATGGCATTTTGAGTAGGGGCAAGGGTCCAAGATGGATTCCTGCCATTATTCTCCACTGGGAGACCGGGACCCATCCTCCCGCCCTCTGGGCCTCACCATCCGAGGCAATGGGGGGGGGGGGGGCTGCCTTTCCCAGCGTTGGGGTTGCAAGCTGCCTGGACTCGACTGCAGCCAGGATTGCTCCCTCTGCTGCTGACCCGCTGCTACCACAAACAGCACCGCCCGATTTTGCCCCTCCTATCCGTCTGATGAACACCGCTGTTTATAACTTCACACATTGGGCTTCTGTGTAGTTTTATTTTCTGGAATTTCTAGTTACCTTTTGTTTTGAGGTAGTTGTATTCCTTTCTAGTTATAGAGGGAGACCAGCATGTCTTTCTAGTCCTCCATCTTGGCCAGAAATCTCCACCAAACCATTATATATGAAATGTTAAAGTGACTTATTTAAGAAAAATAAGATCAAAAGTATGAACATTAAAATGAAAACAGTATCACAACTATCAACAACAGAAGCTAGGGAATGGAAACAAAGACAAACTAAGCAGACAACCAGAGTATGGGAAGCATGTGGGGGGAGGTCAAGTGGAAGGGGGAAGGGGGGAGAGAGAGATAAATGGTACAGAAATTAAGAAGTATAGTAGGAAGGTGCAGAATAGACAGGGGGATGTTGAGAAGAGCTTGTATGCATGACCCATGTACATGGACTAAGGAGTGGGAACTGTTGGAGGGAGGTGGTAGAAGGGTAGAACAAAGGCAAAAGAAATTAGGACAGCTGTAACAGCATAATTAATAAAATATACCCAAAAAAAGAGCAATAAATGTCTCTCATTATATTAACAACATGACTTTTGAAACCTACCTAAGGATGTGTTGGGGTAAACAGTTGCCGGAAGTACCAACCACATAATTAGAGGGTTGGAACTTTGAATCCTTCCCCACTGACCTCCAGGGAGAGGAAAGGGGCTGAAGGTTGAATCGATTTTCAATGATCAATAATTTAATCAATGATGCTTATGTAATGGGACTCCATAAAAGAGAATAAAGGCCTCCAGGAATAACAGGTACATATGCCTGAGTTCTTTTGTGTGTGTCTCTGTCTCTGTCTCTCTCTCTCTCAGCAATACACAGACTTCCCTTTCTATGTAGAGCCCAGTCTATAGTTAATTTTAGCACCAAGTAATGGCTTGAAAATATTTGAAGGAGTTGTCATAAAACATCGTTGATCCAAACAATGAATACCATGTCTAGATGCTATTTTGAATGGCAGCCAACTTTGTAAGTTATATGAGTATCTAATCACCACTATGTTGTACATCTGAAACTAATATAATATTGTATGTCAACTGTAGTTAGAAAATAAATTTTTTAAAAATTCACTCATTCTAAAAAACTGTCATAGTTGCTGGGACTAGGGACTCTTGATCTACCTGTCCCCTTGCCTTCAGAGCACCCCTTTTTGAGCTCTTTTTTTTAGGTGATGCACTAGGGAGCAGATGCTAAATGCTTGATATCATTAGGGCAATGGCAGAAAATCAGTGGTCCTATTAAAATCTAGAGTTTGTCTAAAGGTATCCCCAAAAGGAACATTTTTATTGCTATATATAGAATTCCTCTTGCAACAAATGTCTTTTAGTAAAAATCAATAAACACTATTTTTACAAAGTAAATGTGATTTGTAGTTTGGATAGTTAATTGTGTGCATGTGTTGTGATTCTATCAGTTAAAAATAAATGTGACATAGAAGGAATGGACCAGTTACTAAAATTAGAATGTAATCTCTTTGCAGAGATACAGGAATCCTATGTCAGCGATATCCTAGAGAACTTTTTGTGGCAATAAGAATATTCTATACCTGAGCTGTCCAACATGATAGCTACTCGCCACATGAAGCTGTTAAGTACTTGAAATGTGGCTAGTGCAACAGAGAAACTGTATTTATCATTTCATTTAATTTTAAGTCATTTAAATTTAATTTTAAGTAGTAGTAGGTAGCTAGTGGCTACCATATTGGACAGTGCACTGTGCATCCTAGGTTGCAGGTGACACCTTCAATGAACCCTTACCCTACAGAGAAACTAGGTTTTCTCACTCTGTGGCATAGTGATTTGCTGAGTTGTTCTCAAGGTGTAGCAGGACTGGGCATCTGTCTCATTGTTTTCCATCATTTCCCTCATTTGTCCATCGGCAAGGGAGTATACATTATGCACCTAGCCTTGTGCTAGACATTGAGAAATCAAATAATGTGATGGCACCAGAACTCACAGATCAGTGGGGAGGACAAGCTCGGAAAGAGGCAATTACCATCCTGGAGTTCCATGATTGATATGGAGAACCAGATGATGAGAAACAAGTAATGAGGTCTCCTAATCCAGTCTAGGGAGAGGAGGGGAGGAAGTCTCCTGGGACAAGAGGATGGAATGAATTGGCCAAGGTAGGAGGAGGAGATTTCTAGGAAGGAGGATGGGCCTATGCAAAGAAATGATGACATAAGAAAATGTGGAGTTGTACAGAGTTCACATTTTCAACCACACATGGTGCAAGAAAAAAAAAACATTACTTGAATATATTTTCTTCTAGCTAAATGTAGACATATTCAAATATAACTCTCCACCATTCCAGGCTGGCAGGAAATTTAATCTCTATTATTGCCATGCCTGTTTTTCCAGGGTCAGCCAAGGTCAAGCAACATTCTGAGATTCTTAAATGGTGCATTCTAGAATCTTTGACAAAGGCCTTCCAGCACATGTGCTACACTGGTAACCATTAATATGCTTATTTATCTTACAATGTCCCCCGTTCCTCAAGACCTAAAGACCCAGAGACCTGGATTTAACATCTTTTCCCTTTGCAGATAATCTACTCTGGAGCTGCAAGGACAATAAAGTTGTTTTCTTACACTTTCTACCTAAATCCCCATCACGTTACTTATCTTGGGGAGGTTTTCTTATCTTCCTCGAATGTCAGTGCTTTGTCACATCTGCTTTTGATCAGGGAGAATAATAGACATTGTCTCTTATCAACAGGCCCTTAAACAACCATTGCTGGTCCTAGGAATGGGGAAATAAAATGCTCATACCATTAGGGTTTTTTTCTTAGTAATTCATCTGTTACAAAATATTCAGGAGATGGATAATTCCTAGAAATCTACCATACAGCATATTGCCTATAGTTAACCATATTGTATTGCATATGTAAGAGTTTGCTAAGAAGGTAGATCTTAAGTGCTCTTATCACAACATAATAGCAATAATAATATCATAATAAATATAATAACTAATAATAAAGAGAAAGAGAAAACTTCTGGGGTGATAAGTAGGTTTATAATAGATTATGATGATGTTTTCACAGACGTATCCAATACTTATCTCTGAGCTTATCTAGTTGTATACAGTAATTATGTACAGCTTTTTGTATGTCAAAAAAATTTTAATACTCAGAAAATTGTAGGCAGTTTTGTATTATATGCCAAGGAATATCTTAGGGAGTGGCAGAAAAATAAAAGAAAGAAAGAAGGGTTTGGGTCAAGAAGGAGAATTTTAAATGTTCTTAAGAAGTTTAGAGTATGGGATCGTTAGGGTGATGGCATCAGGATATTTTCAGGCTTTTTATTAGTATGTTTAATTATCTGTGTCTGAACCCCATTGTATGTGTATAAGAAAAGAATCACCACTGGGTATAATGCATAAGCCTTGATACCACCATAGTCTCCCTCCTACCAAATAAACTAAAAGGAGAATGTTATGGTTTGACTTATGTCCCACAGAAAGATAGGTTGAATTCTTACCCCCCAGTACCTCAGAATGTAGCCTATTTGGAAGTAGAGTATTTGCAGATATAAGCAAATTAAAATGAGATCATTTTAATCCAATATGACTGGTGACCTTGTAAGGAGAAAATTTGGGCATAGAGACAGAGATGAGGAGAAAAAAGATGATGTAAAGAGGCACAGGGAGAAGACAACCACATACTAGCCAAGGAACACCTGAGACTACTAAAAGCTAGGAGACACCTGCACTAGATCCTTCTCTTGTGCCTTCTCAGTGAGCACAGCCATGCTCACACCTTAACTTTGGACGTGTGGCCTCCATATTTGTGAGACAATAAATTTCTGTTGTTCTAAGCCACTTATTTTGAATACAGCCACTACTCACCTTTTCAGCCTCCCTTGCAGCTATAGTAGAAGCATGTGACTGAGGTTTAGTCAGTCAGGTGCATCTACCCAGGACCTGAACTGGCAAAAGGATCACAGCAATAACATCCATCTTCAGTGTGAGAATTGTGCTCACCTCAGCACCAAATGCCCTCACTGCACTGCTGCTGTGGCATGAATTTTCCCAGGTTCTGACTATGTTGCTTTTCTTTGTTCCTGTTGGTTTCTTGAAGCTGGCCATTCTGTATGTTGAGAGTCTTCTAGTAAATTCCAGTGCTACTTGATTCAGCATGCAACAGTTTCTTTTGCTTGCAACTGATAGCTTGGCTGATACAGATGGGAAAACATGAAGAATGTAATGCATCCCTGAAGTGGTAAGTGGTGGACAGGAGTGAAGAATAGTCTGTAAGGGGGTGTTAAGAGGCTCCGGAAAGAGGGGAGAGGATTAGGCTCCTGGTGGGAAGTAGGAATAGGGTAAAGCCTGAAAGAAAATGAGGGTGCATAATATAAAGTGTGTGTGTGTGTGTGTGTGTGTGTGTGTAGATGTACACATACTTTTGCACGTTTTCATCCAAGATCTTCCAGAGGGAGAGCAGCCAAACGTGCCTGTGGGGTGAACTTCGGTCGCTCACTAAACAGTACGTTCAGGCTTCACTGGCACCGAGCAAGGCAAACGACAGTTTCCAAGTTTGAAAAATGAGCTGCTCCACTCGCCTGGTGCTAATGCCTTTTTCGAAGAAACTTACATCTTGGAAATGTCATGACACATTGCAATCACGGAGAACACAGCCACAGTAAGGGAGTGTTTCTTCAAGAGCAGAGCGTGTCAAAGAAGATACATGGCTCGCAGCATAATTTCCTGCAACAATGGCAGGGGAAGAGGGGGGGAGCACGGGGTGGGGGGCGGGCACAGGACTGCCTTTGAAATAAATCCTGGCAGGAGCTCCAGCAGTGAGGACTTTTCCTGGATGATGCAACTGCTTTGAGAGCCAGAAGGAGGCAGTACAGGTCCCAGCTGGCTGCAAATTAGTTGTGTTACTTTGGCCATGTCTGTAGATTGCTCTATGACTCAGTTTTTCCACCTTTTAAATGAAAATGAGTAACATGCTTTCCATTGCTTGTAGTGTGGCATCATATGCAATCAAATTCCAATGAACTAAAAATCATTATGACTTACTGAATGTGTACTACTTACCAGTAGCCCTGGCTGGTTTGGCTCAGTGGATTGAGCGTCGGCCTGCGAGCTAAGTGTCGCTGGTTCGATCTTCCAGTCAGGGCACATCAGAGAAGGAAAACTCTGACTCCAAAAAACCTCCGCTGCCTTGCGGCATACCTCTTCAGGGGAAAGGCTAAGGGAGTAAACCCCGACAGAAAATCCGGAGCCGGAGTCCCTAAGGCGGTTCGACGTTGTAGTCAACACCGGCAACTCCTGCGGCGCACCTGAAGCCAAGCTGTATTGACTCCGTCTTTCCCTTGGACCCTTCAGCTGCGAAGAGAGGGGGGGGGTCTGCTGCATGGGCAACAGCAGACCCTCCATATCACCCTGCCCAGGCTCTGTAGCTTCAGCTTCACTGGAGAGGACACTCCAGCGTCATCGTAAGATGTCGATTCAACACGGGAGGAGACAGATACCGTGTCACTCCCGAGTCGGACTGCACAGCCATTCTCAGCGGTGCAGATAGACACTTAAGAAGCTACACCATCGTCTCTCGAGATGGACGGCTGCCGACGACGACTACTTACCAGGCACATACTAAGCACTTTTTAGGCATTAACTAACTTAAAACACACAAGAACCTCATGAGATGGACACAATAATTTCGTAAGAAGAGGAGGACTTGAGGTGCAGAGAAGCCAAATGTCTTTCTCAAGATTATAAAGCTAGAGGGCACCAATGTCAATATTTGAACTCAGTCCAGATCTGGGGTCTGAATTCATGATCATCACATGGGTCACCTCTCACAATGGACACCTTAAGTTGTAAAAAGAAGTGCTAGTCAATATATAGGGTGTTAATAATGACAATGGTGGGACTTCTTTAAAAGAGGCAGTGAACAAAACTGGAGTGGATTTGCTTCTATTTGTGACCATTTAGAATGAGCTGTTATAACAACAACAATAGCTACAGTAGTTACATACTACTGAGTACCCACACAGTAGAGTATCAAAAAATGATCCCAGTTTCTCCTTCCAGTAACTGGATAACTAAGATGAAACTTTTCCCATTTTACAGATGAAAGACTTAAGGCCCAAAGGACCTAATATTTCAAGAGTATCCAGCAAAATAAATGGCCATAATGGGAGTCAAATTGAAATGGATGGATTACAGAGGCTATGTTCTTCCCTCTCTGAAATATTGTGATAAGCCAGTTTCCCTCAAAGGAACATATCTGTTTAAAAAATTTGAACCCTTGGGCTGCTATTTCAGACAGAGAAAAAAAGCACAAAGATGTTAACAAGATAATGTAAATATTAACATTCACTTTAAGAGGTTAAATTACCTGAAAGCCCTCATTTCTAAAGGCCAGTTTTCTCTGGTTTGCATTCTCCAAAAGCAGTATAACCTTTCCATGAGGAAATTATGCAAGCGATATTGCTTTGCACAGACCTCCAGATTTCCGGGCTGTCATATGAGGAATTAGGAGAAAGGTGAAGACTGGCTTTTCATCATCTGCCCACGGACATAGGGTTCTTTCGAGGGCAGCTTTGTGTGGCCTGGTTCTTCTGCTCCCATTAGCATGCCACTCTCATGTGACAAAGGTATTCTGGAAAGATGAGGATTTGGGATACCAACTCTTCAGGAGAAACAGAGATGTATCATGAAGATAACAATGTGTGACTGAATATAAGTCCTTTAGAAGTCCTGCTTTAAATAATTGCCAAGACTGATTTGTAACAAATTGATCAGTGCTTTCACAGAAACATTATAGCTTGCAAGCATGTTCAGCAACCTGTGAGTTGGTTAGCTTTAGTATTTTTCTGTAATATTGGCAGCATTCCCCTCTCAAAGACAAGGGAGGGATTGATAGACACAACATAGGAGATTGGAAAGAGTAGTGGCTCTGAAGACACATACATGTGATGGTGCCATCCAGTTATGACATTTACCAGCTGTATTGACAGTTGTACAGTTCTTTTACTTCTCCTAGACTCAATTACTTCTATGTGGCAATAGTAATTTCTTTAAGGCAGGAACTATGTATTATTTATCTCTCTAGATACAGTGACTGGACATAGTAGGTGCTCAATTAATGAGTGGTAAATAATCACAATTGATGTGACTATCACATGAAATAACAGTTTCTGAAAGGCCTTGCTGAATCCCCAGTACACAGGTGCTCAATAAGTAGCTGTTTTCTCTTCATCCACCTTTAGGCTCTCATTTGCATCTTTGAAAAGTCCACTGTAGACTTTGTATCCATGAACACACTTAGACACATGTTTGAGAGTTTAGCAGATATCTCAAATGCAATATGTCCCATACTGAACCCCTGATCCTCCCTTCAAAACTCTCCACACAGCTTTCCCCATCTCAAGTGATGGTGATGCCATCCTAGTATTTACTGAAAACAAAAATACAAAACACAAAGCAAACAAAATTTTAAATCCTTTGATTGTTTTACACATTAAAATATGTTA
Organism: Furipterus horrens; assembly: GCF_987537825.1. Taxonomy (NCBI): domain Eukaryota; kingdom Metazoa; phylum Chordata; class Mammalia; order Chiroptera; family Furipteridae; genus Furipterus; species Furipterus horrens. The sequence goes on along the minus strand of NW_028327175.1, from coordinate 111,991,062 downwards.
TTTGGTAGATAAATAATTATGGCCTTTATATTTTTATTGAAGATTGTATGTTCTATCAATATAAGACAATCCTTGTCTCATTTCATGAAGTTTGCTTTGTATCTTAGTTTATGTAAAAGCAGAATTTCCAACTTTCTTGTTTGTTTATTTATTTTTTCAGATAAAGCTTTGCTTGTCTTATTGGTTTTAACTTTTAATGTCATTTTCCTTTACATTTAGTTGGATCTGATCTCTTTTTAATTTTTTCTTAGTATGAGAATCTTTCTTTTTCTTTTAATAAGGGAGTTTGCACCATGGAGACTTGTTATCTTAATCTAATATATTTACATTTACGTGTGTCATTCTATCTTACACTTTCTGGGGTTTTTGTTGTTGTTGTTTTGTTTTGTTTTGTTTTGGTGCTTTACATTTCTTTTGTTTTTCTGATTTTTCCCATACAGATTACTTTTGGTTACCAATGGTGGCATTGTGATTTATAAAAAGAGTACTGGTTTCCCTGGCTGGTTTGGCTCAGTGGATTGAGCGTCGGCCTGCGAGCTAAGTGTCGCTGGTTCGATCTTCCAGTCAGGGCACATCAGAGAAGGAAAACTCTGACTCCAAAAAACCTCCGCTGCCTTGCGGCATACCTCTTCAGGGGAAAGGCTAAGGGAGTAAACCCCGACAGAAAATCCGGAGCCGGAGTCCCTAAGGCGGTTCGACGTTGTAGTCAACACCGGCAACTCCTGCGGCGCACCTGAAGCCAAGCTGTATTGACTCCGTCTTTCCCTTGGATCCTTCAGCTGCGAAGAGAGGGGGGGTCTGCTGCATGGGCAACAGCAGACCCTCCATATCACCCTGCCCAGGCTCTGTAGCTTCAGCTTCACTGGAGAGGACACTCCAGCGTCATCGCAAGATGTCGATTCAACACGGGAGGAGACAGATACCGTGTCACTCCCGAGTCGGACTGCACAACCATTCTCGGCGGTGCAGATAGACTCTTAAGAAGCTACACCATCGTCTCTCGAGACGGACGGCTGCCGACGACGACTGGTTTCTGTCACAAATATCCTGAAACCTTTGTAATTTTCTAAGTGAGAAGAGTAATAAGGTGTCTTCCTTTACATTAGCGAGGTAACTTTTTAAAAGCCCTTAGGTAACCTAATGGTGGGGCTGGTTGCCAGAAGAACCAATCAGGTGATGCGAGGGTTAAACTTTCAGCCCCACCCCCAACCACTGACAGAGGGGAGAAGGCCTGGGAGTTGAATCAATCACCAGTGGCCAATGAGTTCATCAATCATGCCAACATAATAAAGCCTGCATAGAAACCCAAAAGGACAAGGTTCAGAGATCTTCCAGGCTGTGAACATGAGGAGAGTGGGAGACAGTGGCACCTGGAGAACATGGAAGGGCCACATTCTTTCCCCAGGCTTTACACTGTGCACATCCTCTGTCTGGCTATTCTTGAGTTATATACCTTTATAGAAAACTGTGATATAGTAAGTGAAATGTTTCTCTGAGTTCTGTGAGCCACTCTAGCAAATTGGTCAAACCCAAGGAAGAGGTCTCAGGAACCTCTGATTTATATATAGTCAGCCAGTCAGGGTCATAAGCACAGATAACAATCTGGATACTCTACTGGCTTCTAAGGGGGTAAGAGAGTGTATTCTCATTGGACTGAACTCTTAACCTGTGGGATCTGATGCTATCTTTGAGTAGATAGTGTTAGAACTGAGTAGAACTATAGGACATCCAACTTGCATCTGAGAACTGCTTGTTAGTATGGGGAACTTTCCCCACTTCAGAATTGGTATCAGAACCTATTTATCATGTAACTTTTCCAAAAATGTGAAAAATATTCATCTTACTTTTTACCCTACTAAGGCTAGTAATTTTCTCAATAGCATCATTTAAATTATATTATCATGTGTGACTCATCTCCACAACTATATATATTTTAACATATTTAAAAACTGTCTTGCTTAATAAGATGTAAGTCTCATGAGGCTAGGAACTTGGTCTTTCCACCACTGTAGTTCTCGCACCAAGCAGAGAGCACTATACACAGTGTAAGCTCAATGATTGTTCTGAGTAAAAGAATTTCTTTATCCCTTCTTCCCATCTTCTCAAGCTCCCTAACTATAATCTGAGTCAAACCCAGGTGGTTTTTATGTTATTATTTTCATACTGATAGCCTTTCTGCACAATGTTGTGAATGTACTTACACTGATCCTCCACCCACTTACCAAATGCAGCCCAAAATTTTAATGCCTCTAATTATACTGGGTTGGCCAAAAAATTCGGTTGATTTTTTTCATAAGATGGCTCTAATAGCGTTTAGTTGTTTTTAACTTCATTCAAAACAATTTTGTTAGATTGTATTGTGACAGCTGTCACATCAGCATGCATTTTTAAAAACATCAAAATTGGTGAATTTTGTGTAGCAGTTTTAATATTGAAGATGGAAGAAGATACACATGTTATATTTATTTTTGGCATGTTATGCTTTATTATTTCAAGAAAGATAAAAATGCAATTGAAATGAAAAAAAAAAGATTTGTGCAGTGTATGCAGAAGGTGCTGTGAATGATGAATGTGTCAAAAGTGGTTTGCGAAGTTTCATGTTGGAGATTTCTCATTGGATGACACTCCACAGTTGGGTAGGCCAGTCGAAGTTGATAAGTGATCAAATGGAGACATTAATTGAAAACAATCAATGTTATACCACATGGAAGATAGCCAACATATTCAAAATATTCAAATCAATAAAGTTATTGGTGAAAATGAAATGTATCTTTTATTTTATGGAAAAAAATAAACAAACTTTTTGGCCAACCCAATACTTTTAGAGAAGAACAAGTGTTCTCTTCTCAGCAGGGAAAAAAACCTAATCTTAAAAAGGAGATTCATCTCAGCCCACATAAGGTCTATGAAAAAATGGATAAAGGTAAATTTTTTAAGGTGATTCTGTGCTTCAAGGAGTTGTTACCCACATATACCCCAAGTAGTTCAATGCAATAGTTATTAATTCCTCTCCTACACTGGACTAGATGTCATACTGAGTGCAGGTGTAATATAGATAAATAAAGCATTCATTCCACAAATGTGAATCAGGTTCCTGCTATGTGACATGTACACATGCCTCAACACAAATTTGTTGAGTGTTGGGGACGTAAGGCAAACTACACTGACACACTTTATGTCATAAAATGCTCAGAGACCCAATTGTACTTCACATCCAACTGCCACATAGCAAAATATAAAATCATGGTTTTCTTTAAAGCAGCTTTTGAGCAGATGAAACAAAAAATTATTGCCAAAATAATTCCGAAATTCTAGAAGGTACCAAATACCTTTCACTGAAAACTGGGAAAATGATATGCTAAGCCAAGTACTCAAGTACATCATTTTGAAAGACAAATTGCCAGTAATCCAGTTAAATTTTAAATAGCATTATCTAAATGAAAAATATCAAAGTGTGAGATATCCAGCAAGAATAGCTCCAATTTCCTGCCTGGATGTTAAGTAAGGAATAGACTGTTTAATATCATCTTGATAACATTTTTATAGGTTCATGTTGGCCCATCAGATTGCAATTTGTCACCTGCTACCTAACAATTTTCTAATTCCTCATCACTTTGCAGTGTAAAATAATAGGCACAGAATTGCAAGCCTTTTTTTTTTTTAAATAATAGCAATTTAGAGTGGGAGTCAGGGGCTTTATTTCTATCAAATGATATTTTCACTGGTTAGAATAAGAATGGTTGTCAATAATTCAAACACAATATGGTACTGAGCTCATTTCACTTTTTCTGCTGAATTAATTTGTGAAAGATAACATAAAATGAATATGAAAATCCCTAAAGCTCTCTCTTCTCCACCTCCCACCTTTATCAAAAGTTGGGAGAGGAGGTAGTGGTAAGAAGGCACTATTTGGGTACTACAAAGAGTTTGGGAATCAAAGTTAGAGGGTCTTGGGTTTGAATCCAAAGTCAGACACAAGCAATGTGACCTTGGGAACCACCCAGTCTCACTGAGTTCTTCATCATCAGTAAAATCAGGACCATAATTCCTACCCACAAGGTTCCTGGGTTAATTGGAGTTAAGATTTAATGTTTCCCATTGTAATTTAGTGAATTCTAAACTATAGATTTTACCTTTGCAGTATTTGGCAGAGTTTAGTCCCTCCTCCATGATAATCTCTGATTTGTTTTCCAGGAAATCTTATTCCTGGGTTTTCCTCCCACCTCAATATGCACTCAGCTTGGCCTTCTTCTCTCCTTCTTCCCTTCTCTCCTCTCTTCTTCCCTTAGTTCTTGACCCTCTTCTCTTCTCCATCTGGTCTCATGTAACACCATATATATGCTGATAACTCAGATTTCCAGCCTAGAACTTTCTCCCAAACACCAGAGTCATGGACAGACCTCCCTTCTCAACATACCTACCCATAAGCTTAATCAATATCTCAAACTCAACATATTCAAAACTAAACTCTGGATCCTTCTCACAGATCCTTTTGCATCCACAACCTTCCCCATTTCAACCAAGGGAGCTCAATCTTTGTAACTGCTCAGAACAAAAACTTTAAAGGCACCCTTAATTTCTTTCTAATTAAAACACCCCACATCCAATCCACTAGGAAATCCTATGGGATCCACCATCTTGTCAACCTAGAACTTAATGGAATAAGGATGATGTAGCTCTGTAAAGAAACCGAAGAAGAAAAAAAGAAGAAGAAGAAGAAGAAAGAAAGAAGAAAGAAAACTACACAATGCATTCAGTTGTTGAGTTAGCTCTTTTTGCCAATCTTATAACTTGTCTTTTGCTCACTGTTTTTAGTTGTGATGAACACCAGATTAGCCAATTTGACTATTTAACCCTCATTTGCCTATTTTGATAAAGGAAAAAAATGGTGATACCATTTACCCTAAAGTCACCAGCAAGTGAGGGAAGAAGTGAGCTACTGGTGGACTGCAGAATGGCTGTAATTGGCTTACTTGCCATTGTGGCCCTAGTGATGTTGCCAGTGATTGGGAACTAGAGAAATACAAGCCAAGGCACAGGGGTCATATCTCTGCTCCTTTTTGTCTTCTGAAATGTCATCTCCTAATTGCTATTGGCCAAAAACCAAGAATATTCCTTTAGTAACAGATGATCACTTACTAGGATAAACAGCAGAATAAATGTGTCCTTCAGAGTTCTCCAAAAGCTAAATGTTTGTGCATGTGTGTAGCTTTTGAAAACAATCTTTTGATTATTATATCTATTAATTTTTACAAAATAACTTATAAAACTCTTTCACCCACATGATTTCATTTGATTTTCAGAGCAATCAAGACAAAAGCAGAGCAGTTATTATAATTTCCATCTCAGAGCTGATTTCCTTTGCTTTCCATTTTATTTTTTCTCTATTGCATATATCACTTCTAGCATAACATAATGTACTTGTTTATTACTTGCGTTTGCATATTTTATTCTCTTCTGTCAGAACAATAGAAATCTTTATTTACTTCACTCATTAATTTCTAATGTCTAGAACAGTCTCTAGCATATAGTAGGCACTCGATAAGTGTGTGCTGAATGAATGAATATGTCTATCAAATACATATCAACAACTATGTCATCGTTACCAGTCCAAGACTAATTCTTCTGGATCTTTATTCTTTCTTCCCTATGAATGGCATTCTTTTCCAGTATATGCCTAGTCCCATCTTAATATCCGGACTTCATTGAAAAGGTTTGATGTTCCTTGATCATATCAAGTATTAGTCAGACAATGAAAGCCTGTAATGCATCATTTCACTACTTTCTTTGCCTATCAGAAAGCTCAGAGCTAGGTGTATTCCTCAACCCAATCACCAGTTCTTCCCTTTTGTCTTTTATCCTATGTGCCTGTGTGTTTTAATAAATGCCATTTCTTTTTTAAAAGTAGATATAAATATTAATAAGATTAAATTAAGTTTAGATTAAACACAAAGGAAGATATTTCCAAAGTAGTCCTCTTTCTACCAAATTGTGATGTACAAATTATAATCTTAAAAACTGCCAAAAATTATGGAATGCTTAATACGTATCAGACTTACCACCCCTCTGTGTTTTATCATGCCTGTCCCACTTCTCCAGTTTATGGAAGTTCCGCATTTATGAAAAGGTATTTGAATTTTAAGCTCCTGGCCTAGATGTCAGATAACATTTGAGACTTGATTGCATGGACTGGAATGAGTAGGGTGACTGCATCTTTTTAAATGGACATAAGTGGGACAGAGCACTTACACTGCAGTAAAACAAAACAAAATATCTAACTCTCTTCTCCCCCACCCATGTATACTGAGTACCAGAATGTTTACCTCTTATGTGCATCAATTTCTAATGGTTGCCCAAAGCAGGCACTTATCTTCACATGATGCGGCTAAGTGTACTGCATTCATTCTGTTATACTTCGTGCTTGTTGAATAGCCAAGATCTGGCAATGGCTGATTCGAAGCCTGCTTTTCCCCAGCCTTTCTTATGTAGATGAGTTTCCATTTTATTTTTGGTGTATCAGTAGAATCCTGAGTATTCTAATAGTCGTGAAGCTTCACTGAACTCAAGAAGAGCTTAAGATCCAAGATGCTAAATTGGCTTGGCAATAATATCTAGCAGAAAATGAAGCTCTCATTCTTAGTTCTCCCTTTCCTCCCTAATAATGAGGAGCTGATTTTTACTATTCATGTAACTCTTACATGAAGAACTCTGCAGTGGTACAGAGTAATTCATCTTTAATTAGTGTGCCATCTTTTCAACCTGTCCCATTTTATTATAAGAGCTGATGAATATAGACTTACAGAGTGTCTAGTGGTTGGAACAATAGAAATAAAATATTAACTCCTGGCAGTTTTTTAGGGTGAGAATTACTTTTCCATGGAAAGTCATAAGGATGCAAAGAGTTGTTTGTAAGTATTGTGAGTCCCATGGAATACCTATTACCTATATCTGCTACTCTGATCTCTGGCTTCTTAGAAAGTTTTTATCAAGCATCCCTGGGCTTCATATTTTTATTTCTTTTTCATGGGACCCTATGTAAAACGCATTGAAAGTTATATGCTAATCTTTCTCATTGTAGAGGGTTTTTTTAATTGTAAAATATACATATTTATTATTGTAACCATTTTTAAAAGTGTACAGTTCAGCAGCATTAAGTCCATTCATATTGTTGTGCAACCATTACAACTATCCATCTCTAGAATATTTTCATCATCCCAAAATGAAACTATTTTCTTTTTTTTTTTTTTTTTGGCTTGCTTTTTCATTTTTTTAAGTATATTTTATTGATCATGTTGCTACAGTAGTTCCAATTTTTTCCCCTTTGCTCCCCTCTGCCCAGTACCCTGCTTCCCTCCAGCAACCCACCCCTCTTAGTTCATGTCCATGGGTCATGCATATAAATTCTTTGGCTCCACCCTTTCCTATACTATTCTTAATATCCCCCTGTCTATTTTGTACCAACTGATTATGCTTCTCAGACCCTGCATCATTTCCCCATTTCTCCCCCTCCTCCCTCCCAGATGATAACCCTTCAAATGATCCCCATACCTATGATTCTGTTCCTATTCTGGTTTGCTTAGTTGGATTTTGTTTTTATTTTTAGATTCAGTTGTTGATAGTTGTGAATTTGTTGTCATTTTAATGTTCATAGTTTTGATCTTCTTTTTCTTAAGTCCCTTTGACATTTCATATAATAATGGCTTGGTGATGAAGAACTTTAGCTTCACCTTGTCTGGGAAGCACCTCATCCGCCCTTCCATTCCAAATGATAGCTTTACTGGATAGAGTAATCCTGGTTGCAAGTTGTCTTTCATCACATTGAATACTGCTTGCCAGTCCCTTCGGCCTGCAAATTGTCCTCTGAGAAATCAGCTGATAGTCCTATAGGCACCCCCCTGTAGGCAACTCTCTGCCTCTCTCTTGCTGCCCCCACGACTCTCTCTTTAGCTTTCACCTTTGGCATCTCAGTCATGATGCATCCTGGTGTGGTCCCCTCTGGGTCCAGCTCACCTGGGACCTTCCATGCTTCCTGGACCTATACGTCCATCTCCTTCACAAAATTTGGGAAGTTTTCCTCATTTTTTTCAATTCTTGCTTCCTCATTCTGCACTGGTTGACTGTTTTTTTCTTCCTTATGTTCCAAATCATTGATTTGAACCCCGGTTTGCTTCTCTTCACCATTGGTTTTGTGTGGATTTTCCTTCGTTTCACTTAGCATAGTCTTCACTTCTTCTCTTATGCATTTCCCATATTCAAGCATATCTATAAAGCCTGTGAACATCTTTATCACCCATGTTTTGAATTCTGCATCTGTTAGGTTGTCTGTCTCCTCAACTGTTAGGTTGGTTATCACCTCGTCACTTAGTTTTCCCACTGGAACCTTGATCCATTCCCCCTTTGGGGCCCTACTTCTCTGTCTCCTCATTCTGACAGACTCCTGTGTTTGTTTGCCTCCACGTCCCAGGTAGGACTGTCACTAGTGTTATGTTTAAGGGGTGGAGCCTTAGGGATTCATCAGTATAGGGCGATCTGTTTCACCACGTTGTGGCACTGTATGTGGGGGAGGGGTCTGAGAGAAAACAATGCTGCTTGCCCAGCACTCACCCCTTTGCCAGGCACCTCTCCCACTTCTGCACTGGACTGGCACCCTTTTCATTGCTGCCCTGGCCGTCATTCCCAGAGTGGGTGGATCTGCGGATGTTTCAGGACTGTGGGGGCTCTTTAAACACGTGGACTCTGCTGAGGCCAGCAGTTTCTGCCTCTACCCCAACCCCCACTGGTCTGCACAGTCAGAAGCAATGAGGCTTGATTTTTCCCTGGTGCTGGGACCATGAGTTGTGAGGTTCATGAGGAGCTGGGAACACTCCCCAGGTGTCCCTCCTGACTTGTTAAAACGTGTGACTCTGCTTTCTGCTGTCCCTCCTCTGCTGCCACCACTACCGCCACCACACCGCGTCCTCTCCACCCCAGTTCCACCCCTCCTACCTGTGTGGATGAGTATTTCTTCTTTATATCTTTGTTTTCTGGACTTCCTTGTAGTTTGATTTTTTGGAACTTCTGGTTGTTTCTAGTTTTGAGGTAGTTTTATTCCTTCTTAGTTGTGGAGGGAGATGCAGCATGTCTGTATACACCTCCATCTTGGCCAGAAGTCCCATCCCAAAATGAAACTCTTTATCTGTTAAACAATGGCTCCCCAATCCTCCCACCCTCTGCCCCTGGTAACATAGTCTACTTTCTATTTTGATGAATATGACTATTCTAGGTATCTCATAAAAGTAGAATCATATAGGGTGGGGTAGGAGAGAGCAAGGGGGAAAGAAAAAAATTAAAATAAAAACTAAAATAAATTTTTTAAAAGTAAAATTATATAATATTTATCCTTAATGGCTGCCTTATCTCATGTAGCATAATGTGTACAAGGTTCATCCATGTTGTAGTATGCATCAGAATTTCATTCTTTTTTCACTCTGTTTATTCATTCATATGTCAATAAATGATAGGATTGTTTATAACTTTTTGTTATTATAAATAATGCTGCTATGGATTTGGTGTACAAATATCTCTTTAAGTCCTTGCTTTCAATTCTTTTGTGTATATGCCTAACAGTAGAATTGCTAGATTATATGGTAACTCTGTTTAATTTTTTGAGGGCCTGCTATACTGTTTTCCACAGTGGTTACACCATTTTACATTCCCACTAGCAATGCACAAAGGTTCCAATTTCTTCACATTCTCAATACTTTGTGTGTGTGTGTGTATGTGTTTTCTTTAGGTAGCCATCCTTGGTATAAAATGTTATCTCATTGTGATTTCTTTTTTAATTTACTTAATGATTGGTTATGTTAAACCCTTATTCATGTATTTATCAGACAGTTGTATATCTCCTTGAAGAGATGTCTATTGAAGACCTTTGCCCATTTTTTAAATTAGATTTTCGTTGTTCTTTTAGCTGTAGCAAGTTTTTTTTATATATTCTGGAAATTGATACCTTACCTGCTAGATGGTTTGCAAATATTTTCTCTCATTCTGTGGGTTGTCTTTCACAGTTGATAGTGTCCTTTGAAGCACAAAAGTTTCTAATTTGAATATAGTCCAATTGATCTATTTTTTCTTTTGTTGCCTGTGCTCTTAGTGTTATACCTGAGAAATCATTGTCAAATTCAATGTCATGAAACTTTTCCCTCTGTGTTTTCTTTTAAGAGTTTTTATAGTTTTTGCTCTTATGTTTATGCCTTTACTCCATTGTGAGTTTATTTTTGTATATGATGTAAGAGAGGAGTTCAACTTTATTTATTCTTTTCTATGTGGATATTCAGTTTTCTCAGCATTGTTTGTTGAAAAAAAACCTATTCTTTCTTCTATTAAATGGTCTTGACATCCTTGTCTAAAGTCACTTCACTATATATGTAAGGATCATTTTAGAATTTTAATATACTTTTGGTAGCATATTACCTTGGAAAAAACTTGTGAGCTTTGTGTTCAAGCAAAGCTGGGTTTATTTATCTATTTTTATTTTTTAAAGATTTTATTAATTTACTTTTAGAGAGAAGAGAAGGAAGAGAGAGGGAGAGAAACATTGATGTGCCAGAGAAACATGGATTGGTTGTCTCTCGAACACCCCAAACCAGGAACCTGGCCCACAACCCAGGCATGTCTCTGACTGGGAATCAAACCAGTGATCTTTAAGTTTGCTGTTCAATACCTATCCCACTGAGCTACACCAGTCAGTGTCAAACCTGGGTTTAAATCCTTATTTTTTTACTTCTATGCTGGGCAAGCTTGAGTGAGTTATTCAACCTCCCTGAGGTTATATTTCCTCACCTATAAAATGGATATGGTAATGCCTGCCTCTTAGTAAGAACGAGAAAATAGAGAAAAGAAAAGAAAAACATCAGTCAAACTGCCAACTCTAAGGATATTTGCCATATTGGCATAGATAATTATTTTTAATTTTATTGTATTTTTCCATTACCATTTAGCCCTCTTATATCCCCCTCCCCCTGCAATCACCACACTATTGCCCATGTTCATGAGTCTTTTTTCCTTTTTGTTCAATCCCTCCATTCCCTAACGTCCCTCCAATAGCTGTCATCCTGCTCTCTATCTATGAGTCTGTCTCTATTGGCATAGCTAATTTGAATTAGAATGTTTTTATATAGTTTAAAAGGCACTCTTAGATAATTTTCTCTTGTATCTCATTAATAAGCATCAAGCATAGCTGAGAGTTAAATTTCACCCCTGAGGTTTACTCCATCCTTTGTCCAACCTAAAATTTTTCATGCCCAACTGGAAAGGATTAAAACTCAGGGATGCTTTTGGTTAATATTACATGATAACAATTTTTTTTCTATTTTGATGTGGCTATATAAAAAATGTTTGCATTGATTGGCATAATCAAAATTCTCTTGTCAATTAAAAACAGGGGAAAAAAAGGCAATACCTTGTGTTGATGATGCAGAGCAACTGGCACTCATGCATTGCTGAAGGAAACCAAAATAACACAGCCACGTTGGAAATCTTATAAAATTAAACACATATTTAGAATATGACCCAGCTGCCCCACTCCTAGGCATCTACCCTATAAAAATAAAAATGTATATTCATACAAAAACCTGTAACCAAATGTTAATAACAGGCTTATTCACAATTGCCCCAAACTGACCATCAACCCAAATGCTTTACAACTGGTGAAAGAATAAGCAAACAATGGTATATCCATACAGTGGAATACTACTCAGCAATAAAAAGGAATGTGCTACTGATACAGAGAACGACATGGATAAATTTCAAGTGCATTATACTGAAAGAAGCCAGACTCGGGCTATAAAATTATGATTTCACTTTTAATGATATTCTCAAAAAGATAAATTTATAGAGATAGAGGATAAATCATTCATTTTCAGAAGCTGTGATGGGGTAAGTGGTTGACCAAATGGGAATGGGGTAAATTGGGGGTACTTGAATTTGGTAATTATTACATGACCATGGGCATTTTTCATAACTTGTGGAACAATACAAAAGAAAATGTATGTAAATGATGCCTCAAGTTTTTAAAAAGATGAAAATCTTGTTGACTTTCTAAAATATAAGTGTTCAAAATATCAACCTCATCTTAGAAGTTCACCACTGGATATCTTATGTGTGTTGTTCCCCCTGAGGTGATACCTTTTTTGCATCAAATGCATGGTCATCTGTTGGGCCTGTGAAACTTCTGGGAAGACTTTATGCTTCAGTGTTACCATTCACAGAGAGGAATTTATCAAGTGTCCCCAAAATTTATAGGATACTCAGGACCCTTTTTTTTTTTTTTTTCATGAGACATAATGTATTAAACGGTTGCCAATTTTTTATGTCTGTGAAATGCTAAATATTACTGGTGATTCCAACAGTTACAATTTGTCAACAACAGTTTCCAGTGTTTTTATTTCACTTTAAGTGTTACACATTTCATTATGAATGTCATACTAAATGTATCAATAACTTTGATAACTCAATTCACTTTGTTAGTAATGGCTTCTCAAACAGTTATAACAATAAGCATACTGAGGATAAATATTTCATAAGGAATTCACTGTTATTTATTTATCACTTATAACGTGTTTAAAAAGCATTACAGAGTATTTATTAAACATTTATAGATTATTTTATGCTAGTACTAGCATGTGATAGAATACATTATTAATTCTCTTGAATTGTTGATGGATTGAGTTCAGAATAAAGCTCTGCCAACTGGGGTTATTGCCAAATAAAGTGAAAGAAAAAGGAAGCAGTCTACCATGCTTGAAACTTTCAAAGACACAGTACTATTCCCTCAGAAGGTTATTTGTTAATTGTGGCTCTGGGTTCCAGAACTCTTAGCTTTCCAGGACAAATACATGTTGATGAGGAGTAGACTGAAGAAATCTCAGTTCTCAGTAGTTGCTGCTTTGAAAATTGCCTATGACTGCGCCTTCAGTCCATCAGCTCAAATTGACATGAGATATTCTAACAGCTCAGGGAGCAGATTTTCTCAAATCAGGAGGTAAGTATCAGAACTCTTCTGCATACTCTCTTTGACCTTAGTTGCACCATTGCTGCAACTTCTAGAAACCCTACTTTGTTTCCAGAAACTCTACTTTGTTTCCTTTCTTAAATAGAGCCCTTCAGTTTTTTGTTTGTTTGTCTGTTTTGATTTAATCTTTATTGCATTTTTTTTCATTACCATTTAGGCCCCTTATACAACCCTCCAGCAATCACCACACTGCTGTCCATGTCCATGAGTCCATTTTTCTTTTTGCTCAGTCTCCTCACCCCTAGCTGTCATCCTGTCCTCCATCTATGAGTCTGTCCCCATTTTCCCTGTTCAGTTTGTTCATTAGATTCCACATATGAATGAAATCATATGGTACTTGTCTCTCTCTGACTGACTTATTTCACTTAGTATAATGTCCTCCAGGTCCATCCATACTGTCTCAAAAGACAAAGTTTTCTTCCTTTTAATGGCCAAGTAGTATTCATTGCATAAATATCCCATAGCTGTTTTATCCACTCATCTATTGATGAATACTTGGGTTGCTTCTATACCTTGGCAATTGTAAATAATGCTGCAATGAACATAGGGGTGCTTAAATTCCTTTGAATTAGTGTTTTGGGTTCCATCGGATATATTCCCAGAAATGGGATCACTGGGTCAACAGACAGTTCCATCTTTAATTTTTTTAAATTATTTATTTATTTATTTGTTTGTTTTTAGAGAGAGGAGAAAGGAGAAAGAGAGGGAGGGAAACATCACTGCGTGGTTGCCTCTCACTCGTTCCCCCATCTGGGGACCTGACGTGCAACCTAGTTATGTGCCCTGATTGGGAATCAAACCAGCGACACTTGGTTCGCAGCCCAATGCTCAATCCACTGAGCCACACCAGCCAGGTATTTTTAATTTTTTGATGTATTTCTATACTGCTTTCCACAGTGGATGCACCAATTTGCATTCTCACCCACAGTACATGAGGGTTCCCACTTTCTTCACATTCTCACCTCACTTGTTTGTTGATTTATTGATCATAGCCATTTTGACAGGTGTGAGATGATATCTCATTGTGGTTTTAATTTGCATCTCTCTGATGAAGGTAGAGCTCTTTGAAATGCCAGATTCAAAGTCTCCTTCCCCATAAGTTGCCATTTCCCTGAAGTAAGGATGTTCTTTATTTATTTCTTCCCCTAACACCCCTAAAGCTTTATTCAGCTATAATTGACATATAACATTGCATAAATTTAAGATATACAATGTGATGATTTGAAATATATATGTATATATATGGCAGATGATTACCACAATAGGGTTCATTAAAACATCTATCATTTGACATAGTTACCATTTGTGTTGTGAACGATAGTCAACATGCTGTATATCACATCCCAGAATTTATTCATCTTATAACTAGAAGCTGGTATCCTTTGACAACCTTCACCCATTCTCCATCCTCTCCCCCCACTCTGGCAACCACTAGTCTACTCTCTGTTTCCATGACTTCATTTTTTTAAGATTGTACATATAAGTGAGATCATAAAATATTTGTCTTTCTCTGTGACTTATTTCAGTTAGCATAATGCCCTCAAGTTTTATTTGTGTTGTCACAAATGACACAATTTCTTTTGTTATGATTGAATATTTCTGAGTGTGTGTGTGTGTATACACATCACATTTTCATTATCCACTCATCCATTGACAGACATTTAGGTTGGTTCTATGTCTTGGTTATTGTGAATAATGCTGTGATGGAGATGCAGATATGTCTTCAAGATAGCAATTTTATTTCTTTCATATACCCAGAGGTGGAATTCTGGATCATATTTTAAATTGATTGAGAAGATGCTTACCATCTAATTTTTAATTTTTTGAGGAACCTCCATACTATTTTTTATAGTGGCTATATACCAAGTTACACTCTCACCAAAAGTGCATGAGGGTTCCCTTTTCTCCATAACCTCACCAACATTTATCTGTCTTATCTTTTTGATAACAGCTGTTCTAAGAGATGTGAGGTGATATCTCACTTTTGTTTTGATTTGCATTTCCCTGATGATAAGTGGTGTTGAGCATCCTTTCATGTATGTGTTGGCTATCTGTATATTTTCTCTGAGGATGTTCTTTCAAACTGATTCCACACCTATGCTTTCCCTATGGAGGATTTGTGGCTGAGTTTGGTGCTGTATATATATACACTAGGAGTAAAACTATTATTTATTTTTTTCTGATGCCTCTTTATCGGCTGTTGTGTTGGGAGGTTCCTTCTTCTTTGATTCCCTCCTCCTATTCCTTATCCTCCTCTTTCTTTGGGAGCAATTTTTTTTTTAACTGGAGAGATTTATGTCTATAAAAAGAAAGGATTCTTGGTATGTTTACAAGGTCTTGGGCTAGCACAAAACAACAATGTTATAACAAACAAAATGAACACAGAGAAAAGAGGTACTGTTCTTCACTAACTGAATATACAATACCTTAAGCTTTGCTTTGCAGCATGTAAGTGAGCTAGCTAGACCTGCTCTATGGGTTTGTTTCAGTTAATTTCTAACATTGTTTGATATTAACATTGCCTAAGTAATTTTTGAAAATGAAAATCAATATGCCCAGCAAAGGCTTGAATGGACAGGCAAATTTTGATAATGTTCACAACCACATAGCTGACAGTAGTCATATGCCTGCCAGATGGGAATCCTACTATTTGTGTTCAAGATTACTTTGCCATTTTAAAGACTTTAAATGCCATGAAGGAAAGAATAATGTCAATGTGATTTTTCAGAGCAATGTATGAAGTCCAAATCAGAGACAGAGTTTCTAACTGTTCAAAATAAATAGCATTTTCTAGGTGTAACAATACCCAAACCAACAAGTCCCTCAGCTTCAAATGCACCAAGTAGATTGGACATACTATAATAAGCATGCCAATGTCTAGATTCACCAGGCAGTGTTGAACACTGGTGCTAATGTCAAGAGTGCAGAAAGTTGATTGTGTTCAGTTAAACCAGAATTCGAAACCTATTATGTGCTAGATGTTGAAAATATAAAGACAACTAAGAAAGCTCTTTGTCCCAAAGAATTGCTATATAATAGACTGTTTAGTCTCTGATAAGGCCCTGGCTGGTTTGGCTCAGTGGATTGAGCGTCGACCTGCGAGCTAAGTGTCGCTGGTTCGATCTTCCAGTCAGGGCACATCAGAGAAGGAAAACTCTGACTCCAAAAAACCTCCGCTGCCTTGCGGCATACCTCTTCAGGGGAAAGGCTAAGGGAGTAAACCCCGACAGAAAATCCGGAGCCGGAGTCCCTAAGGCGGTTCGACGTTGTAGTCAACACCGGCAACTCCTGCGGCGCACCTGAAGCCAAGCTGTATTGACTCCGTCTTTCCCTTGGACCCTTCAGCTGCGAAGAGAGGGGGGGTCTGCTGCATGGGCAACAGCAGACCCTCCATATCACCCTGCCCAGGCTCTGTAGCTTCAGCTTCACTGGAGAGGACACTCCAGCGTCATCGCAAGATGTCGATTCAACACGGGAGGAGACAGATACCGTGTCACTCCCGAGTTGGACTGCACAGCCATTCTCGGCGGTGCAGATAGACTCTTAACAAGCTACACCATCGTCTCTCGAGACGGACGGCTGCCAACGACAACGAGTCTCTGATATTTTGTGGTAGATTTTGGAAACTCACAACAAAGATTTCAGACTTGAACAACAATGGTATATGATGGCAAGTCCAGGCTAAGAAGGGAGATTTGTCCTTAAACAACCATCATTGATCTCTCCAAAGTTAATTCTTATGTTATTGTCCCCTTCATGGCTTAGCGATATATATATAACTTTTATGGCATTTTATTTCAGGCCCTTGGTCACAGTCCCTTGAATTAAGACTTGGTCCAGGAGCTGCTTAATTGCTTGTACTTAGAATGTGGGGATTTTACAGAAAGCTGGAAATGACGAGACAAGTCATGCATAATACATCCCTCATACCTCTTGCTGAGTGACCATTACACTGATGGGTGTTATTTCATTTTTATAAAATCAGCACATGGTGCCAAGAACCTGGCATTTTCAAATACTCATTAGTGCTATCCTCTGGGGCTTAAGATAGCAGTTATTAAGGAATGAAGTCTCAAGAGACAGAATGAAGCCACAGTGGCTAACAATGACAGAAGTTCAGGTGTATCAACTCTCATCACTTACGGAGGCATCGCATGGCTAAATTAGCTTTCAAAGTCTTAAACCGAACATGCAAGACCCACAAATGTCATGTGGTATATTCTCTGGAGATTAAATTTAGGTTTTCTCTGGCTTCTGCTGCCAATTTGAAAGAAAAGAAGATGTCAGCAGGTGTGGAGTTGAAGTCGAGGGTAGGAGGCTGCCAACATAGGATTCACTGATGCTGACATTGAAACGTCCCTGGAAAGCCAAGCCATGGAGCAACATCGGCTGTCCCCTAACTTACCCAGATTGCTCATTAGCTTTCCAGTTTGCTCCTGTGCAACATCAATTTGCTCCAGCTGACTTGCCTGGCCAGGAGGTTCCAGCCACCATTTGCCTTGATGTCAATGGAGAGTATTTAGATGCAGTCAGCAATCTGCTGCACTGGCATTAAATGAACAAGGTAAGAAGAAATACTACTCATCAGACCACAGACATGGCAGTAGAGCAGATGTGCTCAGTGATTCCTTGGCCTAAGGACATTGGAAAGGAAGACCAAAGATTGAGAAGACACTTACCTTTAACCTTTCTGTCCTATGAAATTATCTCTAATGCAAATTGACTTCTCATTGGGATCTCACTTTAAATGACTAATGGGGAAAAACCCCATCTCCCCCATATCTAGGAGTTGGGGATTCTTGATATAAAAAGATATTTTCTTAAATAGGTTATTGGCTGCATTTTTTTTTTAAAGGCAAGAGGATGAGCGCTTAAGTGAGGTATAATTTTTTTCTCTGTCATATTAAAAATAAAGTTTAGCTGATAAAAGCAGAGAAGAATGGTGGTTGCCAGAGTCTGAGGAGAAGGGGAAATGGGAGATGTTGGTCAAAAGGTCCACAGCTTCAGTTACACAAGATGAATAATTTCTGGAGATCTAATGTGCAGCAATGTCACTGTAGTTAACAGTACTTGAAATTTGCTAAGAGGAGAGGTCTTTTATATTCGCACCCCAAAAACAAAAAGAAAGAGAAAAAAAGAAAGGAAGAAAATTGTAATGTTGTGAGGTGATAGATATGTTAATTAGCTAAATGATGGTGATTATTTCACTATATGTGTGTATAAATACATCAGGTTATACACATTAAATATATAAAATTTTTATTTCTCAATTGTATCTCAATAAAGCTGAAAATAAAGTTTAGAGATATGCAGTTCAGGCTGATAAGGTGGTTTAGGAGTTCAGGCTGTCATTCTCAAGGTCACTTCATGGTTGAGGATGGCTGCTGGAACTCCAGCTATCATGTCTCCATTCTAGACAGCAGGAAGAGGGAAGAGCAAAAAGAATTCACTTCCAAATGAGGTCCCTGCCGCAAGGAAGGCTGGGATATGTACTGTGGTAGCTGAGCACTTTGCCACACAAACAAAATCAGAATTTTGTTACTAAGTAACAAGGGAAGAGTAGATGTTAAGTAGGCAATAGCTGTGTGCAATTGCTGTAAAATAACACCTATTGTCTAGAATCTGGAGAACCAGATCCTTAAGTGCCTTTTTTGCAGAACATACATGTAACACAGGAGCTCCAAACCAGGGATCTGTTTAAGTGTTCATGACATTAAAAAAAAAAAAAACACCCAGAAGACCAGCAGATGTGAACATGCTGTGGACATGCTGTTTAGCATTCATGTTAAGTGGGAGCGCCTGATGGTGACAGGTGGAACAGGAGAGGCTACACCCCACCATCCTTTGTTCTACTTATAGGACTAGGGAGGGAGCAGTGGCAGTAGGGAGGGAACTGCAGTAGTGTGTGAAAGTGCTAGGTGGTTATGATAAACACAGGAGCCCTGAAACACAGGGACCTTAAGAGACATGGGCCTGAGAGACTGTTTTGCTCATTCCTTATGGCTGCTGGCCAGATAGCCATCTGTCCTCTGAGGTGGAGGGGGCCCTATCCTGAGTAACCCCACAATATAGTATAACAAGAGGCCTCATAGACAAGGAGTCAAACCACCTCTTTTACTTACTGGATGACCTTAGAAAATACATGTAAGTGATCTGCCTCTTTATTTCCTCATCTACCAAATAGTCTCAGCCTTATTGTCTACACAGGAAACTGTCTGCTCAGATGATAAGTGTGGAAGCAGTGTGTCAAACAGAAACACGTCAGATATAGATGCCAGGGCTTAATTAACACTTACTGTCCTTAAGAAAATTTATTGAAAGCCCTTCATTTGTGATAGAATTGTTGTTTCTATTATATGTTATAATGACAGCATCTTCTGTGTAAATAATACTTTATAAAACATATATCACTTTTATACATGGATTTCATTTCATGCCTACAAACATCCCTGTAAAGAACATAGGGAAGAAATTGCCATTTACCCAAATTTACTGGTGATGAAATCCAAGATAAAGAACAAAGTGATTTGGCAAAGTGCACACAAAGCTACTGTGAGCAATAATAACTCCAAGTACAACTCATCAGATGCTAGCTTTTTGAAAGTGACCAATGCTTCAGTTTAAGGATGGGGTCATTGCTGTGGCCTTGCAGAATAGGTGCCAGTGCCTGGAGGCCCCCATACACCTGATTCTTGTCTGCCCAAACTGAAAATTTTATTATTTCCTCTTCCTCCCCTGCTCCTCTTCCTCTGCTCTCTGTCTAGCAGAAATTAACACCTTCCCCTCTCAGCCAAACCAAGGACCCAGGGGCCACCTTGGTCTTCACATTCACTCCTCACCACATTGTTAATTTCTTTCTGCTTGATGGCTCTGTCCTCATAGCACAGAAAGGCAGCCTAGTCTCCTAGCTAATCTTTCTAGGTCTTTTTTTTTTCTTTTTTTGTACATTGTTAAAATACTCATCACTTTTGGCCATAGGGAGCTTTATAAAATGAAAGTCTAATTATATATTCATCATTTAAAACCCCACAATGGCTTCCTATTGTCCCCAAGATAAAACCCAATTTTTAAAAACTTGCATGAGGTTCTTTGTGGTTTGGCATCTGCTTGCTGCCCCAGCCCTGTACCTCACTCTGTGTTCATCTCCCACTCTCTCTTCCTGAAGGGCGCCAGGCTCTTTCTTTCAAATCCGAGTCTTGGATATACTGCTCTATGTGGAAATACTAAATCTTCTTTGCCTGCTTGATCCCTTCTTGTCCTTTAAGCGCAGCTAAGGTATCATCTCCTTCATGAAAATCTCCCTGCTACCTCAGGCTGAAGAGATGCCTTCCCCAAAACACCTGGTGCTTCTCACCATCAAAGCTCATGACATGCTGTATTGTCATTTGTTTATTTGTGTGTTAATCCTCTGTCTAGATTATAACTCTTCCAGGCCAACACAGCAATTTATTGAGCTCTTGCTTCATGCCAGGGACTGTCCCAGGCACTTCACATGTATCTTACGACTCAGAGAACCTTTTGTACCTTATACATATTAGGATAGTGAAGCACTTTCAGGTTAGGGATCATGTGCAAGGTCTCATAGCCAGTGTCAAGCCAAGGTATAAACAGAGGCAACTAACTGGAGAAGCATGGGTCATACATTAAGTTTTTATTTTTTAGTGGTATGTAATTTACATACAATAAAATTGAGCCTTTTTTAAGTTTATTTTATTGATTATATTGTTACAATAGTTCCAATTTTTCCCCTTTGCTCCTCTCCACCCAGCACCTCTCCTCCCCGAGCAACTCCCCCCCCCCCAAGTCCATGCCCATGGGTCATACATACAAGCTCTCCCACTTCACCCTTTTGTATATTCTTGTTCTTTTTTTTAATAATTATTTATTCATTTATTTTAACGATAAAAAATAACAATCCCTCCCTCTCAGACTTAAGACCCTTTATAATCTTGTAAAGGACAATGGGTGAAGGTCTTGAGCTCCTCTAGCTGCTTCAAGCTGGACATGGTCATCGTCCTACCTCCCCTTGGGTCCAGAAATCAATAAGAGTGGGGGTGTGGAGGGGAGGGTGGCCTTCCCACATGGGGAAGGATCATGCAGACTCTAAGTCAGTGGGCTGTCCCCAGACAACGGCATGCTTGGTTTAACAGACTGGCATCCTTGTTGTATTCTGGGGGCAACAGGTTTGGCAACAGGGTTAAAGGACATCATTCAGTCCATAACCACTAGATGACAAAAGGCAGGGACTAATTTTTCAATGTCCCACATTAGGGGAAAAAATGCCTTCTTTGGAGGAAGGTGTGCCAGGCACATCTCACCTGTCCAAAACCCTTTTGCCCATTATACTTAGTTTGGGCTGAGGGAAATATTTTAGGTTTCCCCCCCTCTCAGACCTCTGGGCTCTTTCTGTCCAAGCCATTAGGATAGAAAAGAGAAAGCAATTTTAAAATGAAGCCCACAGACCACCCCATACTTCACCAACCCAGCCCCTTAGTTCAGCCAAACCATTGAGTCTCAGGAGGCAGCACTGCAGACAGGATTAAGTGAGGCCTATACGTACAGACAATCACTCAGGTAATGAGATCATAGGCTTATGCTCTATGAAAACAGAAAACACATGTTAATTTCTGTAACATAACCCACAAATAAGTCTCTAAATCTGTAGGACTGTCTTATTGGGAAGACATCCAGTTGCAAGGCATTTGACATTCTTCTTGCCTGTAAAATTGAGCCTTTTAAAATGTATAATTCAGTGGGGTTTTTTGGTATAGTTACAGGTTGTACAATCATCACCACTATCTAATTCCAGCATATTTTCAACATCTCCCCAAAAACTTCATATCTAGCAATCAATTCCATTCCTCACTATCCCCAGACACTGGCAACAATTTACATACTTTCTGCATGGATGTGTCTTCTCTGGTCATGTCAAGCAGTATCATACAACATGTAGACTTTTGTATCTGGCTTCTTTTAGTGAACAACTTTTCAAGGTGCATCCATGTTGTAGCAAGTGTCCATATGCCATTCCTTTTTATGGCTGAATAATATTCCACTGTGTAGATATACTATATTCTGTTTCCCATTCACCAGTTAATAATTGGGTTGTTTCCAATAGCAAATGTGAGTCTGCCAACTTTGTTCTTTTTCTTTTTTCTTAAGTTCTATTCTAAAGATTTTATTTATTTTTAAAGAGAGGGGAAAGGAAAGAGAAAGAGAGGGAGAAAAACATCAGTTGCCTCTCATACTTGCTCCCCTACCCACAACCCAGGCATGTGTCCTGACCTGAAATCAAACTGGCAATACTTCACTGTACAGGCTGATGCCCAACCAACTGAGCCACATCAGTCAGGGTCCAACTTTGTTCTTTTTCAAGATGGTTTTGGCTCTTTTAAGTCCCTTGCATTTATTTATACATACTAATTTTAAGATCAGCTTGCCAATTTCTGCAAAAAAATGGGCACCTGGAATTTTGATAGGAATTACATTGAATATATGTCAAGCTATTGTTTTCTAAACACTATTGTGTCTTCCAATCCATTAACATGAGATGTCCTTTTACTTATTTGTCATCTTTTATTTCTTGCAACAATAATTTTCAGTTTTTGCTGTAAAAGTCTTGCATTTCTTTTGTTCGTTTCTTATTTTTTTTTATGTATTGCTAACAAAATTTTTTCTTAACTTTATTTTCAGATTGTACATTGTTAGTGTATAGAAATACAACCAGTTTTTATATGGAAATATTGTGTCCTACAAAGTTACTAAGCTTATTTATTAGATCTAATAATTATTTACACATATGTGGACTCCTCAGTATTTTGTCTAGGCAAGATTATGTCATCTAAACTTAGAGATAATTTTACAACTTTTTTTCCAATCTAAGTGCCTTTTATTTCTTTTTCTTGACTAATTGCCTACATTATATTTTCTTAATAATAATTGCCAGCATTTTTAGTGCTTGCTATGTGCCAAATATTTTTTTAAATTGATTTATGTCCTTAGTTAATGTCTAGAAATTTTTATGTGTTTTAAAATATTCACAGAAGTTCTAAAAAAAATGGCATTGTTTTTACAGATTAAAAACACTAAAAGTAAAATATAGTAAGAGTAATTCTACTTGGGAAGGTCCTGTGAAGGGACAGAATGTGGTTCCTGCAAAGTAACAAGTTAAGCCAATTCCCTGGGGCCTATGGCGACTGTTAGAAAAAGGCTAGAAATTGCTGAAGACCAGTATTAAAATAAGTCCCCAATGGCAAGTTATTTTGTCATTTCCCCTCATCCTTAAAAAGCTAAAGCAAAATTTTATATGGATGGTTTACTTTCTGTGGGCTTTAGTAAAAATTATTTCAATTTTCTGGGCCTCAGTGTGAGCATCTATGCAATGGGGTGACTGACATTTTCTATGAAAACTACATTGGATGATGCATGTTAAGTTCCTACCAGATGTTTAGCACATAGTATATCCTTAATAAATAATACAAATGCTAATGTGGTCTAGAACTTATTGGGAGATTACCATTGCCCAGGTATCATAGTTAGTACTTTACATGCCTTGTTTTATTCAATTTTCACACCAACCTATGGGAAAGTACTAAGGATCCGACTATTGGTATTATTTATTCAAGATCTTATAACTCATGAGTGTCATTAATTGGACTCAGTCTGAGGTATTGTGATACCAATTCCCATGGCTTAAACATTACTCACATTTTTTTTCACTTCCCTTAACTAATACCTCATCTACTTCACCCCAGGTTTGGAAATATAAGCAAGTATAACTCACAAAATAAAATGTATGATTTATTTATTCATTCAATCAACCAACAAGGAATAATGAGCTCCCATTATATAACAGGCTCTAGAGAAGTCTCTGAGAATAAATTTATGAAGGAGACACATTCCCTGTTCTCAAGGCTCATGGAGGAGAGAGAAGAGGACAGTGCAAAGATAACAACACACTGTGATGCTTCCTTTATGAGCGTAGACTTTATCCCATGGCACTGTGTACCTCCCCTTTGTGAAATTTAACACAATCACCATTTTACACATGTCTGTTATTGGCTAAGTTTAGTTTCCCTTCTAGACTATAAACCCCACAAAGGCAGTGAGAGTGCTATTTTGGCCAATTATATGATCCTAAAGCTTCCTAAGTGTCTGTGCATCATAGGTACTTCATAAATAGTTTCTGAATGGGATTACTGAGAAAAAAAATGAAGGTCTTTAATATAGAAAAAAGCATGGCTAGATTTGCACTTCCGGAAGGTTATTTTTCTGACCAGAGGCAGGGGTACCTGTGAGGAGGATGTTATAAAGATTATACATCCTCTCCTTATTCATCTCAGGTTGCTCATATGACTTTCTCTGGCCAACGAAATGTAAACAGACTTATGCCATTTCCAAACAAAAGATTTTGCAGTCCCTGGTAGTTTTTTTCCTCAACCACAATGACCAGTAATGCTCCAGATAGAGACTGTTTCAGCAATCTGGGTCTCAGAGTGAAGATGTCATGGAGCAAAGAGACATTTGACCCACAATGAGTTTGTGGTTTGATTAAGATTATTAAGCCTCTGTTATTAGAAGTCACAAAGACTATGGGGTCACTTGTTATAGCAGCAATACCTAGTTTATCCTAATGGTGTTATGGGTTTGGTGTGAGAAGTCAGTGAAATAAAACAATGTACACAGAATTATCTAGGGACTTCCTGCCAAGATGAAAGCATAGGTAGACATGCTTCATCTCCCTCACAACTAAGAAGGAATTTACAACCACTTCAGAACTAAATAAAACCCAGAAGATCCAAAAAATTGAATTACATGGAAGTTCAACAAAGAAGAAGTAATCAGCCAGACAAGTAGGAGAGGCGGAGCCAGGACAGAGAGAATGAGGTGCAGTGCTGTGGCAGAGGCTGCAGGGGCAGTGACAGTGGCACAGGGGTTATAGCCATGGTGAAAAGTGCAATCAAACATTTTAAACCTTAAAGGTGATCCCAGCCCCAGACCAGACTGCAAAGCTCACAGTCCTAGCACCAGGGTAAATAGAGCCACATTGCTTCTGACTGTGAAAACGACTGGGGGTTGGGGCAAAGGAAGGAACTGCTAGTCTCTCAATGGAGGCAGCTTGTTTAGTACAGAAAGGAGAAGAAGTGCCTGGAAAAGGGGCAAGTGCGGGGCAAGTGGCACTGTTCCCTCTCAGACCCCTCCCCCACATACAGCGCCACAATGTGGGAAATGAGTTACCAGTACTGATGAATACCTAAGGCTCCACCTCTTACAAGGTAATCGGTGTGACAGCTCTACCTAAGACACAGAGGCTAACACAGAAAGCTGTCAAGATGAGACAGAGAAGTATGGCCCAAAATGGGGGGCAGATCAAGATTCCAGTGAGAGAACTGAGCAACAAGGAGATAGCAACCTAACAGATGCACAGTTCAAAGCACTGTGATAATGATGCTCACGGACTTGATATAAAAGATTAAGTATAACATGGAAGAAATGAAGGCTATACTAAGTGAAATTAAGGAAAATCCAAGATTCAAAATCAATGAATTGGAACATAAGGAAGAAATAAATAGTCAACCAGTACAGAAGGAGGAAACAAGAATTTTTTTAAATGAAGAGAGGCTTAGAAACCTCTGGGTTAACTTTAAACATGCCAACATCCAAATCATAGGGGTGCCAGGAGAAGAGGAAGAGCAAGAAATTGAAAAATTATGTGAAAAAATAATGAAGGAAAACTTCCCTAATTTGGAGAAGAAAATAGACATACAAGTCCAGGAAGCACAGAGGGTCCCAAACAAACTAGACCCAGGGAGGACCACACCAAGACACATCATAATCAAAATGCCAAAAGTTAAGGATAAAGAGAGAATCTTAAAAGCAGCAAGAGAAAAGAAGAGAGTTACCTACAAAGGGGTTCCTATAAGACTTATATCAGCTGATTTCTCAAAAGAAACTTTGCAGGCAATAAAGGACTGGCAGAAAATCTTCAAAGTGATGAGAAGCAAGGACCTAGAACCAAGACTACTCTATCCAGCAAAACTATCATTTAGAAGGGAAGGGCAGATAAAGTGTTTCCCAGAGAAGGTAAAGCCATTATTATATGAAATGTCAAAGGGACTTATTTAATAAAAAGAAGATCAAAACTATGAACATTAAAATGACAACAAAATCACATCTATCAGCAATAGAATCTAAAAAATAAAAACAAGAACAAACTAAGCAGACCACCAAAGTGGAAACAGAATCATAAGTATGAGGAGCCTGTGGAGGGGTGTCAGCTGGGATTGGGGAGGGGAGGAAAGGAAGAAAATGGTGCAGGAGTTAAGAAGCATAGTAGGAGGGTGCAGAATAGACAGGGGGATGTTAAGAATAATGCAGGAAAGGGTAAAGTGAAGAACTTACATGCATGGCCCATGGACATGAACTAAAGAAGGTGGGACTGCTGGAGGGAGGGGGGTACTGGGTAGAGGGGAGCAGAGGGAAAAGAAACTGGAACAACTGTAACTGCATAATTAATAAAAACATACAAAAAAAAAGAACTATCTAGCACATAGTAGATTACCATAAATATGAATTGCCCCATTTAAGTTGATGTCCTGAGCATTTCTGTTATTATGTAAAAAAAATATGTATGTTGTCTTAGCCCATTCCAGCTGCTAGAAAAGAATGCCATGGACAGGGTGGCTTAGAAACTATGCAAAGTTATTTCTCACAGTTCTGGAGACTGGAAGTCCAAGATAAGGCACCAGCAGATTCAATGTCTGGTGAGGACCCACTCTGTGGTTCACAGGTTTCTCACTGTGTCCAAAGATGGTAGAAGGGACAAGGAAGCTCTCTTCTATAAGGGCATTTATCTCATTCATGAGGGCTCCACCTCCATGATCTGATAACCTCCCAAGGTCTCCATCTCCAATTATCATCACATTGGAGGCTAGGTTTTAACATTTGAATTTACAGGAGACACAAACATTCAGTCTGTAGCATAAACACACACACACATATATCTTAGCATTTCTCTGGCACATAGTAGGTGCACAACACACATCAGATGCCTTCTTTCCACATTCTCCTTATTCATTGAACTCTTCTCATATAAGAATCTCTCCCAAGAAAATGTATCCATCTCCTTATTCATATGGTTTCCCAGTTATTTATCCCTGTTTTCAGCTGTAAATCATAGCATGTTTCTGGGCATGCTTTATCTCCCATTTCCTGCATAAATAATCGCCCTTGATCCAAGGGGAAATGTGTATGCAGTGGTCCCTGGGCTGGCACAGCACTTAGCTCAGCTCTTAATATACAGTGTGGTGAAAAGGGGTGTCAGGTTGGGAGAGAAGCCTCATCTAACATAGTTTGGGCCACTTACATTCATCTGAGGAGAGAGAAGTGATGCATTTGGACTGCAATTCTGCACCTTATAAATAGACATATATAGCTCTGCATACATTATTAATATGGGCTTTATTGCTGGCTTTATTGAATCAACGATGGAGCTTCTCTCGGGAAGCCATAGAACACAGGAAGATTGCACAGACACTTGCATTAACCAAGACCACAGTATACCAAGCAAATAAGGCTGTGCAAACAGCACTATTCATGCTAGCTGCATCCTACAATTCAAAGAACGTAATAACAAATAATATGTTCAAGCAAGCCCTGAAGTTGCTATTTGACGTATTTTATGCATTTCTTATCTATGTCACCCATGCTAGCACAAGAGTAGGCAGGGCAAATGTATTTTAAAGAAGTTCTTTAGCATGGCCTACATAAAGCCCTGCCTTTTTCCATAAACCCATCTTGTTCCTGAACTCTCACCCTCCCTCACTCTGATCACTCATCCTGGACATGCCTTAAACAGGCAGAATTATCTCTTACCTCTTTACTCTCACAGTGCCCTCTGCTCAGAGTGCACACACACACACCTTCATTGTAACTGGATTTTCTCCCATTCACTTCTCATCTCTTACTCTCTTTATTACTATCATTTAACTTCTACATGTCTCCCTAAATAGAATGCAAACTTCATGGAAGCAAGGATCTTGTCTGTCTTGTTCATTGCCAGATCTCCCACAAGGACCATAGTGGTTGGCACATGGTAGGTTTGCAATAAAGGTTTGAGTGAATGAATGAGTGAATGACAGAATACATACCTTGAAGGAGGTAAGTCTTTTCCTTCATCTTCTTTGTCCACTGTGGATCTCCCCTTGGTGTAAGTTTGTTGAAGAGCAGTCCTCTATCTTATTCTCAGCTCTAACCCAAGTGTCTCAAACTGGAAATGGCACTTTGAAGGTTCTAATGATTGGTTATTGAACTAAAGAGAGCTAAAATGTACTCTCAAAGAATCAGTGTAGTCAGTATTGGTGCAGCAATATTTCTTCCATTAGGTGCCTTTTTTCTTTATCTGGGGTGGTGGGTCAGTGTAGAGTATTGAAGAGTGTAGCTTTTCCCACCTCTGTTTGACTAGAAAATTACCCCCTCATGAAAGAGGGCTGGAGAAGCACCCATATTTTAATTATTACAGTGACTCTTTGAACATAAATTGCCCCCTGCATATAGAATTTATGGTGGAAATAGGCATTTGGGGCTTCTCCATCAATAAACTTTCACTCTTATAAGCCAATCACTATAGGAAGATGCCCCTTTTCTAGAGGTTGGTTTAGTAGATGGCAGGGAACTGCATTCTGGCCTATAAGATATAAGGAAAAGTTATCTGGAGATGGTTTATACCCCTCCAGCAGTGTAAGAAAAAACATACATGTAGAAAGCCTTTTGGGTGCCCTGTTACCCCTCCTGCTACTCTCTTTGAAACTCACCATGAGAAGATGGATGCCCAGAGCTGAAACATCCACCTATTGACCATAAAGGGAGACCTTCCCAAACTTGAATATGGCCAAATGGAAGGATTGAAGAAGCCTGCATCTTAGATGACATTTCCGGGAAACTGAACCAATCCTGGGACCATAAGTGCTGGACTTCCACTTAAGTAAACATGAGATGTTTGGTCTCAGCCATTGTTTAAGAGTTATTACTTATAGCCAAACAGACCCTAACTGATACACACACCCTGTGCCAGATAGTGAGCTAACCTGAGGAAATAGAAGATGAGTGAATGAATAAGACAATGTCCACCCTCAGAGAGCTCCCAGTCTAGTAGGAGTATTGAGAAGTAAAGGCACAATTGCAAGAGGATATAATCATTGTCAGGACAGGAGCAAGTACAAAAAGCTTTGGAGCCTTGAGGGAGTCAAACAAATCCAACTGAAGTACACCCTGTCTCCCTGCCACCAAAAAACCCCCACAAATCTGCCCTGGCCAATTAGCTTAGTTGGTTGGAGCATTGTCCCATACACCAAAAAGTTTGCAGGTTCAATTCCCAATTGGGACATGTATGGGGGGCAACTGATTGACGTGTCTCTCTCTCTCCCTCCCTCCCTCCCTCAAAACTCAATAAATATATATTCGGGTGAGGATTTTAAAAAACACAAATCCTGCACTGTGCTTTTAAGAAGGAGTAGGAGTTAGTTTAAAAAAAGAGAGGGGTGTATTTCATTAAAAAAAAAAAAAAAAAAGAAGAGCCGTATGTAGAGATTCCTGTAGGGTAGTCAAATGGGGTTTGTGTAACTAGTACGAAGATCAAGAAGAAAAGAGTGAGACTACAGAATGAGTTTGGTGTTGTTATGGTGCTTTTCATCCAGGAGCACAGAAATGGCCAAATCCTGCCACAGCTCCCTTCTCAGGTCTGAGTTTCCGAACAGAGCAAATTCCACACATAATGGCCACAGAAACAGACTCTTTCAGTTTAGCCCACATGCTGAAATCTACATTTGCAAAGCTCTGATGAGACCAGCAGTGATGAGATGAGATGAGCAAATTCCTTCACCTTTGAAGCTACAGTAGTCGAAATGGCAGAAGAGAACCCATCCTGATTTACCTGTGCAGTGAAGAAGAGGGAAATGAAACAGAAAGAAGACAAGTAAGATGAGTATTCCTGGCACCTAGGAATAGTAATTACAAGAGGTAGACTACACAGGAATCCCATTTACCAATACACATTAGCCTAAATTCTGACTGGTCATATGCACAGCTCCTCTTTTAGGTATGAGAGACATATCTTAGGAGGATGCTCAGACACATAAAAATGTGGACAGAGGTACAAATCCTGTCCTCAAAAAAACAAACAAACAAACAAAAAAAAACAGCCAAGCTCTGAGGCTAGGGAGGTGTGATTAGAACACCTTCAGATGCCATGTTAAAGAATTTGGATGTGATTACCACACAACAGAAGTCAGGGAAGGAATTTCAGCAAGTGGGAGGAGTTGGATGTGAGTTCAAACAGTCACTGCAGAAGCAATGTGGAGAACAGGTGATTTGGGCAGAGTCTTGCAGAACCCCATCTGAAAGCAAACCAGGTGTAAACCATGCTCTCCCATTAGGGCTTTTTTTCTTCCAGACCAAATGTTGCCCTCAGCTTTCAGGTGGTTCTGCATCCTGTGGGGCTTCAAGGTCAGGCTCCCAAAAAAAAAAAGACAAACTCAGGTGATAAAAATAAAGATTGTGATGAATAGTGAGAGTTCTAGATGAGGGTTGCCCAACTGTTCCTGTAAGGGCTCAGATGATAAATATTTGATTTTTTTGTGCACCATATAGTCTCTACAATAACAATTCAACTGCCATTATAGCCTAAAAGCAGCCATAGACAATACATGCATCAAAGGGCACGACTGTGTTCCAATAAAACTTGATTGACCAGACTAGGTGGTGGGCTAGATTTGTCCACAGGATGTAGTTTATAGTTTGCAGACAGACCTCTGCCTTAGAACTACACTTCAACCCTGCTTCCACCTCCACCTAACTGTGTGCCCTTGGAAAAATGACCTCCTTCCCTCAGCAGCTGTTTCCTCTTCGGCAAATGGCATGTAATACCCACCATGTAACTGCCGTGAAGAAGAATGAGGTAAGGCTGATCAAACATTTTCAACGTGCTTCATGTTTAGCATAAGTGGCTTTTGGAGATGGTCATTTTGCTGGGAGTTGTTGTTGTGTGTGTTTGTTTTTTGAGAGTGGCCGTCCCTATCAGGTGTGATGCAATATGAAACTCAATGTAAGAGCCAGTTGCACTGGATAAAAACAAAACATTCACCGGAGCTGAGCCAGGAAAGAAGATATTTTCTTTCTGGCTGTGCTTTTCCTTTGCTGTGCTGAGGCTGCTTCTAATTCCTAAAGGATTTGTGCCATTTAGGTGGATTTGATTGGCATTAATTATTAAAGGCAATTATTTATTATTAATAATAATTTATTAATAATAATTTATTAATAATAAATAAGAACTCTAATAATGCCTTGCACTTGTTCTGCGCTTTATAGTTTTCTTTTATTTTTGCTTTATTCTTTTCAAAGGCTTTTTAAAACTGGGGCACACAGAGTACCGGGAGGCATGTGAAGATACAAGGGGAAGAAACATCTTCCTACAGTATCAACTGTACTCAATTTGGGGTGAAAACAACATGATTTTTTATTAAAAACAAACTTGAATATATTGTGCAGCAGAATGTGGAATTGTGTGATATTTTTTAAAGACAAAACCTGAGACTTCAAAGATATTTCAAGGTTGAGATCCACCTCTTTGGGCTGTGCCCCAGATGGCTGTGATTTAAGGAGCATGGTTATGGCTTTCGGAACAGCCCCTCTGCAAAGCGTGTGGGGAAATAATTTTTACAGACTCTGCAGATGAAGAAACTCTGCAGAGAAGTTGATCATCTTGCTCAAGTCAACCCAGAAGTGAGCTGCAGAACAAGTGCTAAATCTCAGATGTCTAGCTTCTTCTGTGCACATGTGCGTGAAGCTCCCAATTAGGCAGGGGCGCGGCGAGGTCCCAGCGAACTTGTAAGCCAGGCACTGTGCTAAGTGTTGGGAATCCAATGGTGATTAGAAGGGTCCAGAAAGACCTAAAAGCCCTCAACTTCAACATCTGGTAGGCCTGGAAAAATACCTGGTATTGAGTAGACTCGGCTCCCAGGTACCCCTGAGTCCTACTTTTCATTATTAACACTTCCTTGCGCAGTCCCATAATGGTCCAGTCCATTTGCCTTAGGTTATGCTTTGGTTTCCCCACAAGACCACAGAATTTCCTACAAGACTTTAAGCTCTGCCATTCACTTGCTTTGCTGAGGCACGGCTCCTTGCCATAAAAAGACATGCAGTAATCTTGCCTTTTCTGACTCTCCAATGACTCACCTGCTACCTGGGTTTCCAACTACAGTGCACACTGTGCCTATTTGTACTTGCATTTCTCAGCTTTGTCTTTTGATCCCATTGGGGGCGCTCTCTTTTTTCCCCATAAGCGCCGTGTATGCAGCCCACTTGTCTCCTCTTTCATACCCTGTGTCCTAATAAGGCAGCTTCTATGAGTACAAGGAGCCCTGAGTCCAAACCCTGAACACCATTTAGTATTGGTGTGAACTTGGGAGCATTGCTCAGCCTCTCCAAGGCATTAGTTGCACCACCACCTATAAAATAGAACAGGATGCCTCGCAGTCTCAATGGGAGGTTGGAACTAGCTCATGTGAATTGCCCAGCACAGAGGTTGGCATATAATAGGTGCTCAAGAAAACTACCTCCCCCCATAGCCCCCTACTCTCAGAGAGCTGAGGTCCCAACAGATAGATCTTTATTAATGACATATTTGAATCTTTGAAAAAGCTGGCGATGGGGTGTCCCAGGGAAGGTTGAAAGGCAGGAGAGCTGTGGAGCTCCCTTTCAGTGATATGCTTTGGTGACTCTGTACATGGATGTCTTTAACTTTTGCCTCCAAATAAAACCCTGTCGTGGGGACCCTTGACCTCATTTCTGACTCAGAGCCCTCCATTTCCTGCTCTTACCAGAGCACGTGAGATATTCTTCCCCAGCCTTTGGAACAAATCTATTTATAGCAACCATCATTAACTCTCCATTGCCAGTCCCCAGAGCCTCACCTGTCCCCCCCTCCCCCCTCGCCTCCTGCAGAAGTTGACTTCAGAGGGTTTTCTGAGCATTCTTTGTAATATTAGTTAACATGTACAGCAAAGCCCCAAGGTCATGTTCCACTCTTGGCACCCTTCACTTTAGATTTGAGAAATCCCCTAAAACTCTCATTAGCGGAGGCTGCCTCACACCTATGAAACTTTAAAAATATCTGGCTAATCAGCCACTTTGCACACCTCCACGTGGGCAGAGGCAGAGCCTTTGCTTTCCTCCTCATCCCTCTCCTGGCATCACATTCGTGCAGACAAGAGCTGTCAAAATATGACTTACTATGGTATTAAAATAAAATGAAGGGAACTTCTCATTTGAAACCAGCAACCGCTTAAAGAAAAACTGAGAGAAAGAAGCAGAAAGTGGAGCAGGAAAATAGCATTCTAGAAGACCCTCCTTGTTCTGACTCATTTTTGACTAGGATCTGATCATTAGAATTTAAAGGAATATTAACTATAATAATATGAAAATAAAATCACCACTTACTGCGTGTCTAGCACATGCTAGGCACCATGGAAACTACTCAATTACAGTATCTCTGAGCCAGTTAAAAAAGCCTGAAATGTAAACCCCAGTTTACATATGCGGAAATGATGCCAAAAAGGGTTAAGTGGTACTCTCAAATGAACATAGCCAGTAAGTGGTACAGCCAGGATTCTTGCCATCTGTCTGTCTCTAAAATGGAAGCTCATGCCAGTGTGTCATGCCATCTCCAATGTGAAATGTAAATTTTCGAGATGGACTCTTCTCTATCCCATGTAGACAGAGCTAATCCAGGACATATTCTATTACCCATTCTTCACCCAGAGGTAAAGTCTATCAGTATTCTGCAGCTACATTGGTTGACTTGTGAGCTACACAATAGTGGCATTAGAGTTATCTGTGGGTGTTTCTCAAATGTGCAGCTTCCTGATACCCACCTCATGAGTATTGATATGGAATCTTTAAGGGGGGGGCAGGGGCTGTGGGAATCTGGTCTCACGAAGCATCTCTGGGTAATACTTGTTCACACAGATGTTTAAGAACCACTGTTCTACATCTAAATGGGTTTGCAGGGATGGTTCAGAGCTAGGCTGCATATAAACCCTTCATGTCCTCTGTAGGAAATGAAATATTCCCTTGACAGAAGACTCTCAAAAAATAGACTGCATTGGGGTGAAGAGAGAGAAAACTCCCAGAGAGTGAAATGACTCAGTCTGTTTCAGAAGGTTCCCAGGACTGGGTTATAGAAACAAAGGTAAGTGGTCCAGAAATATGTTAATTTGTGAGACTCATAAGAATCAATGTCTCAATGTTAAAATGGTAGCAGATGCCATTGACAATGTGGAAAACTAAGTTTCCAGATACTAAATTGATAGAATGGTGGAAGGGAGATGATGGAATTCGGAGAAAGCTTGTCTACTTAGGCAAAGGAAGGGACGTGGAAAAAATAACTCAGATATAGAAATGATCCAGGAGAAAGAAGTTTGTCCAGTCAACCCAGACAGGTCAGTAACCAGTAAGAGGCAGGCAAACAGGGAGAGGGTGTGTCCCAGAAAAAAGGTCATGTGATGAGGGAAGCAGATATGATGAACCTGGTTAGTGTAGAAAAGACTAAGGGCTGGGGCTCAATGAGCAGTCTCATGTGAGAATTCCATAATCA
The DNA here is from genome assembly GCF_987537825.1 of Furipterus horrens. Taxonomy (NCBI): domain Eukaryota; kingdom Metazoa; phylum Chordata; class Mammalia; order Chiroptera; family Furipteridae; genus Furipterus; species Furipterus horrens. The sequence goes on along the minus strand of NW_028327175.1, from coordinate 111,956,359 downwards.
CCACAAAACAGCTACAATGTGCCAGGCATTATGCCATGTGCTAGGATTTCAGAGAAAATAAGACACAATCTCTGTTCTGACAGGCCTCACAGTCTGGTTGAGGGATAGACTTGTAAACAGACAAGCATGACATGGTATAAGCACTGTGTTACCAAAAGGAAAGGAAAGGAAAAAGAAGAAAAGAGAAGAGAAGAGAAGAGAAAAGGGCGATGAGAGTGCAGAAGAAGGACATCTAACCCAGCACATGTAAGTCAAGAAAGACTTCCTGGAGGAGGTGGTTTCTGAACTATATCTTTTTCAATTGAAGTTAGGCTGAGAGAACCCAGCAGGATAGATTCGACATCTTCATAAGATGGTAGAAATGAGGCTTTGATAAATTTCTAGCTTTATCTAAAATTGGCTGTGTACTGGAATAAGATTAATACCATGTGTTTGGAGGGTAAAAGTCTCAGTGGGCCCAAGTGAGAGAAAATTGGGAAAGCAAAGTAATTCAAATACTGCAATGGTTTTAATTACCTAGTGATGTGGATGGCACATTCTATAGGACTCAAAAAAGAATAATGGTGGGCAAAAAATGGTCAGCAAAGGTGGATCAGGTGGAATTTGGGTAAAGAGCTAGTTTTTATACTGATCAGATTGTGCACAGACCAGAAGACAATGTGGTCTATGAAATGTTGGTCAGTATATCTGATTCCATTATCTTCCTGAATGTTGAGATCTTTGGATTGATTGACTTGAAGACGGGTTAATATAATTAGGCACATAGAACCAGCAATTCTTAAGGGTCAAGTTTTCTTTGAGAAACAGACTCTATAGACACTATAGATTGGCTACAAACTTGACCCATTGCATTTGATCAAAATAATCTTCTTGTTCCAATTTGACTACTGCATCAGGACCTTTAGAAGAGGTATCTTACTTAATAATATTCACTTTAAATTACAGAAGTGTGATTAATTAAATCTAGTCTACCATACGAAGTGAGAATAAAAGATGTATATTCAGATGGCTATCATCTTTAATTTTAATAGTCTTTTCAATGTAATTTGAGCCACACATAGAAAATACGGAGCAGGTTCTTAATCCATAGACATCTAGAGGGTCCATGAGTTCCCTAACAGTGTTTACAGAATTTTGAGTACAATTTCTCCAACCCTCCAGGAATGAACTCATTGCTGTAAACACATTTTCAAAGATGTTAGTTTCATACACCCATGTGCCTGTACATGCACATGTGCACACACACTCATTAGAAGTCATAGATTTAGGGGATGGGATTGAGGCATTTGATGTTGGCAGTCTGACAAAGCTTGTCCTTTGGTTTCTGTCCAAAATCAATTATTTTTCTCCAGAATCAGGTAGTGGAGGCATCTTAGGTACACCAGGGTTATTTTTCCAATTCCTTTTGGGAAAACAGGATTTGATGAGTTACAATGAAGGTGAGTAAAGGTCAGCATCATGCCACATCCAAGCATTACATAGACAGATAAGTTTGATAATTGCCCCATAGGGAAGAGGTCCACAGAGACACCTCTGTTACCAGAATCTGGCAAGGGACCTAATGGAGCTGCTTCTGTGTAGAAAACAGAATTAAGTAGACATGAATTAAAATTCAAAATGTTTGATTTGCATTGGATCGAATAGAAAGGACCCTTTTATGTATGTTTGGTACCCAAGTATGCATTGACATTGGTGGCCAACACATTTGGCATTTGCCCACTTGGTGTTTGCAAAAACGAAGGCATTTCCACTTTGCAAACAGCCCACAGATACATTAAATAACCAATTTCACAATGGACATCTGGACTCCTCAAACCTGCCAGAGTGGATGGGCTCACTGCTGCCTTCCAGCTTTATGGTGGGGAACAGTTCCCTTCAAATGTGAAAGCCATCAGTCTGCAACAGCACGGCAAGTTGGGGTCTCGGCTTTCCAAACGCAGCACACACATTTATTTTGATGTTAACTGTGTCCCAGCCACTGGCTGCATGTGCAATCTCACACACCTGGTGGAAACAATCCTTGCTTACTAAAGCAGCATTGTGTAAGGCAGCCTGACACCTGGTTCCACTGCACTCCCCTGAATGGTGGCTAAATCCATGAGAAGGAATGCATAGCTGGGTAGAAATATCTGGAGGGATTCTTAAATTTAGTATTTTATGAAAAAGAAAAAAACAGGCTTGCTTGTGGGATGCAAAGCAGAAATACCTTATTATGGAGTTAGCTCAAGCACCATTTTCAGCCCTCCCCCAAGGAAATGATAAAGTCTTTGGGCAGGTGTGATCAGGATAATTCACTCCACCTTGTTCCAGTCTGTATTTCACTTCTCGTCCATCATCTTTTTTTTTTTTTTTTTTTTTTTTTGGTTTTTCAATTACAGTTGTCCCCTTTTCCCCCAATTTCTCTCCCCCACCCAGCCCACCCCCTCTCCCGCAATCATATCCCTCTCGTCCATCATCTTTTTGTGTGTGTGAAAGGATCTTGGCCAGTGTGTTTAAACAGCGAGTGTTTGAGTTCGCCACCTAGTGGCCAGTGACCCGGCGATCCATGCCCCATTTTGTCCTCCCAAACTGGGACTGGAATATAGCAGGGTGTTCGGGAGTCATTAGAGCGCCAGAGCTCAAACATCAGTGTTTGCTCCCAAAATTGCAGTTCAAAGAGAAAGCTTTATAAAGAAAAAAGAGAAAAAAAAAAAACTCAGTGACGATCAGTGATGCTTACTTGACCTCATTTCATTTAATGCATGCTACACAAATGAAAAAGCAAAACCACAGCGAAAAAGAAAAGAAAGGAGTTATTTTCAGTAGCCCACGGGACAAAGAAAGTGTGAGTGTACATGCTTTTTGTGTGTGTGTGTGTGTGTGTGTGTGTGTGTGTGTGTGAGTGTGTCTGTATTTGCAAGTGTGCACCGAAAATCGCAGAGGATAGCCCTGGCTGGTGTGGCTCAGTTGGTTGAAGCATTGTCCTATAAACCAAAAGGTCGTAGGTTCGATTCCTAGTCAGCTGGAGCATGTACCAGAGGCAACCGATTGATTTCTCTCTCACATCGATGTTTCTCTCCCTTCCTCTCTCTCTAAAATCAGTAAGTACGTCCTCGGATAAAAGAAAATTTTTTTAACCACAGAGGCCAATATTTTGAAATGCAATGAATTTTCCAACTTTCCTCTTGCATAAATACAATATTTTACTTCTGTGCACAAATGAGTGGCCTCCCAGTGTATGCACTATAATAATCATGAAATTTGTATAAGAAAGATTGTGTTGAGTGCCTATTATGTGCTTGGAACTGTGCTAGGTGATTTGCATACATTATTAATTAGAGTGAGAATGACTCAGGCTAACCAGGGACTTGAAGTAAGGTTTGTACAGCCCAGTCTGTACCCAATACCATAAAACCCTCTACACTGATGCTTCTCAAACTATCAATGGAGAAGGATTCACTTTTTGTGTTTTTTTTTCCTGCATCTACAAAAAAGAAAAGATAAAATAAAATGTCCAATATATAAGTCCAAACTTATTTATTTGTATTATTATTAGAATCAACAGATATAAAAATTACTATGTTAAATATCTACTAAAGTTTCTAAATGCTTATTCTCAATGTGCATATTTATTAGCTCTAGATGAGTAATGTAGGCGAGAACTGGTCCTCAGATCACAAGTTGAGTAGAACTGATTTATTCAGTTCTTGCCGAGCATCATCCCATTTCTGAACATCTATTATAACAAGGACTACTCACCTCACCCAGCAACTCACTCCATTGCTGGACTGCTTTGATAACTAGAAACCAAAACCTACTTCTCTGTATTTACTGGGCCAAGGTTCTACCTCTGACCCACCTGCAACAAGACTCATCTCTCTTTCCAGTCACAGCTTTTCTGAGAGTATATGAGGACAACTGCTTTATGACCAAGTTCTGACTTCTCTTCTCCTGGCCCCACACATGTGGGTTTGCTGACTGACTGCAACAGAGGCAATAATGGAAGCTTCCACCCCATTGGCTTGCTTCTCTGACTCTTCCAGAATGGCGCAGAAAGTGATCTGATGGTTTAGGATGTAGATATTGCTTGGTCAAGTCTAGTAGGGTGGGCAAGGCCATTTTGGAGTTCAAAGGCATGCACCCAGGCATCACTCTCTTATTTGCATTGCTCCCATCACTTGATAGAAAGTGAAAGGGTCAGGGGCAGCTTGATTTCACAGGGACATTCAGAATGGCACCACTTTCTTGCATAAACTTGAAGTTTACTAAGTTCCTGTACCACCTCGCTTATCATATATAGAAAGATCAATCAATTCATCTTCATGTTTAAAGGAGGAGGTAGAGAAGTTGCCTTGGATTCAGCCTGAATCAGAATCTCCAAGACTGCTCTCCAATAGCTCTTTCATGGAGGTTCCTTGGCCTGGACCGAGCTAGTGGCAAAATTGCACCTGGATTTTCATTTGCTCTGCCTCTTGCCCTATGATGTTGCACTAATAATGTGACATCCCTTAATTTCCTCCTCTGGGATAACAATAATAGAGCAAAAAGAACTTCACAGGGTAGATATGAAAATTAAATGAGATTTAATAAGATAATATATACAATGTAATTTAAACATCTCTTAACCTTGCAAATAAACACTTATGATGATTTCGATTTTAATGTATTTCCATTGGCTTATAACTTCTCAGGGAACTTTGAAAAGAGACATTTGACTGGGAAGGATATAGATAGTCCTAGAATTTCTAGTCAAAACCATAAAATATTGTTGTAATGGCTCATATCCCTAAACAATTAGAATGCAGAAAATGTGGTTGTGACCAGCAAGAAGTACAAAGGGAAATTCACCTTTATGGTTCCAAAGATGTTCTTTCTGTCCATTTAGCCCCAATACACATTGGTTTACCATGGTGATGGTGGTTCATGTTGTGGCTAACAGTTGCTTGGGCTTATTGACCTGCAATAACATCACAACCAAATTCATACTGAGATTTCCACCAGCCAAAACACCCAAGTAGCTTTTGTTGGTGTATCCCCTCATTCTGTAGTTGGATGCTGTTCTTTGGAGAATTCAGTGTGCAATCTTATATGTATTCCTATTCAATTTTATCTCAGATTTGGCCCACTGCTTCCAAGTATCATAACTAGGATTGAATGGAGTTGCTAGTCCAGTGTTTTATACACTTATTTTTTTTTAGACATAAAACTCTTTTTATATGAGATTAATAAGTTATAGAGATAGCACTGGAACTTTCTGTAAGGAGGAGATGAGGGAAGGGTTTTGTCCACTGGACTTCCCCAGTAGCCACTGGAGTACTTTATAAATTCCCTATAATCTGAGCAGAAGAATTGTAACTATGCAGCTTTAGCCTGATTTTGTTATTAATATTTTACCAATGGAGAAACTGAGGCCAAGAGAGCAAATGAGAGTTGTCCAAAATGATGCAGCTAATTAACAGCATGCCTGGAACAATTTCATCTCTATTAAGAAAATGGAAAATGGAATATCACCTTTCCTTGGGCCAAACTCTTAAATGTCAAGATATGTCAGCTTTGGAGATTCATCTACGAACATGGGGTCAGACCCCGACTCCGAAAGGTTAAGTCTTTAATCAGGTCACAGAGTTGATCCTTCACAGGTCAGGTGGATTCTATAAAACATGCTCACATGTCGCTTGCCACCTAGCAAATTTTGTACATGTGTAATGCTGGTCATTTCAATGATATCTGTTTTGTTTTGTTTTTTAAAAGTGCTACAGAGAAGAATGGCTTGAGTTGGGATCTCAATGCAGTCATGATGTTTTATAGGTATTTATTTTTTATACATAAGAAATAATGAGCAGAGCCTGAGGTTCTGCTCTTAACCAGTGGGTCTACTGGTTCCCAACATGCTTATTGTCTTATAAGACAGTAAACAAAGTGAGTAGATATGGAGCCAACTTTTAGCAAAGACATTCTATACCATGCAACTGCCTGAAAGGTTTCATATTAATCAATTCATACAACCTTTATAACCATTCTTTGAGGTAAATAGTTGTAGTAGTAGTTTCATAAACATTTTACATATAAATAATACATATATTCTTTACATGTTATATGTGTGTGTATAATATATAAGAAATTAAGTAGCTTGTCCAAACTCACTTAGCTTGTAAGCAACAGAGGCAAGCAAGATTTGAACTCAGAAATTCCAGTTCTTAGATTATGCTGCTGCTGATGGTTATGGCAGGTCCTGCCATCTATGGCATTTCATCTCAAACACACATACACAGGGCTGACTCATCCATTCAGCACAATAAACATAGTGCCTAGGGCCCACGGTAATTTTCAGGGTTCATAAAAATGTTTTAATTTATTTTAAAAACAGAAGAAAAATGAACTTTTAGGTTAAAGAAAATGTCTTAAGGTATAATGGTAATATCTTTGTCTTTATACCAACATAGTCACAAATATGTTGTTTAATATTTTTACAGATGGGGCCTATGAAAGTCACAATGTGGTCTTGCTCACACAAATAGGACTGTAGGTAGAAGTGATCACTCCTATGTTTCAAAAAATGAAGCTGAGTTTCAGAGAGCTGAGTTCTCATGGTCCGGTTTGCTCATATACGACAGAGCCTGCACCCACATTGAGGACTGCAAGCTCCAAGGTCAATGGCTTTGACTGCTGATGCTTCCCTGAACATAGCAGAAAAGTTCTGTTTCAGAGGTCCCTTTCAGGGGGCACAAGTAAACGGGCCAACTCCAGCTCAAAATCGAAGAATTCCAGGGGCCACCAGGTCATGAGATTTGGGGGTAGGGACGCCAGCATCCATGGCTACAGCTTCCCTTCTACAACCTGGAAAAGCAAAAAAGAAAGAAGAAGCTGGAGGGACTGTTAACAGACGCTTGGAGCTGAGCAAGCATTATGCATCTTAGGGTCTTTGTTTCTCTCAAGAAAAAAAAAAAATTCTCAGCCCACACACCATCCCAGCTGTCTACAATGATAAATGATGGGCCTTTCTTTAAATTTCCTTTCTGCTCAGCATGAGGACTGGCCGATGTGGATACGCACTCGACGCGGATAAATGGCTTTGGCAAACCCACCAGATTGTCCACGTGGCAACAGATGGTACAGCTCAAAGCTTTTGTTGTGCTAATGTTGGAACTTGCTGCTACCTGAAGCAGTTATCATTTCACAAGCAATGATGCTGCCACTGTTCTGTGGATAAACTGTCCTTTATACTTTACAGAGCCCACCATGGGTGTTGACAGCTTTGTGGTGGTAAGAAGAGAACCCCCAGTCACTCAGCTGCAGTGGCAGCCAGAGAGGGAAACTCAGCAGGATGGAGAAAGTGAGGATGGAAGTGAAGCCTGGCTCCTATTTACGTGCTATATGGATGTCATATAGCAGAGTGACTTCCTCAAACACAAGTGAGGAAGGGAGGGGCAGAGCATTACTTTTTAGTATTTGCTGATTTCTATGGTGTCAAGACTCCCACCATGGCCAATTTTTTAAAATATTTGCCTGAGGACATATTTGTTGATTTTAAAGAGAGAGGAAGGCTGAGAGAAAAACATCAATGTGAGAGAGAAACACTGGTCTGTTGCATCCTGTACACACCCCAACTGGGGATCGAACCTGCAACCTCGGTATGTGCTCTGACCAGGAATAGAACCTGTGACCTTATTGGTGGACAGAACAATGCCTCAACCAACTGACCCATTCAGCTAGGGCCCACCATGGCCAATTTTAAGCTAACAAGAATTTAACAACCTGCTCACAGAATTCCTGAATGTTTGATAATCAGCCCCCAGAGCCAGTACAAGCCAGTTTCCGCATGTCCCTGGAACTGAGGTACAGAAATGTTATTTACCTAAGATGATCCAGCTATTAAGGGACAAAGCTGAGATATCCAGACAAGAACATGGATCTCACCCTTCTCTTACATGTCCCACTATACTGCTCCAAGGCCAAAAGCACATAAACTACTTCAATCCACAAGAAAGTGAAAACATTATTTTGCTTATGCTAATACAATTATGTTTATAGTGAATGGATACAAATTTCTTTCCACCACTAAAAACCAAACCATTATTTTCTATATGTTTGATGCTCTGTAACACATTCACACTGTGAGTACCTTGGATGAATAGCAATTCTTAGATACTTGTTTAAATGCATCAAAAATGCCTACAAATGCATTACCAAGTCTTATAGGGATCCTTCAGCCCAAACTTCTCTGATTATTTAAGCCTTTTTTCTTTATCAGAAAAGAGTGAAATATTTCCCCAAACATAAGGCTCACAGTTTGGGTTGGTTTTGTTACTTTTGCTTTGTCTCCCCGGTTCCTAATGCACTTTTGTAAGCATCAGATCTGCAACTGAAATTCTTATCCTCCCCAATTCCCCATGTTCTACTGTTACAGACAAACGGTCTGGAGTGAAGAGGAAGATTGTTAGAAATGAGGCCTGGATGATGGAGGCCACACGTCTCATTGCAGCTACTATCAGCCAGGAGCAGGCTGCATAGCTGGCTTGTGAGTTATTGCCATGGTCACTAGATCTTCTTTCTGTAGCATCCTGCATGTGCAGGTGATAAATCTTAGGGACTGGAGGGAACACAACCCCAGGCTTCTCTCCTATGGCCCATTATTTTTCTCCTACATCATTTCAAAAAGTGCAAGTCTAGCCTTTTTTTTTTTTTCCTGGTTCATGGATGTTTTCTTCAGCTCCATGCCACATTTTGTTGTGCATGTTCAATTTTTACAACTGAGCACCTTTTAGAGCCTAACTCAATAGAAGCTGAAGAGAATGAGTAATACATGCATTTGTTTTCTGTACAAATGGCAATGTGGAAGTGCAGTGGAGTCACATACAGTTCCTGCTTGTAAAGGAAAGAGTAGGGAAAGAAACTGATATCTGTTAAAAATCTACTATGGCTCAGTCTCTATGCTTTGTTCTGCAAAGATTATAGCACATCTTGGTAGTTCAGTTCGTGTACACTGCAACTCACGGTGCCTGGGTTCAAATCCTAACTCCTTCTCTTGTGGTTGGGTACCTTAGCCAAATGATATAACTCATAGGGTTTTTTTGTGGGAATTCATTGTTTTGTTGTTGTTTTTTGGAAAGATGATACTTATACAACATGCAATTAACCATTTTAAAAGTACAATTAAGTGGCATTTAATACGTTCAGAAGGTTGTGCAGCCATCGCCTTTATTTCACTCCAAAATATTCCGATCATCCCAGCAGAAAATCCCATGCCCTTTAAACAGCCACTTTCCATTTCCTCTTGTCCCACCCTTGCAAACCACTAATTGGCTTTCGGCCTCTCTGAATTTACCTACTATGGTAATTTCATAGCAACAGAATCATATAATATGTCACTTTTTGTGGTAGGCTTCTTTCACTTAGTGATATAATGTTTTCATGGTTCATCCTTGTTGTAGCACATATCAGTACTTTATTCCTTTTATAGTTAATATTTCATTAAATGAATATATCCCATGTTGCTTACCTATTCATCTGTTAATGGATATTTGAGATTTTCCATCTTTCAGCTGTTGTGAACATTTGTGTATGAGTATTCAAATACTTCTTTGCAATTCTTTTGGGTATATACAGTCAATTCTCATTATTTGCTGTAGTTATGTTCCATAAAGTTGCAGCTCACACTGAATTAGCAAATACTAAGCACTTCTTCCTAGGGGAAATGCATAGATATATATCTCACAGATTATAATCTGAAATCCTAAAAACAATTTATCCTGGCAGATTCCATTTTCCTGGCTGTACAAAAGAGAAAATGAGGTTCAGAAGTGCTAAGTGACATGGCTGAAGCCACCCCACTAATTCCATCCAGCTGGCCCCAGAGTGGGAGCCTCTTGTTCTTCACAGCACCACCCCTGCTGTCTCCACCCCTTGGTCATCTCTGCAGGAGAGGGAAACAAGAGAACAGAGCTTTACCCTCTCTGTCCTCAGCCTGGAATTTGCCAGATGGGCCACTCAGATTTCTGCCATTATGTGCATGGCTGTGCATATGACCCCCAAATCGCCATGAGTATTGATTTTGGGGTTACAAACTTTCCCAAATAGGTGACTTTGTCAATATAGAATCCATGCATAATAAAGATCAACTGTACCTAAGAGTGGAATTGTTGGGTCCTCTGGTAATTTTATATGGAGCTTTCTGAAGAAACACCAAACTGCTTTCCAAAGCAGCAGCACCATTTTGTAACCTTGTCGGGAAGTAAGCTAATATCTGTAGGGTGCTTAGGACAGTGTCTAGCAAATAGTGTTATTTATTGTTAATTAAATTAATTAAATAAATCATGCTGCAAGTGCTAGTTGCCAAGTTCAATTCTTTCTTATTCACAGGAGAAAAACTCACAAATAGTGTAAGTAAGGTAGGGGCACTAGTGGGTCTGATATGAAAGAAAAATAGTCACTTCCCTTCCCAAGCCCAAACTGCACTCAACCCTTCCCTTGTTTTTATATTTACACATACACACCTGGTGCCCACCCACTCAACGTCTACTCAAGAATTCAATCTACTGTCTGTTTAAAAACTAATCATTTTCTTTGTAATACACTAACACAGGTTCATTGCAGAAATCTTGGAAAACGCAGGGAAGTATAACAAAGATATTATGACTTACCTGTAAACCTACGCTGTTGCCTTCTGTTGCCTTCCTTTCTCTGTTTATACAATTAAAATTATAATATGTGCACAGCTTTGTAGCCTGTATTTTCCACTTAACATTATTTTAGCACGTAATTCCATGTCACTTAAAGTCTTCAATGTTCTAATTTCTATACAAAGCCTGAAGTTTTATTGTGTGTTTATACTATATATTCAGTATTCTTCCATTGCTGAATATTGTTTCCAAATTTCTATTATTATAAACAACACAATAATGAAAATCTTTGTGCCTAAAGATCTATATAAATCATTGATTAGTTCCAAAAACTTGATTGATAGAAAATTTCTGAATTAAAGGTATCATTTGGAATAACTTTATATAGCACCCCTTCCTCAAGAAAAATTTTTTAAATTTTTCTACATGTTTTTATTTTACTTGGTTGAGATCAGGTTTCTTTGTTATATTCACATTTGCTGCATATCTTTGAAAAAAAACCTCTTAGTTTGCCATTCTACATCACCAGTGAACTTATTTGATTAATACCTCTTTTCCCTACTGGAATTTAAACTCCACAAGGGTAAAAAGTTAATTCATTTTTAAGATTTCAGTACCGACTAAGGTCTGGCATACAGTATGTGCTCAGGAAATACTAGAGGCATGAATGGATAAATCTTCCCATTGAGTTTTTATCAACATTCACTCCCACTATTGGCGGATGAAAATATGTTTATCAGTCACAGCACCTTCACTTTGCTCTTCAATAAAGCAGAAACTATGACCAGAAATATAAAATTATTTTAACCTGTGAGAACTGAGATCCCATTATTCTATTTTGCATTACTTAATTTAGTAGGAACATTAAAATTTTTTTCTATTCTTATTTATTATTTACTTCTTCATGGTAAATACTAATTCATGTTCTTTGTTCAATTTATTTAACATAAAATCAGTCCACATTTACTGAGAATTTCTATATTTAGTCCCAAACCCTCCCTATGCCTTAATCTGCCTTTAATGAAATCCATTTTCAGGTTCCCATGCATAGATGCAAACATAATTTCTCACCCTATTAGCATAAGGAAAGTGTGTTAATTCTTTTTTTCTTTCTTAAATATCCATTTCATGGTGCTAAATCATCTTGACGAACACAACCAAGTGGGGTTCTAAATCCTGTGAATGTCAGACTCTTGGGCCGAACATGGATAAACAAAGTTTGGAGAAGCAGGCAACTGACTGCCTCCCATAGTTGTGCGTGAGACTCCAATCTGACCTGGTTCAGACCCCAGTTACCCTACTGCAAGGTGTATGACTCCAGCAGGAACTTAGTCCTTTAATGTCCTCATTGGCAAATGTGGACTAATAATAGGCAGCTAGCTCACAGGTTGTTATGAGGACTAAATGTGATAAGTTAGGAAGTGGGAGAAAGGAAGGAAGGGAGGGAGGGAGGGAAAGAGAGTCTTTCCCTTTTCATCAGTGTGCCTTGTATTTGAACACTTTCTCTGCTCATTGAACACATTTCCTCACTTCCAGGGCAATCTATAATCCATCATTGTTGTCTTTCTTTGGAAACTGTTGTAAGGAGTTTTAACAGTCTCTGTTCTGTTTGCTGGAAGCTGATGGAAGAACTGTCCTTACCTCCAATATTAGAACTTGTAGAAAATCAATCCGAGGATATAACATCCTTCACCATCCTACTTGGTAATAAAGTCTAACCGGAAAATGTGCAGACACTTGATGCACCTGGTGCATCTTGCCAGTACGGAAATCAACCCGGTATATCTGAGTGATTCCCCTCATTGACCAAAGCAGAAAGGGGAGGGTGATGTACATCAGCCCTCATTGAAAATGGAATCCTCGCTTGCAACTTCTAACTTGAAACACTGAGCATGTATGAGGACGAAGTACAGGCTGTGCCTCAATTGTGTTTTTGTTTTTTCCTTTCCTCTCACATCTTTAAGAAACATGTCATGGAGACAGCCCTCCTAATGCCAGCAGAAGGCCTTGCAGTTCTGAGCCTTTTATAAATGACATGTGTCGAATAGTCTGATTTGCTAAGCATGATTGAAAATAACAATCAGGCCACAAGTGATACTCAGGAAAAAAACAACAACAAGAACAAAAGCATTAAGAAACGAGACAGCTTTCCAAGGCTATGAAAACTTATCCAAAAGGAAATACATCACTCAAATATTTACAAAATTGCTGGTGCAATTCAGCCTTCTCAGTAGCAACAATTTTTATGTCCTAAAGAGAGTTTGTATCTAGAGGTAATTGTGTTCTGCAGCAGTTTGTAAGCCTGGGCATTTACGCTGGCAATTCCAGATTTATAGGAATAGAAAAAAAATTTCCGTGCATGATATACTGTACAAATTGTATGTAATAACCACAATAAAAAATTTCATTAGGCCTGCTATCACCAACCACCAACTCCCTGGGGAGAATTTATGTGCAAACTTCAGTTGCGTTTACCATCTGGGATATTCTTTGGAGGATGGGTAGCCCCGGGATCCTTGGAAAAGATAAGGGGACATATACATCCTTTCCTCTTGCCTTTGGGACAAGCATTTTAGAAAAAGAAGGCCTTTGTGTCTGGAGGAGCAGAAATCTACAGATACCCTCCATGGGTCTGCTCACACCTCCCACCCAGCCCAAGACCACTTTAGCAGCTGTCCTGAAATTTTGCAGCTCTCAAATCTGAGCATTAAGTCCTGTTGCATATTTTATGCAGCCCATCACTGATACACGGATGCAGATTTCCATAGTTAGAGGAGGCAGAAATGGAAAAGACAAATTGGGTCATCTTATAGTTTGCAGCTGTGAAATCCATTTCAAAATTGCAGACTTGCAGGCCTGAGAGGCTTCCCTGGACTCGATGGAGATATAATTGTGGTGTCGCCAAGGAAGAGCATTCAGGCCTGGCAGTGCTTCTGGGCATGTAGCATATGTCCTCATAAACTGTCCTCTTTATGACCAAAGCTTCTGTGCATATGCTGCAAACAGTGACAACCTGGATCTTGCCTTTGGTGAGGGACTACAAAATTGAATATTTCACCACCACTTTGCAGAAAAGAAGTCAGCATTTAATAAGAAGGGGCTCCTCCCCCTCTACCCTCCCCAACCCCATCTCTGGGGTCCACCCGAATCCTATTGATAGGCACCCGTCTTTGTCTGGCATGGCCCTGTCTGCATAGTGGGGAAGGCAAGGCTCTGAGTACCTCCTAGAGATCTCCTTGAAGGCTCCATGACTGAGGAGGACATACAAAGGAGGGGTGGTGAGAACTGAGGCTTTAGAAAGCATTTGGGGAATCTTCTCTAATGGGTTCTATATTGTTAGTTGCCTCAATCCAGTTCATTTAAGTTTATTCTCTAGGAGTCAGTGCCTATGCTTATGACTTTGCACATAGACCTCATTGCATCCTAACAGCCCCATGTGCTAGATATGATTGTCCCACTTTAAAAATGAGAAAAACCAAGTTTAGGAGACTAAGAGTTTCCTAAGGACTGCAGAGCACTACCTTATGTCAGGCACCCTACTAGGCAGTAAGGATAGAGACATAGATAAGACAAAGTCTCCACAGACTAATAGTTATGATAATACCAGACATATGCATTACTGAAATTAGAAATTGATGCATTATTATTTATAGTTCCTATTGACACAGCATTACTTTGTGCCAGCTGCTCTACTGGGAACATTTCATCCATTTTCACTCTAATCCTCCCAACTCCATGCAGTGGTTCTTATCTCCATTTTGCAAATGACTGAACTAAGACTGGGGATGCTTCTGTGGCTTGTCAAAGGTCGCAGAGCAAGAAAGGAGACATATCATGATTCAGGATCCACCCCCCTTTCTGTGCTACACTGCACTGCCTTCTGCTCTAGGGAGTGTCAATGTCCAGTTTTGATTAAGATGGATCAATAAGACTTCAAAACAGTGTAAAAGCAGTATCGCCATTTTCAGAAAACCTAATATGGGTGATGACTTCTTAATATTGAATTGAGGGATGCATGTGAAAAAAAGATAGCAAAGGTTCTGACATCAAATGGTCTAGGTTCCAATCTGTGCACTGCTGTGTGACATTATACAAGTTACTTAACTTCTCTGGATTTTATTTCCTGTCTGTAAAGTGGAGTTAATGAAAGTGTCGATCTAGAGCTATTGTGTCTGTTAAATCTACATTTTTAACACAGCACAGCATACAGTACATTATTTTTTCCTTCAGAAAGCTACTCATTTTAATTAGTCAAGAGCCACTTGACTTCTGAAGGGAGACTCATATTTAAAGATTGTCCCTGGGCAGGTAGGTCAGTTGGTCAGAGTATTGTCCTGATACACCAAGGTTGCAAGTTTGATCCCCATCACCACACATACAAAGAGCAACCAATGAATGCATAAATGAGTGGAACAATTGATGTTTACCTCTCCCTCTCTCCCTTCTCCTCTCTCTGTCTCTCAAAAATCAATAAAAAATTTTTTTAAGATCTGGCCTACACAAAAATTGGGTTTCCACTGGAGCCCTAAAATATAATGCCTGAGGAAATAGAAACAGAGGTAAATGTGTTTTCCTCAGAAACTCAATCAAATATGGGGTTTATTTACCAGGGGTCTGAGCAAGTACAGTGTGTAATGAGAAGGTTTCTTACAATGCAGAATTTGGTTCAGTTCTGCAGCTATTTCCTCAGTACCCATGACTGTGCAAGAATTGGTGTTTGATATTATAAAGAAAACTGAAATGACATACTGCCCGACCCCATTTAATGGAGCCGAAGTTCAAATGGGGAGAGCAGACATGAGTCACTATGTAGCCCCAGGCAGCATGAGCATGGCTGCAGGGAATTCCACTCTGTACTTGGATAATGGCCACTGTGTAGTCCAGGGTAACACTGGAGGTCAGAGGGGAGGCAGCGGGGTGAAGGACATGACCCAGACATAAAGTTGGAAATGTATGTTGGACCTAAAACCTGAAAGATACTTAAGGCCATGATGAGAGATTTCAACTTTATTCTGTAGATGGATATGGTTGAAAAGCCAACTTGCTTCATCCAGGGTGTTTAGGAAGACTATTAGTTAAGATTTTTCTATTGCAAATGACAAGAAACTGAGGAAGTAATTTTTTAAAAAGGAAGTTACTAGTTAATATCACAGGAAATCAAGAATGTTCAGAATCTGAATGCTTAAAAAATATCGTCATGAATCTGTGCCTCTCCATATTTCCACTCTTGCTTCTTTGGGTAGGCTTTGTTCTCAAAAGTGTTCTTCCCACATGGTGGCAGAAATGGCCCCTAGTACTTCTAGGCTTATATTCTACTTGCTTAATGAGTCCCCCTGTGTAAAGAAAGAGCTTCTTCCTTAACTGGGGATTGATTCTCATTTCCCTGACTTCAATTATTTGCCAGTTTTTGAGCCAGTAATTGGAGATAGGAGGAGGAAAGGTTTTGTTTGGCTGGGATAGGTCTATATAACGAGCTGTGAAACAGAGGAGAGGCAGTCAGACCTTCAATTTTCCCCCAACCACATAGAAAGGAAGTAGAGTGGGACTTGGTTCAGTAAAAGGGGAATTTAAAGAAGGAAGTGTACTTGTCAGATAGGATGGGTTATGCTGCAGTAACAAATAATCCCCAAATCTTGGTAGCTTAAAGCAACACTTGTTTACTTCTCATCACATATGTGCATTGAGGCTGGGGTAGTGAACTTTGCTTTATATCATTCCAGTTAAGCTGACAGAAGAAGGTACATCTCTTAAGTTCCAAGACTGCCCAGCTAGGAAAACTTGGGCATGATTAATTTTACACTGACTGTTATAAGCTTCTACTAGGGAGACAGACATATTAATTCCACTTTATTTCCTTTTCCAAAGTAAGTCACGTGGCCATACCTAACTTCATGGGACAGGAAAATACACCCTACTGTGTGCCTAGGACAGATGAATACTGGAAATATTTTGGTAAAAAGCACCAAAAACTAATATGGAAAAATAAAGACAACATAAGTCCACTGCAAGAAGGCTATATCAATGCAAGCACCATACTTCTAAAAAGAATTATGGTGTGTCTGTGTATATATTTGCATGTGAGAGAGACACTGAGATAGGCCTATATAGTCAAGACCCTGCTGATTTGAATCATTACTCATGGAGTTAATAATGCCTTTGATAGTTTGAGTTTATTGACAAATAGAAATCCATCAAGTTATTAGAACTTTTTCACAAAATGTATTTCAGAATCACAAGAATGTTGTGGCAATGATTCAATGTAAAGAAGTGGTTAACTAAGAAAAGTTTTCCTCTCTAAAATAACAGCAATAATAATAGCAACAATGATAGTTTATTTCTCTTTCTTTAACAACAACCACAACAAAAAATGACACTTGGTCTGTTTTGAAAATTTTCTATTCTCCCCTCCAATCAAAACTACTTAGAGTCAAGCACTTTCTACCATTCTTTTTTTCATTTTTATTATTTTTCAATTACAGTTGTCCCATTTTCCCCCCATTGCTCTCCCCTGCCCTGCCCTCCCACCCCCACTCCCACAGTCAATCCCCACTTTATTGTCTATGTCCATGGGTCCTTTATATTTGTTTCTTTACAAGACCCTTCCCCATTATCCCCCCACCCCTCCCCTCAGGTCACTGTCATTTTGTTCCTTATTTCCATATCTCTGGTTCTGTTCTATTCGTTTGTTTGTTTTGTTCATTAGTTTCCACTTATAGGTAAGATCATATGGTATTTTTCTTCCACTGCCTGACTTATTTCACTTAGCATAATAGTCTCCAGTTCCATCCATGCTGTCACAAAATGTAGGAGTTCCTTCTTTCTTTCTACTGCATAGTATTCCATTGTGTAAATGTACCACAGTTTTTTGATTCACTCATTTACTGATGGGCACTTAGGCTGTTTCCAGCACTTGGCTATTGTAAATGACGCTGCTACGAACATTGGGATTGTTTGTGGGAATGCAGACTGGTGCAGCCACTGTGGAAAACAGTATGGCATTTCCTCAAAAAACTAAAAATGGAACTGCCTTTTGACCAGCAATCCCACTGCTGGGATTATACCCTAAGCATCCTGGAACACCAATTCAAAAGAACTTCCTACCATTCCTTATTCAACTAACTATAGTCAAAAGAGGAATTTCATAATCACTTTGAAGATTATGAAATTCAACTAAGTAACCATTTTTAATAGTAAATAAAACTACCTTGCCCTAATCTTCTTATGACTCGGTAATTATGTAATATTTACATATTGGTATTAAATTTAGAAATAATCCTCATCTCTGCTCAATCCATTGGTGGCACATAATTAAGAAATAGGGTGGAAATGTGTACATACTGAGTTTTCCTTTTGTCAGTTCAAGTATCTTGTGAGGGTCTTCACTATTTTCCTACCAGGGCCAGTTTTAATTGTGGTCAGGACCCTTGCTACTTGCTGTGAGGGTCCGCATTGCTGTCCATCACGGCACACGCTGCTTCCTGTCAGAATTCACGTGCTTCCACTGGGATTCTACACGAAGTTTCAGTAGGATCCATAGGGAAATTACAAAATGGCACCCCATCCTTAACCTCTTTACTGACATCTTTTTGAAATTGTTGTCATAACAATTTATATAGTTTATACAAATCTATGATAATGAACTGAATGGGACCCCTGACGTTGAGATACGCTTAACTAGCCAAACCAGGCCACCTTGGATCTACCCTGGTGGAACAGGGAAGATGGCCCTACCAGAAAGAAGCCGCACTCCCCATTACTCTGCAGCGCACCCAGAATATGCTCTAACCTGTCTGGTACCCTATCCGTGGTATCTGATTCACCTTCCAGTGCAGGGCTTCTGTCCTTGTCAGTGAATGAGTGAATGATTTGGAAAGCAAACGCCATTATGAGTGAGCTAATGCATAGAGTATGTGTCCTTGAGAAGGACCAAGAAGGCAGTGACTTGGGAATACCAGCTCAACATTCCACAAACTTTTCAGTTTCATTTCTTCGTGTGTTTGCCCCAGTTCTTCTGCTGCTTTCATCTTAGCTTCCCTTTTACCTAAGATTCCTTAACTAGCTTTCTTGAGGATCCAGCCTCCTGGCTGGACTCCTGAGCCCTACTAAAGAGAGCTCTGGGCAGCAGTGGTCGGACCCTTGGTGCTGGTGGCTGTATGCTGCCCTCTCTGGCACCAGGAGGTACTACAGGATTTCTCCAAAATCCTGATCCCACTTTAATTCTTCATGTAATAATACCTCACCCCTTGGGAGAGAAGAGCTCCCAAGTGGGTCTGATGACATACCAATAAACTCAAGACGAGAACTTCAGGAACAGAAGAGGACTATGCTTTGGAAAATAAGCCAGCTCCACTATGCCCAGGGCCTGAACTGCAAGGGATGAATAAAATCAATAAAAGCTAACATTTACTGAACATTCATTCTTTGTAAGAACCTGTGATAAAAATTTCACGTACTTGATTGCATATAATTTTTCCAACAAACCTATAAGGTACAACTGTTGTTCCCATTTTGCAGATGAGAAAATGGCAGTTGAAAGAAGTCAAATGAGTTATCTGAGTTTACACCTTTAAAAACTGGCAGTGCCCCAGATTCAAACCTGGATTTTTTCATTCTAAATCTTAGTCTCTTAACTTGTAGTTACAAAAGACTTGGGGACTAATTTAAACAGGATTTGAAATCTCAAGGAACCAGCAGCTTACCAATTTTTCTCCTTTTGTTGAAATAAGATTAAGCTGTAAAACGTTTATTGTTCTAACACAGAGTAAGCTAAAACCTTGTATTCTTTCTGTAAAGATAAGCTGCACATTTGCACATAGGGAATACGTTCAAAAAATAAAGTTAAGGCAAAAACTGTAAATCTTCTGAGTAAGGACAATGTGTTTAGAAATCCTGCTTTCTTATTTTTTAAGGCTTAATAATATTTCATTACATGTATATATCACATTTGCTTTATCCATTTCTGGTTTTGGACATTTATGTTGTTCCTATATTACATATCTTGCTACTGTGATTAATGCTGCAATGAACATGAGAGTGCAGGTATCCCCTCAAAATTCTAATTTTAATTTCTTTGGATCAATATCCAGACTGGGATCGCTGGAGCCAGACGATATTATGCTAAGTGAAACAAGCCAGACATAGAAAGACAAATACTGTATGATCTCACTTATATGTACAATTTAAAAGAGTTAAACTCATCAAAGCAGAGAGTAGAATGGTAGTTACCAGGGTCTGGAGTGGGATTGGGAGAAATTGGGAGATGTTAGTCAAAGGGTACAAAGTTTTAGATGAATAAGTTCTCAAGATCTAATGTATAGAATGGTGACTATAGGTAACAAGAGTGTAATATATACTTGAGATTTATTGTCTTCACACACAAAAACGTACCTATGTGAGGTGATGGATATGTTAATTAGCTTCACCATAGTGCTTATTTTACAGTGTGTACACATATCAAATCATCAACTTGTAGACCTTAAGTATATACAATTTGACTGTGGGAACAGGGGGTTGAGTGAGGCAAGGGAGAGCAATGGGGAAAAAATTGGAACCACTGTAATTGAATAACAATAAAATAAAATAAATTACTCCAAAAGAAAAAGAAAGGAAGGAAGGAAAGAAATCCCGCTTGCTTGCTCCTTTATATTTAAATCCCTTCTAGTTTTATTTTTTTTCCACAGAAGAAAGGGACTCATCCTTTACTTCCCAAACAAGGTGAAGAAAAGTCATGATTGTCAGCATGAGCTCACAGTTTCTATCCCAAGAAAGATAATAAATGGGATAAAAACACCCACACATTTACTGAGAAGTTGCTAGGTTGTTCCAGTAGTGGTTTAACTCTGGACTGTGGCAAAGCCCTTCTGATTTACTCCCAGGATCAAGTAAGCCACACCAGATTTAGGGGTTAGATTTGCTTAGACTACCAAAGAACCCTCCTAGCCACAGACAGTCAAAGTAGGGTTGATAATTGATGCTCGAGTTTGTATCTACTTGGGAATAAGGAGAGATTGGAGCCCCTTGAGTAGTCTCTCACTCAGTGTTCAACAATGACTTCTCATGATAATTCGAAAAAATAAAAAATGTAATCAACTGCCATAATTGGGATGCATCTCTAATTACAGTAGATCCCAAAACAGCTATACTCAGTATCCTAAAAGCAGTGTTCACATGCAAGGTATTTAGCAAATAACTTGTTCTTTGAAACATGGAGCATTTAGTCAATTTCTTCTAAACTCTCAGGAGTTAACTGGAAAGACTGGGGAAACAAAACAGAAAAAATGTGCAAAACTCAGAATCAAAAAACACTTTTGCCAAGTGAGTAATCTTTGGGACAGAGATTTGGCCTGTGCGGCATGTGAGAGCATCTTAATGGGGTATCTCAGGGGGGCCAGCTGGTTTCTGTTTCCAACCTGAGTCTGACCAACTTCAGCCTTTAATACTCAGAAACTTTGCTTTGACCTTTCCTGTCTCTGCTTCTTAATGGGAGATGTGGTCAGTGATGAATAACTGATTTACAGCCTCTAGTTAATGCACCAGAGATGGTGTGGATGCTCTCGCAGTGTCTCAAAACACCATAGTTTTTCATAGGCTGACTTGCCCAATGGTCCACAAATTCACTAGCATGGCACCCTTCCTGGACTTTGTTCACTTGGGGTCTGTTTCTCATGGTGAACATTCTAATATGGAAGTAACTAGAAAATTAGAAGAGAATATCAGGAGGTTTTTGGTATTTAGTTTTGGTGGCTCTCTAATATGGTACCGGATCTTTCATCATGAGAAAAGAGATGGGCAGGCATGTAAACAAAGTCCTAAAGTCTCAAGAACATTGTCAAAGGGGCATCCTCTGGATCAATAAGACTGGTATTTACTTTGATTGTTTGCTTATTTTTTGTTTTTTATAGAAAGGGACTCCTAGAAGTGTCCTGTCTCTGGGCTGCTTGCATCAACTATCCAGACCTTCCCTTTCTCTGTTGGGAGAGCAGATATCTGATTCTGCTCCACAAGATGGACACCAAGAAGCTGTGGTCTTCCTCCCCTGCTGACCATTCCACTTACTAAATGAACTTACACTGGCTCTTTAAAAAATTCTTCCTTTTGCTCTTTTACTGAATGAGGGGAAGAAGGAGAGAAAGCAGGAAGAGAAGAAAGAAGAGGATAAATCTTCTCTTTCACAGTTCTTAAGCCATCAAGTCCATCTAAGACTGAGGGTGAGGTCAGCTGAGCTGGAGGCACATGCCCATGGGGAAAGGGAGATACCAGGACAAGACTGGGTTTCTGTTGAGAAAGAGAAAGGGAGAGGGATACTGTCCACCCTAGGATCTGACCTGAAAGAGTGAGAGAAAGAAAGAGCACAGTTGTCACTGTTATCGCAGTCATCTAAGGAAGAAGGGTGTGAGGAGACAGTTACATTTAAAACAAAACAAAAGCTGGCAATAATTCCTCAGGGTCCAGATGCTCTTTATTACATAATGGTGATCATAAAAGGCCTAATGGGTACGATTCTCACAGGATTTTCACTCCCCCTCAGGAACAGGGCTAGGGAGGTCCTTGCATGCCAATAAGCAGGCAATTAGAGCCACAATGGAGGAAAGATGATGCAGTGACTTCCTGACTCAGCTCTTGGAAGGGAGAAAAAAACATAAAGAATGCTCCAAAAATGCCCAGGACCCTGTGAGCTAAGAGTGTAGTTCTACAGTGAGGGAGGAGCCAAACCTGCCAGTTTTAGGTCCCTCTGGCTTATTTCTTTACCTTCATCCACCCAATTTTCCCACTTATTCATTCTATCATTAATTCACCCACCTTCACGGATCTCCATTCAGCTAGTGATTGTTCAAGGTACTGAAAATAAAACAGTGTTGGCTCCCTCTCCCTCTCCCTCTCCCTCCCCTGCTCTCTCTTTCTCTCTCTCTCTCTCTCACACCTCTTCCCTTTCCCATACCTGAAAGTGGAAAAAATAATGCCAACCTCAATGCATTGTTGAGAGGATTAAATGAGATAATGCAAGTGCTGTATGCATCTGAGTATTTCAAACGATAGGTGCTTGATACATGCTTTCTAATGTTTTGATTGTTATAATTATGATTATTAAGTCATGCCCCCTAGTCAGAAATTTTTTCATGACTAGACTATTTGAAATTGAAATCTATAGCGCTTTCTTTCTTTGATTGAGTCCTACATTATTTCAAATTTAAGTAAAAGCTGTCATTTACTGAGCAACTATTATCTACCAGTCTCTGTGGAAGGAGCCTTGCAGTATTATTTCATTTAATCTTTAGAGCATCCCAATGGGAAAGGGTCTTATTCTTATCCTCATTTACAAATGAGGAAAGCAGTTAAGCCCCGAGCCTAAAGTTTGTGTATTTCTCCCTCCAACTCTGTGAGGTATTTTTTCATCTTTTATATTTGAGAGGTAAGTTTTCCATTCCCTTACAAATATATCTTTATTTACAGATATGCATACATGTCCACTTTCTCTATTTTTTTTTCTCTCTGAGCCAAAAAGCACAAAAACACTATAATGTTGAGTGGTAACATTTTATCAGTTCCTCCCTAATTGCGTACTCACCTTGCGAAGGTCTAGCTTTGACAGCATTTCCTTGAAGGAAACATTTTGATCATTAAAATAATAGCAACCCCCACCACAAAATGCAAAATATTGATATTCCAGAACATACTTTCAGACTGTTACCACCTGAAGAAGATAAATTAGATTTCTGAGGACTAAACTTTCCAAATTCCTGTGGGAATTATATTATTGCAAATCTTTAAACCGTACAGGTTCCTTGCTAGTTCACTTCAACAGAATATCTACCAGGAATCAGGTGAATGAACTCAATGGCTTGTCAAGACCCCTACCTTTTCCACTTCTCTTGGAGGCTATAGAGTATACGATATTATATGGGAGGTATGAGCCCCACTATTTTACTATCCTAAGTACAATTAAATTTTAATAGATTAGTCTGGGATTGAAACAGAGGTGAGTCATCTGCGATAACCACAAAAAATTCAAAATGCTCAGACATCTCTCTCTACTCCAGATATAGTCAGATAGTCAACTGCTTATTGGCTATCACTAGACATTCCACAAATAATTCAAATTATGAGCCCCCACTTCCCCATGCATGCCTATTTGACCTCCTTTATTTCCTTCTCCATGAAGCAACAGTATTATCACTTTTCTCCTTTACCCAAAACCCAAATCTAATCAATTTCCTCTCCCTAAAGCTAAAGTCCTGAAAGGTATGGGTAAAGGATCTAGAGGAGTTTCATTGCCATGGGCATGGAAGTTCTAGGGTGCAAAATAAAAAGTTAAATAAGAAATGAGCAGCAGAAACAGGATTCTTAGAACACCCAGGAAGTGAGAATATAACCAGCAATTCTTACCTGCTGGGCATTCATTAAGGATGACAGAGATGAGCTCCAGTGTTACATGTTTCATTGGCGATGAAAGCCAGTGCTCAGGTGACACATGACAAGAATACCATGCTGTCAGTCTCATCTCTGGGTATTGACAATGCTATAGCTTGAGATAGGGGTCTCTCTTTGCATCCGCACAACTCCTGGACTTATACTGATCTTAGCACTTAACAGAGAAGATTTTAGGTATCTATATAAAGCCTGTCTCTTCAATAAGACTCTGAGCTCCTCGAAGGTGGGAGCTGTTTCTAATGTCTCCCTGTATAGTAACTCATGGCACAGTTTCTAATACTTATTTAGTAGCCATATTAGTTTCCTAAGGCTGCCATAGTTATCACTCACTGGGTGGCTTAAAAACAACAGAAATTAAATCTCTCACAGTTCTGAAGGACAGTTGTCCTAAAGCAAGCTGTAGGAAAGGCCATGCCTCCCCACAAAGTCTCTAGGAAAGAACACTTTCTTTGCCTCTTCTAGCTTCTGATAATGCCAAGCTTTCCTTGGCTTATGGCAGCAGCACTCCAGTCTCTGCCTCTGTCTTCACATGCCCTCTTTCCTGTGACTCTGTGTGTGTCTTTGCATCCTCTCCAGTCATTGCAATCATTGGATTTACAGTCCACCCTAAATCCATTATAAAATCATCTTAATATCTCCAATTACATCTTTAAAGACCCCATCCAGGTAGTGTCAGGTGGTAATGAGTTTGGGGGGATGCTATTCAACTCACTCCAGTAGGTGTACATTAAATGGTAACTGTTGTCACTATTCCATAATCCCCTTGCCTAGATTCCTTCATTATATATTTGCATTGAACTATAATCCTTTCTTTCAGAGCATTTATTTCTGTTTATGACTCACAGTGATCACTCTGCTGATACCTGTGTCGCTCACTAGACTACAAGTTTCATGGGGGTAGGGACAATTGTGCATCTCATTTCTCATTTTATTCTCAGTGCTTACCACAGTGCCCTTTACATAGTGTACACTCAATAAATACCTGTTAAATGAATGAATGAATGAATGAATGAATGAATGATCACTGACAGAAACATGCTGTATGTAGTTTCTGCTCTGAGCTAGGCAGTCCCAACCAGGACCACAGGGCTCTTGCTGAAGAGCTAGCTGCCACATATGGTTCAGCTGGCCTTCTCTGGAACTGGTTGAGTCTGTTTAATCATATTATACAGTGTGCATGTTTTACATGATCAATATATGTCACCCTAAGTGAACATGTCACCCAGCCTAATGGCTTCTGCAGAAACGGTTTATTGGGGTTGGCATTCTTCTTTTTAGATGCCTGCTCCAGTGAGGGCAGTGACAATGGGCCCAAGACCCTTGGTGTCATTTGCTTCCTTTGTGCCATTTTGTGCTAAATGAAATGGGACAAGAGAGTGTCTCCCAGTAATTGCAATAACTGACTGTAGAGAGTTTATGATTATGTCATTAGCTGCTCTCTGGGTAACATATCATGATTGTGGCCACATCTCACTACTTTGGAGACCATCAGCATTGGATAAAGGGACAACCAGAATGGTCTGTCCCACCCCTTTCTCCCCACCACACCCCAGGTTTTCTCAATCTAACATCTACAAAATATGGGCTGTAGTAAGACCTGGGTACTAGTTCCAGCCTGGCCATGTTTTATAATGTGAGCATTGGTAAAGTTTTTACTGGCATCTCTGACCTTCACCTCTCAGGGTCAGATATGTGGGGGAATTGATAATAATCTCTTCTCCACCAAGATGGTTAATTCACTAGGCCACAGGGTGTCCAGATTAAACTATTTCTGGGTGTGCCTGTGAAGCGTTTCCAGATGAGATTAGCTCTTGATCAGTGCACTCAGTAAAGCAGATCACCCTCCTCAATGTGGGTGGGCAACATCCAATCTGTTGGGGGCCTGAATAGAACAAAAGGTGGAGGAAGGAGAAAGTCACCCCCTTTTTTCTGCTTCACTGCCTGAATTAGGACATCTTACCTTCTCCTGCCTTCAGACTGGGATTTATGTCATCAGCTTCTTTGGTTCCCAGGTTTTTGGGCTCAGCCTGAGTTACACCACTGCTTTTCCTGGATCTCCAGCTTGCAGATGGCAGGTCATGGGACTTTTCAGCCTCCATAATTACATGACCCAATTGCTCACAATAAGTAAGTATATATCCTATATGCTGTGTTTCTCTGGCATGCCTACCTACCAAGTATGGAGGTTGTGGCTGAGAAGATCCAGGTATTCAATTGTGCACATTACTGACTTCATAGCATATAAAAAGGGGAGCCCCCCCAAAAAATGAAATAATCTTTGGAAGGGCAGGCCTTTTACAGTACAGACTTCCCCCACTAGGTGAGTGTTCTAGGAACCCATCTGTATCAGTGTATTGATTGGCGTTGTTGTGAGAGGCTGTGTTCAGCTTCAGGAAATTTTTTTAAAGACTCTTTCAACATGTTTGCCCATGTACTCATGGGTGATTTACAAGTGCACTTGCCCCCATCATGCTGAGTGTTCAGCAGTTTTTGACCAAAAATGGCATGACCCTCATGCTCCACCCTCCCCATTTCCCCTATCTCACCCAGAGCAACCTTTTTTTTCCCCAGTTGAAAAAATTCCTCAAATGGAAATGTTTTGCCAACGTGGAAGAGATGAAACAAAAAATGGCAGGAGCACTAAAAGGAATCAAAATCAACGAGTTCAAAAACTGTTTTGAACAGTGGAAAAAATGTCTCAATATGTGTATTGCATCAAATGGAGAGTACTGTGAAGATGACTGAAGTTTAAGCATGTAAGAATAAATGCACAATTTTTTATAAATAAATTTCAGGATTTTTTGGTCCCACCTCATACATTATTTTAAATGTTTGTATTCCAACCATTCAAAGAAAGGGAAAGATAGCCCCATATTTCTAATGAGCCTATCAGGGCATTACCCAGCTACTAGTTTCTTGGACAATTTTAAGAAACTGAGATGAGGGAGCATGGACAGCAGATGATAAACTGGACTTTATTATACTTTTTATTTCAGAGACAGAGCCTGTGCTAGGAACCTATCTCCTGCCCCAGTAATTCTTCCTCCTAAAGATGCAAACACTCCAAGAATGTCAGCACAGGGAGGATGACAGAAATTAACTAACCAGAGATGGCAAATATGCATTAGACTCTCATTCTTCCATATCCTCTTCCTGAGATTTTGGTAGGTGTTGCAATAAATAATTGTCCTCTTTCCCACAGAGCTTTGAAAATAGCAATGCAATGGTAAATTTTTAACAACCTGATCTTGGGGTGGGGGTGGAAGAGAGAGACCTGGTTTGCAACATCTGCCTATAACCCTGGGGGAAATACTCCCATGATGGCTGACTTCAATGTGACATCAATGAATGCAGAGTCAGTAAGAGACATGTGCAATCAGTTCTCAAGAGCTAGTGGCAACTGACTCCTGCACACCAGTGAAATCTTTCTCAATACAAAGCTCCAGAAATCAATGGTCAACCATTCGGAATCGGCACAGAAGAAAATAAAATCATTTTGCTATCTCTATTCAATACCCTACTTTTACAGATGAGTAAAAGAAGCCCCGGAGAAGAGAAAACAATAAAAACATACACAAAATGATACAGCAAATTACAGAGCTGGAATGCCCATCTCCAGCACCCTTGTTCTTTCTTCTGCTCAACACCTCTACAGAGGCTACATGGGAAGGAATAGCCCTCTGATTTTATAGCCACTCAGCCAACTGTGGTTTGGAGGAGGAAACTAGGATATTGTCAGCTACTTAACATCTCTTATTTAATACTAACAACTGTGTGCAGTCGGTACTATTATTATAACTACTGGACAGGTAAGAAAATGGAGGCTTAGAGAAGGAGCATAGTTTTCCTGAGATTATGTAGTCACTAAGTGGCGGAGCTGAGAAAACCACACTTTAAGGCATGGGCTCTTGACCCCTTGCAGTAGGTAGCTCCTGATATGGCCTGCAGTGTTCCCCCATCATCTGTATTCACAATCTTGTTTAATCTCCTCCCCTTGAGTGCATACTGGATATAGTGACTTGCTTCTAATAAACAGAACACAGCAAAGATGATGAGATGTCAGTCCCATGATTAGGTTATAAAAAAGGGTGATTTCCATCTCGCTGGTATTCTTTCTCCTTTGCTCTTGCTCAGTCTAATGAAGTTGTTATGTTTTAATATACTCTTGGAGTGACCCACATGGCAAGAAACTGAGGATACCTCTGGCTAATAACTCTTGAGAAACTGAGAGCTTAGTCCAACTGCCTGTAAGGAACTGAACTGCCAATAAGCATATCAGTGAGCCTGGAAGTAAGTCCTCCTGTTAAACCTTCAGATGAGACAGCAGCCTCAGCTAACACTAGATGACAGCCTTTAAGGGACCCTAAAACAAGGACACCAGCTAACCCATACCCAGATTCCTAATCTACCAAAACTGTAAAATAATTAATGCTGCTGTTTTAAGCTGCTTCATATTAAGGTAACTTGTTAGTGATGGATAACTAATAAACCAGTATTCTATCTAGCATGAGCCCTGCAAAGAGGATGTCCTGAGTGGTCAAGTCTCTAACTACTCTAAAACTCAACCTTCTCTTCCTTAAAATGGGGATAGAATCTGCCACATGGGGTTGCTGGGAAACAGGACAAAGTAATACAAAGAAAGTGTTGAGGAAACAAAAGCATCAAAATATGACTAGAAACCAAATTCTTAAATTGTCTATTCTACTGTGGTGAGTAAACAGAATGCAAAATACAAAGTAAGGCAGACATGAGGTGAGAGGAACCAGGAGCAATTTCCTTTTTGTGAACAGGACAAGTGATGAGTGAATTGTGTTTGGCAGGCTTTGAGGCAGAGGGCCAGAGCCAGCCCTACACTGTGAAGACATTGGGAGAATGTTGGGATATACAGTTATCTGTAATGCAGTCAAAGACAGATCTATTTATTCTTCATAAAAATCTCAGCAGGCTGTGTACTTTCCCTTTGGAAAATAAAATTAACTGGTAAATAGATATAATTATACATCCATGTAACCACAGGACATAATTATTGACCGTGTTCATTGGTGCATCACAGAGAAAATGGAAGCAGTTCAGACACAGCTTTCTCAGCCCTCCAAGGTTGAAAATAGACTCAGGGTATCTTTTTTGGTGCCACTGGCTGACCGTTTAACATGTGTATCTCCTAGAAATTTGATGATTCCTTGGTCAGTATATCTCAACTGAAATAGAAGTACAATCACTAGTTTTTTTAAATACAGAATTTATAGGTTTTTCTGGTTAGCTAGGAGACTAACTTTTAGTTTCAAGATTATAATAGTCTGGTGCCTAAAAGGGCAGAGTTGGGGGTAGATTGCCTGGGTTTGAAACCAGCCAGTTTGTTTTACTATTGGTACAACTCTAGACAAATAATTTCACCTCGCTGCACCTTGTTTACCTCTCTTTAAAAATTGATAATATTCCCTACTTCACCATGGTTTTGAGAATAAGATCAGGTAGACAAAAAGGGCTTAGCTCAATGACTGACACATAGAAGGGACTCAATAAATAACCCTTCTTTTTGTTTGTATTATTTTAACCATGAACACAAAGTAAAATACACTGGAAAAAAATTCTCAAGATCAATATTTCACAAATTGTGATTTGTAAAATTATGTTAACTGGTATTAAACAGATTGGAAAGGAAAGGAGAAATAGAAAAATGGAAGAAGGGAGGGAGAAAAGAAAGCAGGTCCTTGGTGAAACAAGTTTAGGTAGGGCTAAAAAAATTAGATTAAAAGATTATTAATGTTTTCTTTTTCTTTGCAGGACTTTTCAGAGCCTTTCATATGTGAACGTGCATGTGACTCTCCAAGAGAAAGAGAAAGTATACATGTTTTCATAATTTATTTATAAACAGAACTTTTTTTCCCTCCCAGGGATTAATATTTTACAGAAAACTGCTTCCAAGAATATACTTTAGAAAAATCGTTGCTGTAGGATTATCACATCTCAATCAAACATCCTTCACTAGAAATTTCTGGTCATTTGAGGCAATGTTCCCTACAAGCAGAGCAATGAGTAGAATCGAGTAGAATCTGACTGTGATGTGTTTTATTCTCTTTTACTACTTCTTTCAGTTCTCTGAAAGCCATGTAAATCTGGGGACCACCAGATAGTCTATTTTTGTTAGGTATTCTCCCTTGGTCCTGCTATGAAAGACTGCATTTTCACTTTGACTTTTGCATTCTCTGCATATAATCTCCCCATCCCCACCCCCCACACCAGGGCTGTCATTGCTAAGAGGGCTGTTTGCTCAGGATTCTGACTTGACCGCAGAAGGTATCCACCTCCCTTTGTAGTATAATGGAACTTAAAATAGCTGAGTCCCCAAGGCTTTGGTCCTCCTGGATATTGGTCCAGAGTACACACTGTGGCCAAGCACCTGGAGCAGCAAGAACCCAAGTATGCCAAGCTCTGGGTCCCAGAGGGTAGTGACTAGTGGCCCAGGTTAAAATGTTTGTCTGCAAGAGGATGGCAATAACCCCTCCATCCAGGTTTGTCTCCCCCAGAATAAATCTGGAGACTGGAACATACCAGCCAGTTGTTGCAACGGTAGCTGACACCAGAATTCAGAATTGTTCCTATGTAGAATGTGGTTATGGCTGAACCCAAGAAACATTCTTGCCACAGTCTCAGCTTTCCTTTCTTTTCCCCTGAAGTTTTCATCCCCATGTTCTGATCTTCCCTGAGTTATTTCCCATGTCTTCTATCAGCTGACTGTTAGCTAATCCCTTAAACTGTTAAGTTATTCACTTGAATGTAAACTAATGAAAAGATGTTGGCTCCACAGACTGAACACTATCAGGTAGTGTTCACTTTAGATAGTGTTCTCCAAAAATAATAAAAATAATAAGCCCTAAATCTCCAATAATGCCATGATAGTGGCATGGATGGAAGAGAGGGAAGAGGGAAGAGTTAGAATCCTGTTCTGCCTTCATTCATTATTGTAACCATTTATTCACTAGATATGTATTGAGAGTGTGCTCTGTCCCAGGCACTGTGTAAGGTGCTTAGAATAGAGTAGTGAATAAAACATTCAGCCACCAGTCCTGTTGTCATGGACCTCATTAAGCTAAAACAAAATTATTGCATGATTACAAATTGTAATAAAGGCTATGATGGAAAAGAACAGAGTGCTATAATAATATTCATGTAAAATGTCTTATTACATCCTAATTCAGACAGAACAATCAAGTAAGTTCTCTCTAAGGAGGCAGCATTCAAGCTCAGGCTTAAAGGCCAAGAAATGAAGAGTTGTGCAGAAAGAGTGAGGAGGGTACATTCCAGGCAAAGCAACACAGTCACATAGGGACCAAGGAGAAAACGAGCATGGCTTGTTTAGGGGAAGGCCATGAGTGCGGGAGAGAGTGCAGAGAGATGAGGCTAGTGTATCAACTGTCTTTGGCACAAGTTCATGTAACAAACAACCACAACTTTTGTGATGTACAACACTACCAGGGGTCAGCTCGGGGTCAGCTCTAAGTTCTACTATACATGTCTTTCTCATTGTCCAGCAGCCTTGCCCAGACATGTCTTCATGAGAATGACAAAGGCACAAGCATGTACGAACATATGCAATGCTTGTTGAGGCAGAACTGTTATACCATCATTATGTCATTAGCCAAAGCTGGTCGCATGGCTGAGCTCAGAGTCAGAATGGGAGGGAACTATGAAATTGCATGGTAAAGGACCTGAATACCAGGTGGGGTGAAGAATTGGTGCTATTTTTGTTAACATTCCACAGTTAGACAGATAGAAACCAGTTCAGTTAGGCCCTTGAAAGCCAATATGTGTAGTTTTTATTTTATTCTAAGGACTATAAGAAGTTATGAAGCCAACCATTTATTGATCAGGTGACCTTGGGCAAATCACATGCCTTCTTGAATGTCTCCTCATCTATAAAATATGTGTGTAGTGGAGGTGAGGGAGGAGTTGATTCTTGAGTAAGACACCCAAAACCTCTGAACTTTGTAATGTTTATGTATGAAAATAAACCCATGAGACATGTCTCATAGGATTATTGTGAGAATTAAATGAGAGAATAAACGTGAAAGTGTTTATTATTTCATGTACTATTTACAACAATGATACAAAGTCAATAATAGAATCATCACTTCATAGGAGAGGAAGCTGAAACAGAAATGTTGAATAACTTGTATTTGTTACACAGCTAGGAAGGAGAGGAGGAACCTTGTCCATCTGATGGCAAAGCTCCAAGAATTCAATTAACTATCAATTAAATAAGTTGCTTCCATATATGAGGAATTGGCTGGGGTAGAAGCTTTAGCAGAGATTAGTGGCATTGAAGGAAGTTATGGGCATGATTTAGACCTTTCCCAGTTGATGCTGAGCTCAGCAATAGTTACTCATCCTGGCAGCCCATTGGCCAACAGCTAATTCACCAGGGGCCATCCCAGCTGATTAGTTCATCAATAACCCATTATCTCTGCCATTGTAAATATCTCAGAAGGAGTGTGACTTTCCAGGGAGGAATACCCAAGCACACCAAGGTTGCAGCCAGTCCATATACTCTAGACCCCTGGGAAGGAAAGAAACATTCTCTCTTCTAGCTTCCCATGGCAAAATGTTATAGTCCTTGATAAGGGGGCACTGGCTGAAAAAGTCTGAAAACGGGGTCCTTCCATAAGAGATATATCATATTTGCCACTCACAGGACACTTGGTGGGGGATGGATGATAAAAACCATAGTGTTTGTAAAGTAATGGAGTGAGTACACTAGACCACATAGCAGTAGAGAGCTGGACGCAGAATAACCACCCAGTGATCTCATCTAAAGAGCTTATCCTCAGGATCTGTTCCCTAAAGAGTCTGATTTTGACCAGGAGTAAAGCCCAGAGATGTGGGGTTTTGTTTTAACCCAGTGATTCAGGTGTTCTGATGCAGAGCCAGGTCTGGGACCCAGTGGAATGCCTTGTTTTCACTTAAGAAACACAGCTTCAGCACCAATTGTGAGCCAGACCCTCCTGCTGAGAAGACAGAGACAATTAAAGCAGCCTCTGACCTTGAGACTCTCACAGATCAGTCAAAAAGACAAACACTGCCAGATAGCTATGGTGATACATGAGAAGAAATCGTCTGAGCTTACCCTGTTGTTTATGCTAACAAGAAGCCCCTGGCTGTACAAAGATGGCCCCTGTGTTCTCTGCTTCTCCCACATCATCTCCAAACCACTCGGCTTCCATTTAACTATTTTGTCCCCTCGTTTCAGCTTTGCCTTACTCCTCACACTTGGTCCATGGTTCTGATACTATGCTCTCACTTGACAGCAGCTCAGAAATTTCCACTCTCAAGTTTAGCTCTGGCTAACTAGTAAAGACATTCTCCCCAGAGGAATGTTTCTACCACCACACTCCCTGGACCCTCTGCCATGGTAGAGAAAGTTCTAGGTATCCTTGGCCTCTCAAGAAGGTAGGAATACATGCCATGGGAGCACAAAAGAGAAGTTGGTTCATTCTACTCTACCTGGATGTGAAGCAAGCCATTATCCATCACTCAACAAAAAGGATTATAAACCTGAATAGAGTTATTCCCAAGAGGCAGAGAGGGGGTTATGATAATGGTCCATTTTTGTTGTATCCAAACTGGAGGAGAATTTGAGAGATGGGGTTGAAATTTTTCTTTGGATGTAAATACATTTCCATCCTGTGCATTCAGAGTTCTCTGAAAGACAGGCTCTTTGCAGATTTTTTCACTTTTACCTTATGTTTAGATGCCATGCAGGCAGCAGGCAAAGGAGGGAACTATCTGGATATCAAATGTCAGTCCAAACTGAAGAGGTCATTGAAGTCATTTCTTTAGCCCATATTGGGTTTACACCTGATGCAAAGTATAAATATAAGGATGCTTATTGCAATGACTTTGTAAAGTAAAAATCTGGAAGGAAACTGTCTAAAGCATATTGATTAAATATTCTATATAGAGAGTGTGAACTAGTGTGCACCTATTTAAAAAATGAGATCTCTAAAATTCATTAAGTGGAAGAGATTCAAAACACTATATAAGATGCTTCTATTTGTGTATAAAAAGACACACACACATACATCCTGTTGACTATTGATTACTTTACTGAATGGGACTGTGGGAATGGGTTCAACTTTTCACTTCATATCTTCCATATTTCTTTCTTTCTTTTATTGAAAAATAATGGTAGCAGGCCTTTTTATTTTTGGCTTTATAATTTTATGTACATATTTATGTATTTTAATCACATATACATTATTATATAAATATATGCAAAAGAAAAATATCTACCTATATATATTCATACATTACAAACAAAACTATAACAAAATTATCAGCTTATTTATCTAATTCATTGGTGACTAGAGCGTATAGCACATTCCTGGAACTTTGTAAATTACCCATAAATGTCTACTGTTGTTGAATTAAGAAGATAGCAGTTCTATTATTTTTTACGGGTCAACTCTCAGTATCACTTCTACCAAGCAAATTCTGATTTCTTTATGATCTTTATCTATCATTCAAATAAGCAAGGCCTTTATTCAATGATTTATTCATTCATCCAACAAACATTTATTATGTACTCAAGAACAAAGACTTTGGCTGAACTAAATGGCTGGGTTGGTGAAGAATGGGGTGGTCTGTGGGCTTCACTTTAAAACTGGTTTCTCTTTTCTATCCTAATGGCTTGGACAGAAAGGGCCCAGAGGTCTGAGAGGGGGGAAACATAAACTATTTCCCTCAGCCCAAACTAAATATAATGGGAAAAAGGGTTTTGGACAGGCAAGATGTGCCTAGCACACCTTCCTCCAAAGAAGACCCCCCCTTTTTTTTTCCTAATGTGGAACATTGAAAAATTAATCCCTGCCTTTTGTCATCTAGTAGTTATGGATTGAATGATGTCTTTTAACCCTTTTCACCAAATCTGTTGCCCCCAGAACACAACAAGGATGCCAGCCTGTTAAACCAAGCATGCCGTTGTCCGGAGACAGCCAACTGACCTGGAGTCTGCACAATCCTTCCCCATGTGAGAAGGCCACCCTCCCCTCCACACCCCCACTATTATTAGGGATTTCTGGACCCAAGGGTAGGTAGGACGACGACCATGTCCAGCTTGAAGCAGCTAGAGGAGCTTGAGACCTTCACCCATTGTCCTTTACAAGATTACAAAGGGTCTTAACATCTGAGAGGGAGGGATAGTTATTTTTTACGAACCATGGGTATGGACTTGGGGGAGGGGATTGCTGGGGGAGGGAGATGCTGGGTGGAGGGGAGTAAAGGGGAGAAAATTGGAACTGTTGTAACAATATAATCAATAAAGAAAAGCTGGAAAAGAAAAATAAAAAGAACAAAGACAAGACCAATAAAAGCAGTTTCATTAAAACTGATGATTTGTCCTACACTTGACTTCTGGGATTATGCTTATTTGGGAGAACAGACTTTGTAGAGAAACATTTTGCATCACCATAAAAGAGACCCAAAGCTGGAGAAGACCCACATGGACAAAGCCCGGCATTGCAGACATCAACTATGTTTCACTTGGGGACTCAAAGGGAGATCTCTCAAGATGAAAGATAAATACTTAAAAGTTCTTTGTGGAAAAATGGCCAATTGACTATTCACACCTCTCTCTTTACTCAAATGTTTATATATATATATATATAAATGACAGTGAAAAAAGACAAGGCATTAACAAAAAAGACAGAGGAAATGAGACCAAAGATAATAGAATATGAGACATAAAAATGGAAAAAATTACAACTAAGTGTTTGGAGAGAGGTACAAAACTCAAGAGAGTTTTACCCTGAGAAGAATCAGCTACCTCAAATGGAAAGAATAAGTATCCAAGTTGAAAGGAGATATTTTATAGAGAAGAGTTAGACCCTCTCTTGTACTCCATAGACTATCATGGCCACTATAACTTGAAGATTTATTTTCTGAAGAAATTTTAACAGCCTACAGATCCAGAGACATCAGGTACATTTAAGGGCTGAGGTTCTCTGTCTCAGAATACCAGCAACCAAGCACTTACCTTCACAGGGGGAATAATGGCAGTTTTATTTCTGGAGAATACCAGGAAAGCAAATTTCAGATCTCTAATATTAACGTCATGGGGTTCTTTGATTAAAAGAATGCAACATTGGCTGATTGCTTTGAAGTGAAATGTGGACTTCTGGTCAAGATGGTGGTGTAGGCAGACATGGCTTGTCTCTTTGCTCAACCTAATCAAAATGACAACTAAAATATAGGACAACAATCACTCATAAGCATCATAAATTCAGTTGAATGGAAGTCTGACAAGTACAGAATTAAAGAAACCACATCCATCCAGACTGGAAGGAGGGTTGCAGAGGCAGAATGGGTTGGTCCTTCACCCATGTGTGGTGGATAAAAATTCAGGAGGGACATAATGAGAGCAAAGAGTTCCAGACCCACATCAGGATCCCAAGCCCAGGGTTCCAGTATCAGAAAGATAAGTTCCCAAAACTTCTGGCTACAGAAACCAGTGGGGACTGAATCAGTGGAGGACATTTCTGGAGCCCAAAGCAGTTCATCTTAAAGAACCCACACACAGATTCATCTACTCAGACTCATTCCCTCTGAGCTCCAGCACCAGGGTAGCATCTTGAGAGACACCAGTGGTATACAGGGAGGAACTTAAGTGTCTGACATCAAGGAGAGCAGAGGCCATTGTCTCTTTTATAAACCATTACCATACACAGCTGGCAAGATGGTGCCATATCTAAGACTCATCAACCTGGCTAACTCTGTTTGACCAATCTTGGAGATTCCCAGAGACTCTGCCCCCTCAATTTACAGGCCCAGCCAAGCTCCTTTTCCAATGAAGGCTTGTCTTGACTCATGTTTCACAACTTCTTAAACCCTCTCAAACAAGCAACAGCTGGCCTCAGTGAGCCCCAGGCCCATCACTAGCAGTAGCCAGCCTATATTCGTAGCTCGTTTTCACTTGGGAATCTCCAAGCCCAGCACAAGGAGCAACCATCTCAGATTGCTTTATATCTTAGGCAAGTTGGCCCCAGAAAAAACACAGGTGAGGGCTGACCTGGCCCTGTACCAACTGGGAAACCCCAATGGACAACTACAAACCATGTTGGAGCACCACCACCCTGCCCCTACACAGCTAACCCGCCACAAAGGGCAGAGGTTGGTGGTAAGTGGTCACAGCCAATCCTTGCAGCTGACTGGCCTGGGTAAATCCCTCCCATTGGTCTTCCAACAGAAACCAGGGCTCAACTACAAGAGGGGGGTGTACTCAGTTCACAGAGAAGGTACACCTCAAGTACCCAGCTTAGGTAATGGGGAGGCTGTGCCCCCAGACCCTATAGGACACTTTCTATATTAGGCCACACTACCAAAGCACAGAGTCAAAGCAGCTCTACCTAATACATAGAAACAAACACAGGGAGGCTGCCAAAATGAGAAAACAAAGAAACATGGTTGAAATGAAAGAACAGATCAAAACTCCAAAAAAAGAACTAAATGAAATGGAGATAAGCAATCTATCACATGCAGAATTCAAAACACTTATCATAAAGATGCTCAAGGAGCTTCATGAGGACCTCAGCAGCATATAAAAGATTTTGTCAGAAATGAAAGATACACTAATAGAAATAAAGAGCAATTTTCAGGGAAACAACAATAGAATGGATGAAGCCAATAATCAAGTCAATGATTTGGAACATAGGGAAGCAAAAACAACCAATCAGAACAACAAGAAGAAAAGAGAATCCAAAAAAATGAGGATAGTATAAGCAGCCTCTAAGATAACTTCAAGAAGTTCAACATTCACATCATAGCGGTGACAGAAATAGAAGAGAAAGAGCAAGAAATTGGAAACCTATTTAAAAAATAATGAAAGAAAACTTCCCTTATTTGGTAAAGGAAATAGATATACAAGTCCAGGAAGCACAGAGAGTCCCAAAGAAGATGGATGCAAAAAGGCCCACTCCAAGACACATTATAATTAAAATTCCAAAGATTAAAGATAAAGAGAGAATCTTACAAGCAGCAAGAGAAAAGCAAACATATCCCTACAGAGGTGTTTCCATGACTGTCAGCTGATTTCTCAAAAGAAATTTTGCAGGCTAGAAGGGATTGGCAAGAAATATTCAGTCATGAAAAGCAGGGACCTACAGCCAAGATTGGTCTACCTGGCAAAGCTATTATTTAGAATCAAAGAGTAGATAAAGAGCTCCCCAGACAAGAGAAAACTAAAGGAGTTCATCATCATCAAACCATTATTATATAAAATGTTAAATGGACTTATTTAATAAAAATAAGATCAAAACTATGAACAATAAAATGCCAAAAAATACCAGTTTATCAAAAATTAAATCTAAAAAACAAACTAAGCAAACAAAAAGAACAGAGACAGAATCATGGATATAGAGAGCATTTTGATTGTTGTCAGGTCAAAGGAGGTGTAGGGGAATGGGTGAAAAAGTGAGGGGATTAAGAAGTGCAAATAGGTAGTTACAGCATAGGGAATGGAGTACCCAAAGAACCTACACACAGAACCCATAGGCATGAACAATGTTGGGGGGATTGCCTGAGGGAGCCAGGGGGGTGCTGTGCGGTGGGAGCAAAGGGGAAAAATCAAGACAACTGTAATAGCATAATCAATAAAGTATAACTTAAAAATAATAAAGCAAAGTATACTAGATAATAGTCACCCTCTCCCCGTTATGCACACAGAGATTTTTAGTGCATTCCTAAATGTGTGAACTGTCTATCAAGAACCACCAGGCATTAGAGAAAAGTCTTCAGAATGAAGAGATCCTAAAAGTGGGTCCCAGAAATAAAAAAGAACTAATAATCTAGAGAGAAGGAGACAATTACAAAAAAAGAAAAAAAACTAAATTAATTTATCTCCAGAAGATAAGAGAGAAGCCATTGCCTCTGTAAAGCAAGAAAAAAAGAGAGAGGGAAGTAACCAAATAACACAATAAACTAAAAAAATGTTTTAATATTATAGAAAAATGTTTAAATCAAAAGAGTATTTAGAAAACAAAGTCAAAAAATATCTGGAATGTAAAACAAAAAGACAAAAATAATAGACAATTTGAGTCAGTATATTGTTTTAAAATCATCAGTCTAATACCCAAATAAGAGATGTTCCAAAAATAAAAAATAAACAGGAAGCCATTGTCCAAAAATAATAATAAACATGTTTGATAGAACTGAATGATTTGTGTTTTCATATCAATGTGTCCATATTAACCTAAGGAAGAAAAGGCAAGAGAGAGAGGAAAAGAGAGGGAGAGGAAAAATTTTACACCAAGATGCATCACTGTGGAATTTCAGAACATCTGAGACACAGGATAGTCACCAAAAGATTTTAGAGATGGGATAGAAGTGAGGAAAGGAGAAACATGTCACATACAAAAGAGCAAGAACCAGAATGGCATTAGACATCTCAAAAGAAACATCAAATGCTAGAAGACCATGGATCTATGTCATCAAAATTTTGAATAAAAATGATTGTTAACTTAACTTTCTATACCTAGCTAAACTATCAATGAAGTAAAAGGGTAAAATAAAAAATACTCAAATATATAAGTATAAAAAATATTCAGTTAATGTACTGGGAGATGAGCTTTAATAAAATGGAGAAGTAAATCAAAAAGAAGAGAATTATATAGAAACT
Organism: Furipterus horrens; assembly: GCF_987537825.1. NCBI lineage: Eukaryota > Metazoa > Chordata > Mammalia > Chiroptera > Furipteridae > Furipterus > Furipterus horrens. The sequence goes on along the minus strand of NW_028327175.1, from coordinate 111,916,666 downwards.
AGTAAACAAGAGACCCAACACAGGCTTGAGAGAAAAAAAGATATATGATGACAGCTGTGTCGCAGGCATAGGCACCAAAAAGAGGGAAAGGAGTGTTAATGGACGTTTTTTTGTGTTTGTTTGAGCATTTGGTAGAAATGTTTATAGTTGACATATTGGTTGAAAGCATATACCAGAAATTATGCTAATCACTGAAATTATACTATTATATTATGTTATTAAACTACATATAATCATATTGTTTTATATTTATGGTATTGTGAAATTGTTATTTTTTATATTATTAAAGTATTGTTGCCTCACCAGATAAAAACATCTAAATGGATTTCCATCAAATTTTAAAGATATTGTGTAAGTTCACCACTATTCATTCAACATGAATTTTACTTTGAAGACCAAGAGGGAGGCATCAGATGAAACTAATGTACACTGAGAGAGGCATGTGACTGGCAGTCAAGAGAGACACACCATGAAGGAAAAGATAGAGGAAATGACTGTGCTGCTTCATACAAGGGCAACTCTAGCTGCCCCTGTGTTCATAACAGCAAGAATTAATTTCTGGAGAGAAAGTTGACAATTCTTCCCAGCCATTCTAGAACTCCCAGTCCACAAGGAGCTCACATAGTAGGGGCAGATACATGGACAGAAATATGAGACAAGTACAAAAGTAGGAACACATAAAATTGTAGTCTATACAGGTAGCAATTCATGTTCCTTGAAGAACCTGAATCCTCCTACTGGAGAAGTCTCATGGGAAAAGTAGAATTTGGTCAGATGGGAGAAGTTGAAATGACATTTTTGGCAGATGGAAGTACAAATTCAAATAAGTATGTTCAAAGAACAGTAGAGGCTTGAGACAGAGGTGATAATCAAGCAATAGATGGATTGAAAAGGATCTTAGTTTTCTATGTATCATAATGGTAACTGCTAATGTTTATTCCAGTCTTACTGTGTGTCAGGAACTATGCTGAGCACTGCCATTTTATTTAATAGTCACCTCTGAGTTAAGTACTTATGACCACTTTACTGATTGAGAAAATGCAATGCAGAGGCAACAAATACATATTCTATATGGAGGAAGAAAGCTAGAGCAATTTATGAATGCAGAATGAGTTATGCTGGAGAGCAAGAATTTGAAAATGAATTTCAGGAAGGGTAATTGCACCCCTGACACCACTCCCAGAGGCAGAGTCTAGGCATGTAGAGCCTTGCGTGGCATTTCGCCACCCTGATATTTGTTAATTAGTGTGCAAGTTAATGTCATCTAATTCCCTGACCAGGGGGAATGGACACAGCTCTTGGTTTCACAAATACAGCCTGGATGTGAGCTTCCTGACAGATCATGTACTGCAAGAAGTACAGCAGAGAGATTGACTTTCTGAGCTGTTGAAGCCGAAGAAAGTTCAATACGTCAGCTGTCAGTGTCCGGTCCCTTACAGGCTCAGGAATTTCAATTTCAAAGTACAAAAGATTCAAGTCTTGAAACACAAGATCATCAAACACTAATGATTCCTGCATTCTGCTAGAGGTGAGAAAGAGTGACTTTTGAAAGGGTGCACAAGAGCAGAAAGCAGCTCTCGCTGCGTTGAGAGGACAGGGAGCTTATATGTGAAGGGATGGGCCACCTGAGAGAAGAGGAAGATATACCAAAGGCATTAGAAGGGCCCCATATTCTCTCTCTCTCTCTCTCTCTCTCTCTCTCTCTCTCTCTCTCTCTCTCTCTCTCTCTCTCTCTCTCTCTCCTCCTCTCTCTCTCTCTCTCTCTCTCTCTCTCTCTCTCTCTCTCTCTCTCTCTCTCTCTCTCTCATTGCCACTGCGCCCTGGCCAAATAGGTGAATCTCCAAAGAGAAGGCAGAATTGCTGAAAAGGCAGGTGACCCACACTGAGAACAGAGCTCATGTTATCTATTGAAAGAACAAAACCTTATTTCATGAGATGGATTACTGTGCTATCCCCAGCACAGGCTTGAGGTTTTAATTTTCTAAAGATCAGATCAGCATTCATTCTTATTCTCCAGAACAGTCCTCCTTTATGCTTGCTGTCCCCACATAGGTACTCAATAGGTAGTGAGCCTTTCAGTCTCAAATGGACTCCAATTTAACTCAATATGATGTTTCTGAGATCCATCCTTGGCTTGCAAATTATTCCTTTTCTTGTTATTGTTGGGTGGACAAAAAGGTACATACTACATGATTTCATTTAGATAAAGTTTATGAGCAGTAAAATGAAGTTATGGTGACAAAAATAAGAAAAGCAGTTACCCTTGTGGGGTATGCGCAAGGTAGCTAATGACTGAAAAGGATCATGAGAGAGTCTTTCTACAGTTATCTGGTGAATAGGTATGTAAAAATGTATCAAGATGTACAATTAAGTTTTATGTGTTTACTCTACAGAAATGTTACTTTAAGAAAAAGTGCCCCCTGTTTTGGACAATAAATTATATGATCACTCTATTTGAAGGAGATGATTTTCAACCAAGACCCTGAGCAGATGTCATTAAACCCAGAGGATGCAGTTTTTTCCATTCTCTATTTTATGGGCTGTGCAGTGCCTCCAGGGGTCCATATACAGGGTCCTCAGTTCTAAAACCTAGTCTCTGATTTTACATTTAAGTTATTTAAGCAAGCAGGTATATACTACTTCGTGTGAGGCTTATGGCTTGACCAAAAACTTGCAGAGAGGATGTCATCTCATTTTCTCCTTTAGGGCAAAGCATCTGGCAATATAACCTGTCCTGTCACTGTGCCCTCCTAATTTTCTCTTCCTAAAGGCAGAGAAGCTGCTTGGAGACAAGCCTGCCTCAGGCTCAACCTCTGAGAGTGGAGAGCTGTCAGGCCTTATATTTGGGCTAAACACATATCAAATGTCATCTAACATCCATTCATAGGATGAATTGACACCTCCCAGATCAGGATTAAAAGTGGCTGTTGAAATGGGCATCATAATAAGTTTCAATGGAAGTTGAGGTCACTTGAGGGCTTGAAAAAAATGCCAACCCTCAGCCCTGGCCAGGTGGCTCAGTTTGTGGGAGCATCATTCTGTACTCCAAAAAGGTTGCAGGTTCAATTCCCAGTCAGGCCACAAAGCTAAGTTGTGGGTTCAGTCCAAGGTCGGATGTGTGCAAGAGGCAGCTGATTGATGTCTCTCACATCTCTCTCTCTCTATCTCTCTCTGTCTCTCTGTCTCTCTCTGTCTCTCTCTGTCTCTCTCTCTCTCACACACACACACACACACACAGAAATCAATAAACATATCTGCAACCTTTCCATTTCTACATCTACCCCTGCTCTCTTATCTGTGCTGAGGAAGGCAGGTGCTATCCTTCCTGACCGTTCAGGGAGATCCAGGGATTGGAATGGCACAGACTCGCACCATCAGTAAGAGAAAAGGAACGTGCTGATTTCCCAGACTTTGAAACTGGCCACAAGAGGAAAAAGATTAGGGACTTTTCTATTCAAGAAGGAGAGAGTCGAACACAGAAGAAAGGCAGGATGGGCCAACCATACAAGCAGCAGAGGAGGAGGAGGTCTAAGGAGAGACCTATCAAAGAAGCTAAAACAGGGAGAGAGCAGCAGAGCCAAAGCCGACCAGAATGTCTGCCTCCATTTCAGATTGGGAGTCTGCTAAGTTAGTTTTAAAAAAAAAAAAGTCAACCTTAGGCATCAGTAAAATTCAATTTTCATCACAGGTCCTGATGACATTTCCTTGAAATGCCAGATTCAATAGTGAGATACGCCTTCAGGGAGAAAAATATTCTCTAGAGTAAGAAGGCAAGATAAGGAAATGAGTTAAAAGTTCTTTTTCCTGCTATGCAAATATTCTCCCATAACACTAACAAGATAAATGCATCTCTGTGAGATACCAAGTTTTCTCAGGCATGGGTTTCTTTGTGCAGGTTTCTCTTCACTCTTTACCTCTAAATTGAATACTTCGTGGCTGAAATTTTAAATCCATTTTCCTCCAATGGGAAAAACCCATGTTGGGCGTACAAAATCCGGGAAGGAACAGAGGTAGCAACTCAATTCCCTGCTTGTGTCCACAGATCTGGGTGAACTGGAAATATTATACAAAGTCTCCTCGAGAATAACAAACACGTAGCTGTGACTTTATCCACACCTTTCTACTCAGGTAGGTAAAAAGACTGCAATGAAGGCAAAGAGAGGCAGTGAAAGGTCACCCGATCAAGATCAATACCTGATCATCCATCATCCATTCTTGCACTCTTTCCACCAATAGCAGAGAAAATGTCTGAGAGACCACCCCTTGGTAAATGTCATGTTTTGAGCAAACCACTCAGGACTGAGATTTCCTATTACCGTGCAGCCCTCTGATGATAACACCAACTTTGGAGTGAAACAGACGTGGGTCAAATCATAGCTCTGTAGCTTCCCTGAGTTTCAGCCTCCTCATCCTAGAGTGAACAATAATTTCTTATTTGTCAGGCAATTGTGGTTGTAAATCAGATGCCACATTCAATACAGTGCCAGAAACACAGGACGTGTTTGTTATTTTTTACCTATTATATTAGTTTTCTATGGCTGCTATGATAAATGACCACAAATTTAGTAGCTTAAAACAGCACAGACTTTACCATCTAACAGTTCTGGAGGTCAGAAGTCTACCACGAGATTCATTTGGCTGAAATCAAGGTGCTGGCAGGACTGTGTTCCTTCTAGAGGTTCTGAGGAAAAATCCACTCTGTCTTTTTTAGCTTCTAGAGTCCACATGTTTTCCTTGCCTCATGGCTCCTTCCTCCATCTTAAAAGCCAGCAGCACAGTTAATACCTTCAAATCTCAATCAAAATCCTATCTCTCTCCATCTCTATCTTTCTGGATCTCCAGTTCTCTCACCTCCAGTTCCATCAGCATTTTCCCTTCCCTTGAATTTTGACCACTCTTATCAGGACCCTTGTCATTACCTTGGGTCTACCTGGATAATCCAGGATAATCTCAGCTTCTCAAGATCTTTAACCATAGCTGCAAAGTCTCTTTTGCCATGTAAGGTGACATCTTTACAGGCTCCAGGGATTAGGATATGGACATGTTTGAGAGGGGGAAGCACATTATTCAGCCTACCACAGTTATTATTATTTTTATTGTGTTGTTGACTAAACCCAACAGTATTACTCATGAAACTGGGTTCAATATACTAGATTACTCAAATTACTGTATTTTAAAATTTTATCTCTATCTTTTATTTCTTTATATTGTTTATTCCCTTTTAAGTGTATGAATGTGCCACCTAAAAGAGACCTGTGTTCTGCTAGTGGTCCATGTGCAACACTTTTAAGGGAATATCTATACGAATGTGGCTATTCACAACGTAGGCAAAGCTCATGGTCCACAGTTCTGGGTTCTCAGACTTCTACTTAAGAAAGAGTGGTTGGATGATATATAGAAGTGTGGTTGTGAAGAGATGGACAAAAAGTGGACTGAGGCAGGAAGAGAAGCTAAAAAGAGGCAGCCAAAAATTTCAGATCCAGGAGAACGTTCTTGTCAAAAACCAATAATTTGGTCACAAACAATTTGAAGTGCCACATTTCACCTGATTGCTTAGTTGGCCTAAAGGAGTTTGTAATAAAGGACTGTAATAACATTTCACTGCTGCCCTCTCCACACTGAGCCTGGGGAAGAGAAAATTAGCTCTGCCAGAAAGTTTTTTCTGAAATTCTCTCTCCCTGTTCTATTCTGAGCCTTTGTATCAGTCACCTCTTCCAAAGATAATTTCCCAAGGACAGTCTCAAACTCGAAGAAAGCAGTTGATTGCATTTTGCTGAGGTCTGTTTTTCCCTGAGTGGGTTTGCCTCTTCACCTATATTTTCATATTTCTGCTCAGAGGTGTAAGTGAGCCATCCAAGTTTTATGAAAGAAAAGAAAAATCTGTACCATGAACAAAATCAAACCATAAAGGCAACCCTAGGTTTTGGAATCCTGGGAACAAATAGGTTTTGTGTTAACAGTCCCTTTTCTTAAAAAAAAAAAAAAAAAAAAAAGGAGGAGGGTGTGGCCATTTTTTTCCACAAAAGGATAGATAGTATATAATTTAGTCTTTAAAGTCATATGGTCTCTGTCTTGACACTCAATTCTGAGGTTGTGGCCTGAAAGCCAATATGTTAGTTAGACAATAAGTTGATGGAAGAGGTGGCTGTGCTCCAATAAAATTTTATTTACAAAAGCAAGCAGTCTACGGATTCAGCCTGCTGGCTGTTGTTAGCTAATTTCTACTTTAAACTTTTTCAATACTTGGGGGAAAAGAAGAGAGGGAGCGCAGAGGAGACCTGGGCGGAAGAAGCACTGGGACATTCACTGGCCTCTACAGGAACTAGAAGAAGTGAATGAAAAGTAGACAAATTTTATTCTTTCCGCCTAGTTCAGGGCTGGCCCCAGGTAAAGTTATAAAGCAGGAGCATCTCATTTCTTCTCTGTGGTTCAGCTTCCCAAATCACACTGTGCTCCCTGAAGTTATGGAGTTTTACACTAATAAAAGCCTGAGAGTTTATTCCCACCCTATGTGAAGAACCCTCTCTCAAGCAGGTGGGTGCTTAGCCACAGCATGGTCACCTTCATTGGCAGGGGTTTCATAGGTCTAGGAGGTGGGTCTGTAACTGCTCACTTTGCCACTTGACCCAGTTACTTAACCTGGGGACCTCAACCTTTTTCATCAACTTAGACCTGACAAATATATCTTAACCATGACTATTCCTCCCCACCCCACCTCCAAAGAACTGGTCTATATATTCAGTGCAATTCCCATTTTTAAAAAAAAACTATGAGTCACTTTCAGAATTTCATAAAGTGGTTCTCATACTCATATGAAATGTTAAAAGATCAATAATTGCCAGAATGAGGGAAACAGAAGGTTAGTCCTACCAGCTATCAAAAATTAGGATAAACCTTGAATATTTCTACCTCTCATTCAATATAAGATGCCACTGGTTGTAAGACACATACTATTTTACTTACCATAAAGAGAGGGGAAATGCTATGATATTCCACTGATAGAAATGTGCATCGCAATTTCAGAGATGGCAAAATGCAAGGGTGGAAAGTATGTCTTAGAATCAATGACATACAGTAAAAACAGTGTGGGAGACAAATGTAGTCAGATCCCTAATTCCTAGCATATAAAAAGTTATATTCTGAATAGATTAAAGGCCTATAGGCAAAAAGAAAAATCTTTAAAATGTTTTGTATAACAAAAAATAAAATAAAATACCAAAAGAAAAGCTCAAAGACAAGCCACAGCTGGGAGAAGATATTTGCAACACATAAAACCCAGAGTGGATTCGTTTGCAGAATATAAAGAAGTCCTACAGATCAATAAGAAAAGATGAACAACTCAACATGAGAAGAAGCTATTCACAGAGGAGGAATCCTGAGTGGCCAGTAAATTTGTGGAAAGAAGCTCATCTCATTATAGAAGCAGAAAAAATGCAGATGAAAACAGGTGCCCACTCATCAGAGTGGCAAGATAATATCAGGGGCAGTAAAGATGTGTAAAAACATTCTTGGTAATATAAACCACACACCACATAGAGACAGATTCAACAATGTCTGAAATATTTGAAGGTGTTTATTTCCTATATCATTGTATTGAATCCTTCTAGAAATATATTCTAGAGAAGCTTCTAATCATACACATTTGGAATCAGCTAAAAAGATGTTTGATGTTAGCATTATCCAAAAAGGGAAAAGTTGGAATCAACCTAACTCTCCACCAGTGGGAGAATGAATAAATACATTATGTAATGTTCTAATAGCAGTGTACCATACAGCTGTGAAAAGGAGTGAATTAAATCTGTATAGTGGAGATGGTTACACCACCATATGAATATGCATGCTACCACTGAACTATATACACTTTAAAATGATTAAAATTATGAATTTTATGGTATAGATATTTTACCACAATAAAAAAATCTTAAAAAATAAATAATCCATGGAAAAATGGCTGAAAAGGAAAATTAAAAAATGAGATGGAGCAACTTGTAGTAGCAGAAAGCAAGGATGTGCTCAAAATGTGAAAGGGTGGGGACATGTCAAAAGGACACAGGAATTAACTTAGAGAGTTTCCAGTGGCCAAGCTGGGACAATTTGCACAACAAAACAGATAATGTAGCATTAGATTATAACCAAAAGTAAAAAAATAAACATTTGTTAGTCTCTACTAATACAAATAGATAACTTTAGTAAATAAATAAATGGAGGAAAAGAAGCAAATTTGCATTACAGAAGAATTGTATTTATTATGCACTGATACACCCTTTCCCAGAGGTAGTGTTTGAAACCCCATCCCTTGAGAGTGGACTAGACTTACCAACACTTGCTTTCAAAGAACTAGACTATGAAAAAGAAAGGCAGTAACTTGATGGTGGGGACACCTGGCAGACACCACCTTAACCAGGTTAATCAGATTAACGTCAGCAGAGACATCATGGGGATATCATGAATGCACTGATATGAGGGGATGACAAAAGCACTTCACGTATATGGTTCCCCAAAAACCTGTAACTTCAGACTAATCATAATTAAGCATCAGACAAAACCATATTGGGGACATTCTGCAGGACACCTGACTCCTCAAGGAAAAACAAGGAAAGACTGAGAAACAGTCATAACCAGAAGAAGATTGGAGAGACATGACAACTAAATGCAACTAGATCTTGAAGCAGAAAAAGGACATTAAGAGAGAAACTAAAGAGTTTCAAATAAAGTCTGGCATTGAATTGATAATAATATGCCAATGTTGTCTTTTTGGTTTTAACCATGCACTGTTGATGACCTAAGGTTTTCACAGTGGGGAAACCCAGCTGAAGTACAGAAGAACTCTCTCTGTACTACCTTCTCAACTTTTCAGTAAATCTAAAATTATTCCTAAATAGAATGGTTATTTAATTCAAAGAAAACTGAATAAGCAGAAAGGAATACATATAGTATGATTAATTTATAGAAATATCTCAAACACTCAAAAATGCCATTTATTGTTAATGGGTACATACTTGAGTAGTGAAAATACAAAAGCAAAATAAATGTAAAAAGAGTAATACAGAACACTCTGAAGATACTCATTGTCTTCAAGAGAGAAAGTAGGAATCAAAATTAGGTGTGATAAACAGACAATAAAATTGTACTACAATGATGGAAAGTGATAAATATTGCTTCCATGGCAACCATTTTACAATATATAAATGTATCAAAGCAACATACTGCACAACTTATTGCTCTATATTGTTGTTTGTTCTACTCACTAAACTTTTATGAATATATAAAATATTCCATATATTCCATATATATTAGGCCTGCTGCATGGTCACTATGTCACTTTTCTAAGCCTCAGTTTCCTCAACAGTTAGAGAAAATAATAATTGCCATATTGTAGTCTCATTATATGAATTCAATGAGATGACACACGTAAAATTCTTAGCCTAGTGACAAGCATTATGTGCTATATCTGATATATATATATATATCTAGCTAGCATACTTATTTTTGATCCTCTTTAACCTTTAAGGATTTTGATTCCTGGAGTGAGATTTTATCTCTTTTCCTTTCTCTGCCCTCCCCTCTTTTGCCTCCCCCTACAGATTAGTCTCGATGATTTTTAGAGAACATTTATTTATGCCTTCATTTAACAAACATACATTGAACTACTTCCATGCGCAAGGCAACATTCTTGGTTTGGAGGATACACAGGTAACAGAGCAAAGCTGTAATGGATGTGAACATGCCTATCATGAAAGAAGCAATATGGCGAGTGATGAAATCACAGAGAAGGGGAACATCTTTCCTAGGGCAGGGGAGAGCTAAACAAAACTTTGGGCAATGAGTAGGAATTGCTTAGGTTAAAAAAAAGAGTTTAGACATTTTGTGCAAATTAAAGACCCAGAATTTGGGGATCGCTGAACTGTAGTATGTCCTTGGAAGACAACATAGTGGTATAGAGTTCACTACAAAATAAAAGGAATAAAAATGGTTTATAAGACAGAGCCAGGTCACAAAATATCTTGAATGCCAGGCTAAAATATTTCAAACTTGGTCCTAAGAGTAAGGAAGGCCTCAAGCAAAGAAAGTGATCTGGCCAGATTAAGAATGAGAACTTGGAGTACATTAAGGCTGCAGGTTGAGAGATTGATGGTTATGTTAATATATTCATGACTGGGGACAAGACCTTTTCCCCACTAATATCCCTTGAAAGACCAGGACCACCATTCCCATGAAGGAGCAAGACACATGAGCTACAAAAAAAGGGGACTCGTCTTTATCAGCACTCAGCAACAGCACACAAATCTCCACAATGGTGCCTGCATTAAAGCATTAGGCATGGCTCCAGGCATGAGTGGTCCTCACTTTTCCCTGGTTCTATGCAACCAGGAAGGAGGGAACATAACAAAGTGGACAGTCCACTCCAAGGGGCAGACCTTGGAGTAAAAGAAGAGGTAGCCTGGATGCATGGACACTAACACCATCCCCCAGTAGAATGAGGACCATAATTTGTCCTAGACTCTACCAAGCATTCTTCCATTTTGAAAGGCTTGAGATGGAGACATAGGCAGGGGGTAGGCTTGGTGTGTAGAGAAGGGGTCTTCTTCTCCCCCTATAGAGTGAAGCCCACTATAGAAGTGTCAGGTTTTTGGAAAGGTTGGGGTTGCTCCTCACAGAAGCCCGACACTTACCCTGCTAGGACCCTCTTCAAGTTTCCTCTAAACCTCTCACATACAACCCTGGGACTCCAGAAACAAGAAACAGCACAGCTTCCATGAGCAACACAAAAATAATCTGTTGCTTTTCCATTAAAAGAAGATGAACCTCCAAGCAGAAAGCCCTGGAGTGGGGGAGGGATTTCCAAGTCAAAGATGTCAGCCCCCCAACACACACACACACACACACACATCAACAATCCGTCTGCACTAACTAGACAGTGTTCATCTGCCTTGCAATCCTCGCCACCTGCTTTTCTCCCATCAGCACCAGAGCCAAGTCTTTCTCCAAGGCTCACTCTTACCTTTTGTTTTTTAGATCTCTTTTTTAAAACTACTCTGATTATGGTTATTTTATCTGGGGTCACTGCTCAGTCAACTGTTAAATAAATTGCAAATTCTACAAAACACAGCCAGCAGAGTCATTTCTAACTGTAATGCCACAACTTCAAGCAAAATTACATCTGGCTACAATACTATTCACATGCATAAATTATACTGCCTCTGATTATCTTGAAGAAAATTCAGTCATTAAACTTATTTTAGAGGCACAGAACCAGGGGCATGCCAGAAAGAATCTGTATATCCTAAAGTCACAAAGAAAGCAGAAAGAAACAAAACATAATTGGCAAACCTTATCCGCCTGCAGTTCTGTCTAATGGGCTCTGTCTATCCTGACTTTCCATCACCACCCACTGCTGACATACATGCCACAGTAGGGGGAAGCAGAGGGGACAGGGAGAGAGGGGATGGCATCAGGCTGCATGTGGTTAGGACAGATTGAAGATGTTTTCCTGCACCACTTGTACCCCAAAGGGGAAAGGCACTCTGGGTGTACATCCACAGGAACCTCAGATTTAGCACAGACATAAACCCAAACCCTGCCCAGGAGGATGGACAAGACGGCTTGAAGCTGATACAGTTTCTTTGCAATAAGAGGTCAAAAGGCTGTGTTGTCCCTTGTTCTACAAAGTTGCTTTTCCTGGACACATTGCTTTTTAGAGTAACAAGAAAAATAAAAGTAATAGTTAAGTGCTTCCTTTTGAATGCTTATTATGTGCTTTAAATCTTTCACTAACCAAAGAAGAACCCATTGGAATGAGAATTTCTATCCTGTCTTTTACACATGAGGAAACTGAGGCACAGAGAAAGTAAATAGCTTTCTCAAGGATGTGCACTGAGGAAATGATAGGGCTGGACTTGAACCCAGAGAGTCTAACTCTGGAGTTTCTGATCTTAATCAACATGTTGTTCTACTTCCACCAAGACCATTAGAACGTTAAGGATTCTGAGCTTCCACCAGGGCTCTGAATATAAGCTTATTATTTGACCCCAACCCCCATCTTCAATGATTTTTTTTTTCTGGAATTTGAAATTTGGTCAGGGGTAGACAGATAACCTCAGCTGAGCCAGTCAGATTATTGGTACTGAAAATTTAGGATGGGACTACAGTATTCCCTCACTTATTGCGGGTATTACGTTCTAGACACACACACACACACACACCCGCGCGAAGTAGGAACCTTACATTTATTCTACACTCTTAAACCTACGTAACTTTAACAACATTCATATACAGTACCATAAAATCCTGCAATATAGCAAAAAAACCACAATACATAATTAAATATAATATTTTTAAACGTCCCACGATACAGTGAGGCCGTGATAAGTGAACCGCGATATAGAGAGGGACTACTGTATTAGTAGTGGGTGCCATTTTGAAACTATGATGGGTTATTTAATAGTTCAAAAAAGGAAAGAGCCCATCCTCTCAGAAAATAGAATAAACAGATGAAAAATACATAAAAATGAAAATGATGGAAGAGAGAGAGAGTGAAAGAGAGAGAAATTAGTTCCAGCATAGTTTTTCAGTACTCAGTAAAACATGGTGTCAGTTCCTGACCCTTGAATTCTGTCCAGAGAAGTCCCACAATCCTAATTCTTCACGACACTGCTCTGTTTACTGAAGCTCGCTCAGTAGATTTTGTACAACCAAACCATTCCTGAATAAGTGCTTGCTATGTGCCAGGCATTGAGCTAAATACTTGATGGCATTAATTTATGTAATTCCCAGAAAACTCTCTACAAAGGTACATGCATCCTATCATTGTCCCAATTTTCAAGATGAGGAAGTTTACAGAAGTGAAGTACCTCACCTAAATTCACCTAGTGGCAAAGTCTGAATTTGAACCCATGTGGTCAGACTCCAAAGTCTGCACTCCTAACTTCGCACTTCCCTTTTCCTACCATTTTCCCTCTCCTTGGTCTCTGCTTTGCAAAAGAAACTACAGTCCTTATTTTTATGCCTGTCAGTGTCCTTACTCACTGCACCCCTACATTCTCTGCCTTTACCCTCACCTTCCCATGTCTCTGTCTCTCTCCCACTCTTCTGGAATATTAAAAATGATAAATCTAAGTTGAAAACATGCATTTTTTGTGAGACAGTAGACTTTATCTCTTTTTGTAAAGACAGACACAACAATTTATAAACTCTGACACTGCTCTGATGGAATGAAATCAGGCCTTTTCAACCCACCTCATGGTGGACAGCTTATCACCCCTTTTTTCTGACCTCTAGTATGTGATTTAGGAGGAAATTGGGTTGGGAGGGGGAACCCTCTAGTGGGTGATTAGAAAAACTCTCTCTCAAATTCTGGAGGCAGTGGATTGGATTTTATCAGCCCTCATCCACCTCCTCCCTTTGCTTTACTCCAGGGAGTGAGTCCTGGGTGAGGGAAGGCTAAGACTGTCAATTTTTTAGTTGAAAATAGTTTTAAAATCCATTTCTCCCTGTGAAATGTGTCAGCCACAGAGAAGTTTCTCTGCTTTGACAGTCCTCTGTGTATGTCATTTAAGATAACAATCGAAGATGCTCCAAGTGGGGGACCTGGGTGTTCTTCCAAGGAGCTAATGTGAAGTGGAGAAAGTCTAACTGTTCCTTATTTTTCACTGGGTGGTCATTTTCCTGCCCTCTCCAAACCCAATCCCAGTTTTGCAATGGATTTCCCTTTGCAAAATGTGAGCAGAGGGGTTCATTTTATGCGTCAACTTGACTAGGTTAAGGGATGCCCAGAAAGCTGATAGAACATTATTTCTAGGTGTATTCTAGGTGAGGGTGTTTCTTCTCATAGAGATTAGGCTTTTACTCAGGAAAGGAGATCATCCTCACGAATATAGGTGGGCACCATCCAATCCATTAAGGACCTGAATAGAAAAAAAAGCAAAGGAAGAGTAAATTTATTCTCTCTTTTAGCTGATACTTGCATCTTCTACTGCCCTCAGGCATTAGCACTCTTATCTTTGGGCCTTCAGACTCAGACTGAATTATATCACCAAATAGTGGGGCTTCTCAGCCTCCATAATCATGTTAGCCAATTTCTATAATAAATATCCTCTTAGATAGATAGATAGATAGATAGATAAGATAGATAAGATAGATAAGATAGATAGATGATAGATAGGTAATAGAATCTCCTATTGGTTCTGTTTCTCTGAAGAAGCTAATACAGTGTGTTCCTGAAAATACTTAGGTTATGCCTCTCTATTTTCCCATGAACAATTCTAATGGCATTCCTCAAGAAGTGCTTAGGTAATTAAAGTTATCTCAAGATGAGGGAGGGGTGTCCTTGAGGCTCTTTGCATATGTTTGCACTAAAAGGGCCCATTGAGCTACTCATCATAGCTTAATACTTCAAGGATAACAATAACTCTTTGTGTCCATACAGAGTTCTAGATGTTTTACATGGATAGCAATTTTCAAAACAGGAAGAAACAGTCAAACCAACCACCTATCATAAATGAACATGAAATCCAGAGGCTATGTGCACCCTGTCTTTACTTTTCTTAAAGCTCCTTAGAGTCCATGAACAATCAGCCTCCGAGGGTGTCCCATTTGCCTCTTTCTCTTTCTTCTTTTATCCATGCACTGCATACCAAAACCCCAGGGACCTTCACTCCTGGTGGAAAGACCTTGCTAAGGATGAGCTTCTCACAATCCCTGATGAGGATATGGTCCTGTCTTTCAGATTCTTCACAGTCAACAAGGTTCCACCTCTTCCAATTTGACCACCTCTCAGAGCATGACCTCATGTATTACAATGCTAAAACATCTTTTCTGCTTGCTATCAATTTTTCTGTTTTGCATGGACACATGAGTAGGTACCATTCACAGCCCCCTTTTTGCAGATAAGAAAACTGAGGCTCAGAGAAGTTAGAGGGTTCGTTTAAAGTCCCAGAGCCAAAAAGCAGTGATTTCTATTTGAATCCAGGCTGTTGGACTCTAAGGTACAGCTCCTATCAACATTTTTATTTATTTGCCATGTATTAAGTACCTATCATGTGCTAGCCTTTGTGTCAAGATGGGAAGGAACTAGTCAAAGAGCCTATATGAATGACCCATGGACATGGACAATGATGTGGGGGGATTGACTGTGGGAGGCGGAGATGGGCTGGGTGGAGAAGGACAAAGGGTGAAAAATTGGGACAACTGTAATAGAATAGTGATAAAATACTTTTTAAAAATATAATTAATACTTTTAAAACAAAAAAATGCTCATTCCTCAGACTACTTCTAGACTAATGAAAGAGTCAAGCAACCACAGAACAACTGATCTTAAAAGTATTAAATGAAGAATGAATGAATGAATGAATGAACTCTATAACAGGAATGTGTTTAAGATGCAATGAGAGCACAGAAAAAGGAAGATAACAATGGTCACATCCCAGCACTCAGTAAGTGCTATTTCCTTTTCTTCCTGTATAGAATAGGTAAGGTTTGATTGACTTTTTCAAGGTCACAGGTACCCCAAGTGCCCTGCCTGTCACCGCTAGGCTCTTTCCTGTGTGTACTACTCTGTATTTTCAATATTAAAAAAGCTTTGGGGCCTTTATCTTCCAAACTGATCATGAAGAAGACCCATTGCTAATCTCTAGGAACAATCTCTATTAACAGAGTTTGCCTTAGAACTGCAAGGGGTCAAGGAAATAAACAGCAAAGACCCCACTTAAGGAAATGGTGAGCTCTGTCACACTGATCAGAGTGGCAGTGATAGGATGAGCAGAGCCAGTCTAACTCTGAGAACAACAGGGGCCATGGAATCTGCAGGTAACAGCAGAGGATAAAGCTGTGCCAGCAGTAGGTAGGACACCATGCCAGCTGAAGCTCAGGACAGGTGGGTGGAGAGAAGAGGGCCTTGGGGCTGTGCACAATCATCTGCCTCTCGCAGGTGCTCTTTTCTCCACTACTGTAGATAGGAAGAGAGTAACTAGGAATTGAATATTAGCTCTACTCTCACCCTCAAATCAGTTCCCTCAACTCCTCTCCCCAGGGTCTTATGAAATTTGAATATAGAAAGTGAGCTCAAAAAATAAAAGCCCACTCTATTTCTTTATTTTATTCTCCTAGACTACATTGACAGTATTCAGACTGGTTTCCTGCTTCTTCAACCTCCTTCCCCAAAGAATTTCACACACAGAAGCTGGAATGAACTCTTGAAAACCCTCTCTACTTAGAATCTGTCCGTGACTCCCCACAAACCTCATGATAAAGCCCTAGCCCTTTAAGATGATTTACCCTTTATTTTTTTTCTACCTACCTCTCCAGACTCATCTCTCTCCTGCCCCACCTGAACTTTAAGCCCCGGGTCCAACTGAACTATATTTAGTTCCCTTAAGTTTTCCTTCTGTCTAAAACAACCAGCCATATCTTCCAATTTCCTCTCCACCTGTCAGTTCTGTCCATGCATTTCCCTGCTTGCCCCGACACATTCTTACAGTATGAGCAATTAGAGGTCATTGCCTTTAAGAAGGCCTCCTTAAATTTCCAGTGCACTCTGCATTTACTTCAGTTAAAGTAGTCACAGAGTTCATATTTTATCTCTGCCAACTAAAGGGCAGAAACTGATTAAGTGTTGCTCACTGTTTTATCTTATCACATTTATTCACAATCCTCCATTCAATACATAACTATTTACCTCTTACTATGTGGCAGAAACTGTTGTAGGGGCAAGGAATACAGAGGTAAGCAAGACAGACATAGTCTTAGTAGGCCCTCAATAAAAATGTGTTGAAGTAATACATCCATTGGAGTTTTTAGAAAATATCTAATAAGCTAAGCTTCTCATTGTTCAGATGGGAAGTCAGAACTCAGCAAATACAGGCCAGGAACTCAGATCCACGTGACACAGTTGACTCCAGAATCCAGACCCTCTGACTCTAGATCTGACTTTTTGCATAGCACCAGGCTCATCCTTATCTATCTCCAAGGGCAACACTGTGCTCCCCTCCAAAACAGTGGGAGATGGGAGGGAAGGCCTGACTGACTGCAGTGACCTGGGGTGATTACTCCACTGATTGTTACAGGCCTCTCCTGCTGTGTGTTTCCACATCAGTGGATGCATGAGTATGAGTGACCTTGAGCAAATCACTTACTCCTGCTGTGTCCCTTTTTTTTTTTTCATTGACAAAGTTTCATGTGAAGATCAAAGGATGCCATAATTACAAAAGTTGTTGAACCTTATTTGGGCAACTCACTCCAATTTAAAGCAGGATTATCCAATACTCAAATTACCCAAGCCCTAACCATTATCATCTTCCACTGCCTGCCATCTTTTGAGAAAAGGAGCCCTTATAGTTGGATGGTTAGGAGGTTGGACTTGGAGTCAGATAACAAAAATTTATATCCTGATTCTGCCTCTTCCTAGATTGTGATTTCCTCATGCTACTTTAGCCCCTAAGTCCCAATATCTTCATCAGGAAACAGAAATGCTAATAATAGTGTCTAGGATATTAGGTTGCTATGAAATCACATATATAAAGAACTTAGCAGAGTGCCTGGTACTATGAAGTACTCAATTCATCTTAACTTTCCATTCAATACTTCATCAATTCAATATTTTTTTAGCACTTACAATGTTCCAGAAATTGTTCTAGATATAAGAAATGTAGAGATGCAAGATATAGGAGCAAGACAGACATTCTCTGCTCTTAGGCAACTTGTTGTCTATGGAGAGGAACAAATACTACACAATTAGTTCCACAAAATAGTATAAATTAAAATTTCAATAAGTGCTGAAGGAAAAATACAATGAGCTTAGAGGATATAAAAATGGATCTATGATAGGCTTTGAGTGATATATAGAAAAATAAAATATCACACTATATACAAATGTATAAGAAAAGTCAATATGGGCAGGTAAGAAAATAAAGAAAAAATAATATCTTTATTAAACATCTTCTACATGGTAGGCACTGACCTAAGCCCATTGAATAATTATCTTATTCAACATTCACATCTGTTCCATCAGGTGATATTATTATCAATTTTTAGAAAAGTAAACTGAATCTCACTACACGTGCAATTTTTCTATGTGGTCTGTATGTGATAAAGTCACAATTAAGACCCAAATCTGTTGCTTTTTAATATCTTTTATATCCCAGATTCTGTTATTCAGAAACACATGCAACTTATTTGAAATATAACTAAGAGATGAACCTGAATAGAGTAAATGATACTTTTGTAGGAAAATAGTAATCAGAGAGATAATGCTGAAAGCAATGTGCTGGGCCAGACTGAAAGTTAAGCTAAGAAGTTTGATTTGTCCTACATGTAACTGAAAGCCAGTGAAAGGTTTTGTGGATGAGAATTTAATAGCCCCATTCCACATCACAGAGATGGCCTGATGACTAACCTCTGGAGCTCAGCAATATCCCCTAAACAAATGTGAAAACAGTTAAATAAGAAACTGAAAGCATCTGGTTGAACATGAGAATTCTACAGTACAAATCATTTTTCACCTGTAATGTAGGCTACTGGACCCAGCCATATATCCCTACATAAGTTCCTTCCTGCAGAGAAGCATTTTTAGGTAAAAGAGAGCAAGCTTTGGCCAGAATATGAAGACTTGTTGAGTAGTCACTGAATTCTGGGCTTTACAACATTCCTGGCAAGTTACGCATCACTATGGTAGACAATGGATTGCCTAAGGCTCTGAATGCTGAAGCTGTGTCAGAAATGCTTTGGCAAGATATATATGACTTTCAAATTTGCAAGAGGTAGAATATGTGCATGTGTGCACATGAATGTGTTGGGGAAGAATTTATGGTTCAGAATTCCAGGCTGAGAAACAACATAAATTTCTTTGCATAAATCTACTCAGTAGTTTCACAGGAACCATTTCCACTGAGACCAACAAGTGATTTTATTATGTCTTTGTTCTCACCGAAGGTCTAGTCATCAGCCGAAAGTTAGCACCCAGGAAAGGATGGAGATACAGGGAGAACATGTTCACCAGCTATATAAAAGGCTCTGTCTTTGGAATTCTGTATACATTCCGTACTTAAGCAAGTCACTGTGTGATGGGGTGTTTGTTCATACACAGAGGCTCTTTCTGGAACTCTGGGAAAGAAAAGTCCATTTTTTATGTCGTTGAATATGAATAAGGGCACGTTGTTCCAGCTGCTGCTGACAGCCATGAATCAACCTTAGGATAAGCTGAAACTGAATTGAATGGAGAAAAGGGAAAAATCAGGGTCCTCAATGCCACAGGTCAGCACTTGAATCACCCAGCTTTGTAGCCCGAAGTTCCTCTTGACTTTCAGTTAATGGAGAAGACAAATGGATATCATGTTTAAGCCAATTTGAAGTGGCTTTCTGTTACTTGCAACTCAAAGCATCCTTCTCCTGCAGGAGATAAGTAGCATTAAATTAACCAATAGTCTGACCTTTATAGAGACCAGAGCTTCTAAACCTTGGAATTATTGACAATATTTCTTGATTGTGGGGGTTGTGATGTGCATTGTCAGAGATTTAACAGAATCCCTTGCCTCTACCCGCTAGATACCAGGAGAATCTTTTCCCCCATTTTTGACAACCAAATGTCTCCACATATTGCCAAATGTCCCTGGAGGGTAAAAATTGTCCCCCATGAAGAACAACCGATCAAGACCAAACTTCTAGCCCTATCACTTTACAGCAGGAATATTCTTAATAAACCAGGCAATAATAAACATCTATGAACACATACACTCGGTCTATGTTCAGTAAAGGCAAGGTCACAATTATGAATCGCAGGCCCAGCATGATTCTTCTAATAATCAAACAAAGGTGCAATCATATCATTTGTGTCTGCTAAAACTAAATGTGGTTATAGGCTTGCAATCATTTTATAAATTGCAAAACATTTGATAAGTGAAGAAGTGCTTTGTAATGATAAGAGGGCTTTATAAAGTGCCAAATGCTTTTGATAAAGTGTCTTATACAAAAGAATATGTAAACCATAAGAAGTTTTGTAAACTGTAAAGCACTTTGAAAAGGGCACAGCACCTTATAAACTATAAAGGCTTTTTAGTTTATAGGCTAAAAAGTGGTTTGTGAAATCTGTAGTACTCTATAAACTACAAAGAAAGATTTAAGATGAAAATACTTTAAATGGGTTTTACTAAGATAACAATTTGATCCGGACATTTCAGGAAGATTTTCAACTTAAAAACAAAGGTTGTTTTACTTTTGTTTTTTTTTTTAGCACCAAGAAGGACAAATATATATAAATTAACCAGAATTTTCCTTTTCCAAAGCATTTAGCTGGTTCTTCCATTTATTTATTTTTATAATAAGTTAGTCATAATCCAGCTATTGGAAGGTTCAAACATTATGTTCTAGTATTGTTTCATTTGGAAAATAGCCTGCTCTAGAAGTTAGTGGAATATGGAACTGATAAGCACTAAGCTATTGGCCTTTAACAAGTGCTAAAGTTTCCAAATTTCTGAAGATAAATATTTGGATAATAAATCTCATTCAGATTTTTGAAACAGCTCCCAAGATGGTTGTAAGTTTTTGTCTCAGCCTAGGAGGGAAGGATGTAGCCTGTGGTGAGCTGTATCAATGATGCTTTGGGAACCTGGCATTTGTCAAGAAGACCACACACCACTACCATGGAGAAAAAGAAAACCAGGCAAAGCTGCCTGAGCATTTGCACAGCTTGAGTTAATTGTTTCAGGAGCAGACCTGCCTAAGTCCATGGTGTATGCAAACTGGAAAGATCCTTATAAAGTATCTAATTTAGTGACTGTCAAAGCCCTGGAGTTCTATAGAGTGATGTAGGAGTCCTCAGGGGGTGGGAAAAGATGAGAACAGGAGAAGCATTTTGCTTTGCCTGAAACAGTTCCTCTTTAGTCTGTACTATATAATACAATTTTATAAAACAGTGTGTTTGTTATGTAAGTATTTTGCAGACATACTTACAAAAAAACAGTTTCTTCCTAAACCAGCGATTTTACAGATGAGGAAAGTAAGGCCCAGAGTTGCTACCTGTTTTGCCAAAAGTTACACAATTTGTGAAAGAAGTGAAACTGGACTCTGATCCCCCACATCCATGGCCAATGTTCTCTCCAAGGCTATTATTGACCTGTTGGGCAAACCTTGATGGAGGCAATAAAAAGTCATGCTTTCACTGTCCTTGCCAGGCCCATTGTAATTGACAAACTGGTGGCTTTGTGGTTGTAAAGTTTGTCTTTCTTTTTCCTGTTCCCCTTCCATTTTTGAAGGCAAACTTGTCTAGGACATGCACAAAACCTCACAGAAATGTTCAGAATCAGTAAAAGATACATGTTCATATTTGGGGGTTCTTCTTGAAATGTGGAATCCAGAGAGGAGGAAAGGTTGTGGTCTGAGAGAAAAGTAAGAAGGATAGTATAGATTTGTGCAGCTTTCCTAGGGTCTGTACCTGTCCCCCATTTACCAGAGGTTTTCATCTTGCCTCTGTGGCATACTGTCAGCAAGCCAGAAGACATTTTAAATGGGACTGCTGTCTTCCCACCAATCCAGTGACAGATATGAACGAACAATATAAATTCTCTAGCCATTCCTTGGCATTTATTTCAATGTAAGTGTATTTTTTTTCCAAGTATAAAGCCCAATAGTAATTTATCAAGAGAGAAATCATTTTTTCTTGGCAGTGAAGTCTGCAAAATTCCCATTTTTAAGGCCTTAAATCTCCCTATTTTGACAGGAGTAAGAAAGCATTAGAAGCTTTGATTTAGCTGGATCATACAAAAT
This sequence comes from Furipterus horrens, assembly GCF_987537825.1. Classification (NCBI taxonomy): domain Eukaryota; kingdom Metazoa; phylum Chordata; class Mammalia; order Chiroptera; family Furipteridae; genus Furipterus; species Furipterus horrens. The sequence goes on along the minus strand of NW_028327175.1, from coordinate 111,894,913 downwards.
AGTTTCTCATAATTATCCTTTTGGATGATATATGTGTGTCTTTTTCCCCTTCTTATTAAACCCGAGGTCTCCATTTTTCACCCAGCTGTATTACTAAATTAAATTGCCTTTTGTTGTATTCAAGTTAAACACTTTGCCGAAAGCCTTTCTTGTTCAGGAAAATAACATTTACCCAATATGTGCCCATGTTTTACTGTTTGAATTTACTGCTCACAATTGTTTAGTTTGCCTGATAATTTGAAGATATTGTTTGTTTTAATAGGAATAAAGAACCACTGTAATTTAGTATCGTATCTTGGAGTACAGTATCAAGGAAGGGGAAAGAGGATATTGAAGACCCATCACACTGAGAAAATGATTTTTCCCATTACAAAAGCAGATGGAGAAAAGGTTAGAAGAAGATACTGGAAGATATAAACAGCTGTGAAGATGTTCTATAGTCTCACCGGCTTTTTCTCAAATGGAAAACAAGGCTTGAACAGAATGGGTTTGGGTTGAACTTGGCTAATTTGCTCCTGAACAAGTTTTTCTAGAAATTCTTAATAAGATCCTCTCCTCCACTCAACCAATCATGCTCAATTCTAAGGTTTCTGTGAATGTGAATTAGAACTTCATAGTTTGAGTGCAGGCACTGCTATTCAACTAGGATAGGAGTTAGTCATCTCTTGGGTTCTCTGTATCTCCACTGTAAATTAGAAATAAAAGTTTCTGGAGTCCCAAACAACATGAACTCAAAGAAGCTCACTCTAAGATACATCATAATTAAAATGCCAAAGGTTAAAGACAAAGAGTCTTCAAAGAAGCAAGAGAAAGGCAATTACCTACAAGGGAGCTCCCATAAGACTATTGGCTGATTTCTCATCAGAAACTTTATACCCTAGAATTCAATTGACATGAAATATTCCAAGTGATGACAAGCAAGAACCTACAATCAAGATTACTCTACCCAGCCAAGCTATCATTCAGAATGAAAAGACAGATAAAGAGCTTCCCAGACAAGAGAAAGCTAAAAGAGTTCATCACCACCAAAGCAGTATTATAAGAAATATTACAGGGACAGAAGAAGAAGAAGAGGGAGAGAAGAAGAAGAAGAAGAAGAAGAAGAAGAAGAAGAAGAAGAAGAAGAAGAAGAAGAAGAAGAAGAAGAAGGGGAAGAAGAAGGAGAAGAAGAAGGAGGAGGAGGGGGGAAGAGGGGGAGTAGGAGGGGGAAGAGTGGGAGGGGAAGAGAAGAAGGAGAAATGTTAATTTAAAATGGCAATAATTACATAAAGCAAGAGAGGGAAAGAGGGGGGATAAGTAAGGGAAGGGTCTAGTCAAGGAACTAGTAAAAATGACCCATGAACATGGACAACAGCGTGGGGCTTGACTGTGGGAGAAGGGATGAGCTGGGGGAAGCAATCGGGGGGAAAATGGGACAACTGTAATAGGAAAACAAACAAAAAATTTTAGTGGAGGGGAAAAAGAAAATATAAAGAATGGAAATGCAATTTTAGTGAATATTAGAAGAACAAGAATTTTCCTTCGCACTATATTTTTCTCCCTACCTGATCCCCCTAGAATTTGACATTCTGAAGAAGTAAGCAATGACATAAGGTTCTTTGCATAAAACTAATAAGACAAGTTGTTAATAGAGGTTTTGTTGACCAAGACTTTGACTGGAATGTCATGCCTATAGGAGACATGCTTGGGCTCTGGTTGTTACCAAAAGGCCCTGAGGAACTAAGGTTGACCTTAGAAAGTAATAAAAGCCCACGAGAGAAAAGGCCTGGTACCTAGGTTGGATGTGCAGTCCATGGCAATCTTTCTAGGGAAGGAATGAAGGTTGTTTTCCTGAAAGATGGCTAGAAGGGACCTTAAAGCACAGTGGAAAACCTGAAGGACTTGGAAAAGACAGGTGTTTGCAGGCAAGGCTAGATGGCATGTATGTGGCTCTGCTTCTGTGCCCTGAAGGGCAGACTGAAGGTCACCCCAAATGTTCCTTGCATAAGTTCCAGCAAAGCAGACCTAAAGATCATAAGTGATCATTTGCTGCTCTTATTGTGTTTATGCAAATGAAGAGGATAAATTAAAAATGGACCTAATGTTGTCCCTTTAATGACAAGGAGGGTAATCTTAAGGAGAAAAATCGTGACCCAAGGAAAATCACAATGCTCAGGGGTAGACTGATTATAAAGTAGTGCAGCTAACCGTTGTTAAAGTTTCTTTTCATTTAAAGTTTCCTTTCATTTGTAAGTTAAACTAGGTCTGTGGTAGCATCAAAGATATTTAATTTACAGGCAAGAAGAATGTCAAGTGCCTTGCAACTGGATGTCTTTCCGATAAGACAGTCCTACAGATTTAGAGACTTGTTTGTGGGTTATGTTACATAAATTAACATGTGTTTTCTGTTTTCAAAGGACATAAGCCTAGGATCTCACTACCTGAGTGATTGTCTGTATGCATAGGCTTCACTTAATCCTGTCTGCATTGCTGCCTCCTGAGACTCAACAGTTTGGCTGAACTAAGTGGCTGGGTTGGTGAAGAATGGGGTGGTCTATGGACTTCACCTTAAAACAAGTTTCTCTTTTCTATCCTAATGGTTTGGACAGAAAGGACCCAGAGGTCTGAGAGGGGGGAAACCTAAAATATTTCCCTCAGCCCAAACTAAGTATAGTGGACAAGAGGGTTTTGGGCAGGTATGACTTGCCTTGCACATCTTCCTCCAAAGGAGCCCTTCTTTTTTTCCTAATGGGGGACATTGAAAAATTAATTCCTGCCTTTTGTCATCTAGTAGTTATAGATTGAATGATGCCTTTTAACCCTGTTGCCAAATCTGTTGCCCCCAGAATACAACAAGTATGCCAGACTGTTAAACCAAGCGTACCATTGTCCTGGGACAGCCAACTGACCTGGAGTCTGCAATACCCTTCCCCATGTGGGAAAGCCACCCTGCCCTCCACACCCCCACTCTTATTAGGGAATTCTGGACCCAAGGGTAGGTAGGACAATGACCACGCCCAGCTTGAAGCAACTAGAGGAGCATGAGATTGTTGCCCATTGTCCTCTATAAGATTATAAAGGGTCTCAAGTCTGAGAGGGAGGGATTGTTATTTTTTTTATTGTTATAAAAATTAATTAATTAATTAAGTTTAAAAATAATAATAAAATAGGAAAGGGAGAAACCAGAGAGCTTGTATGCATGACCCATGAGCATGGACTGAGGAGGGGTGGGAATGCTGGGGAAGGGGGGTTCTGGGTGGTGGGGGAGCAAAGGGGAAAAAAATAGAACTATTGTGACAATATAATCAATAAAATATACTTTAAAAAATAAAAAGATAAAAATAAAAAAATTAATAATAAAAAAATAATAACCTTAAATGTAAATGAATTAAGTCAAAAGACATAGGGTGGCTGAATGAAGAAAAAAATAAACCCATACATATACTGACTACAAAAGACCCACTTCAGACTTCTGGTCAAGATGTAGGTGTAGGTAGGCACACTTTTTCTCTGCATGCAACCATAGAAAGAATTACAACCAGATCTCAAAACAAATAACAACCAGAACCATCAGAAAATAGAGCTATATGGAAGTCTGACAACCAAGGATTTAAAGAAGCCACATTCATCCAGAGGGGTGGTTTTGCAGAGATGGGGCAGAAAGGCAGCGTAGCTCAGACAAGGGACAGCAGTGGCAGCAGAAAAGATTGTCCCACACTCACTTGTGGTGGATAAAAATTAAGAGGGATACCGTGGGAGTGAGGGATCCCAGCCCCAGACCAGACCAGACCACCCAGCCCAGGGTTCCAGCATCAGGAAGATAAACCCCCATTACATCTGGCTGTAAAGAAGAGTGTGATTTGGGGCAGTAGAAGAAACTGCCAGATTTTTGCCACTTACATGGCCCACATGGTCTTAGAATGTATGTAAATCCCAGGGCAGCAACTAGAAGAGTGCCAATTGCATACAGGAAGTGGGTAAAGTAGCTGAAAATGGCACAAGGGCTAAGCAAATTGCCATAAGCCAGGCAGTGGCATTGTCCTTTCTCCAAGCCTCCCACCACAAACAGAGACACAAAGTGGTGAAGTAGGTGGCCTGGCTCTGGCAATTACGTAAGGCTCTGCCCCACCCAATTTACATGTGCCTTTGCTACATAGGCTATGGTACTAAGAAAGAGAGTAAAAGCAGCTATGCCTAACACAGAGAAACAAACACAGGGAGGCTGCCAAATTGAGGAGACAAAGAAATATGACCCGAATGAAAAAACAGATTAGCCAGAAAAAGAACTAAACTAAATGGAGATAGCCAACCTATCATATGAAGGATTCAAAACACTGGTGATCAGTATGTTGAGAGAACTTATAGAGTATGGCAAAAAATAAAGGAAGAAATGAAGATTATACAAAGTGAACTTTTTAAAAATGTACAGGGAACCAACAGTAAAGGGAAGGAAGCAGGGATTCAAGTCAATGATTTGGAACAAAAGGAAAAAATAAACATTCAACCAGAACAGAAAGAAGAAATAACAATGCAAAAAAATGAGGAGAGGCTTAGGAACTTCTGGGACAACTTTAAATGTACCAACATCCAAATCATAGGGGTGCCAGAATGAGAAGAGGAAGAGCAAGAAATTAAAAATTTATTTGAAAATATAATGAAAGAAAGCTTTTCCAATTTGACAGAGAGTTCCAAGCAAGTTGAACACAAAGGGGACCACACCAAGGCACTTCATAACTAAAATGCCAAAGATTAAAGATAAAGAGAGAATCTTAAAAGTTGCAAGAGAAAAGCAGAGTTACTTATAAAGGAGTTCCCATAATACTATTAGCTGATTTCTCAAAAGAAACTTTGCAGGCAAGAAGGAACTGGAAAGAGATATTCAAAGTGATAAAAAGCAAGGCCCTATAGCCTAAATTACTCTATCCAGCAAAGCTCTCATTTAAAAATGGAAGGCAGACAAAGTGCTTCCCAGACAGTTAAAGCTAAAAAAGTTTATTATCACCAAATCATTATTATATGAAATGTTAAAGGGACTTACTGATGAAAAAGAAGATAAAAACTATGAACATTAAAATGACAACAAACTCACAACTATCAACATAATCTAAAAAAAAAAAAAATGAAAACAACCATAACAGGAATAGAATCATAGGTATGGAGATTGTTTGGAGGATTATGAGCTGGGAGGAGAATGGGGGAGAGTGGGGGAAATAGTGCAGGGATTAAGAAGCCTAATTGGTAGGAACAAAATAGAGAAGAGGATGTTAAGAATAATATAGGAAAGAGGGAAGCTAAAGAAGTTACACTCCTGACCCATGGACATGAACTAAGGGATGGGGATTGCTGGAGGGAAGGGAGGTACCAGGTGGAGTTGGGCAAAGGGAAAAAATGTGGAACAAGTGTAATAGCATAATCAATAAAATATACTTAGAAAAAAGACCCACTTCAGATTGAAAGACACACAAACTGAAAGTAAAGGAATGGAAAAACATTTTTTGCAAATGGAAACAAAACAACAGGATAGCAATACTTACTTACATCAGACAAAATAAACTGTAAAACAAAGGATATAACAAGACACAAAGTAGAATATTTCATATACAATAGCCAACATATGGAAGCATCCTAAGTGCCCATTAATAGAGGATTGGATAAAAAATATATTGTATATACTTACAATGGAATATTATTCATTCATAAAAAAGAATGAATCTTACCATCCACAACATGGATGGACCTAGAGAGTATTATGCTATGTGTAATAAGTCAGACAGAGAAAGACAAATAACATGTGATCTTATTTTTATATGGAATATAAAAAATAAAATTAAAAAAAACAATAAAAGCAGAAAAAGACCCACAGATAGAGAGAACAAACTAATGTTTGCCAGATGGCAGGGGCAGTGTGGGGATGGATGAAAAAGCTGAAGGGATTAAGAAGTATAAATTGGCAGTTACCAAACAGTCACTAGAACATAAAATGCTACACAAGGAATATAGTCAATAACATCACAATAAGTATGCATGGTGCCAGGTGGGTACTATAGACTTACTGGGGAGATCACATTGTAAGCTATATAAGTGTCTAATCACTATGTTGTACACCTGAAACTAATATAATATTGAATGTCACCTGTAATTGAAAAATAAAAATAAACTTAATTTTCTATTTATTTATTTTTTTAAGAAGTAAATGATCTGCCCCACTCACCTCACATGGTTCTTGTGGGAACTAAAATGAAACAGCATGTATGTACCTAATATGATTAGCCTCCACGTTAAACACCCCCAGGGGAAGAGAGGAGGACCTCCACTGAAGGCTTTGTTTCTTCACCTGTAAAAAGAAGAGGGGAAACTAAATGCCTTCCCTTTTCTTACAAATCTAGTATGTTCTGACAGAATGACACCCTCCTTTAGGAATATATTTAGATGATCAACCATCCTTGTCATTTCTATCTCCATTTAATGCTGAGAATGTATGGTCAATACTTTCAGAATATTGGAAACTGATCATCATGTCTCAAAGACATAAAACTTGTCTCTTGGATGAAGGTAAAAGGAGTTCCTTAGTATTTTTTGAAGATTTGGTTTTCTTGTTGTTGTTGTTTTTTAACATTTAAGTCAGGTAGACCTAGGTGAAAATCCTAGCTTTGCCACCTACTAGCTGATGAAATTGGATTGAGGTTGAACATACTCCATCTTAAAAGAGATCTGGACATTTTAAGACCCCAAAAACTAGGGAGTAAAGTTTAAATTAAACTGTTTGAGTCTATGTGAAAAGCAAACTCTCCACACCATGAGATGTAAAATTCCATCTCTTTTGCCTGTCTGTAAAGGGGTTGGTCCCTTGATGAAATCATAAGGCCTTAATATCAAAGATGTCTGCTTGGTATGTAGAACACGAAAAATCTTGGGTAGTGGTCAAGAGCATGGGATTTGGAATTTAATAAAAAATACCAAATTATGAATTCTAGGTTCATTACATTCAGGGTGAGCAAGACACCTCAAATCCTTGACTCCATTGTCTTATTTTTAAATAGTTATACAGAGTACCTACCTAATAGACTACTGTGTGGATTACATGATATGATGTCTACAATTCACCCATCACAGTGTAGCCCCTAGTATAGTCTAAATAAATGATGACTCTTAACATGGGAGGAAGAAGCATATAGCAATTTACATTGGACTTTGGAGTCAGAAAATACTGACTCTAAATTTCAGCAATGTCATGAGTCTTAGAGAAATAATTAATATCACTTATCTTTTTAACATAAAATATGACAATTGTATACTTGTCATATAGATTTTTAAAGACTAAATAAGGTGACACACAACAAATGCTTACAATGAGACCAGCTATAGTCTCTCTGATATCCTCTTCTTGCCCAGTAGGCAAAGTGGATTAAGTTAGGGTCAGAAGCACAGAGAATGACCCTCACCTACACTAGCAGAGAATGAGGCCTGGGGGAAAAACCTGGGATCACATCCTGAGGAATGTTAGGTCAAGCCATAGCAGGATTTCTTTCAGCACATTAGAAGAAAGGCAAAAAATAAATGAAATAAAAGAAATAGGAAACATAATCAATAAAATAAAAAGCATTTTAAGATGAAGAAAGTTAGAAGTCCCACGTAGATCTTTTTAAAAGATTAATAAAAACTGATAAGCCCCTAGCAAGACTGATCAAGAATAAAGAGAGAAAATACAAATAATCAATGTCAGGAATGAAAGAGAAGATGACTACAGAGCCTGCAGGTATTAAAAGCATGATAAGGGAATATTACAAATATCATTGTGTTCATAAGTTGGACACTTTAGATTATACAAACACATCTCTTGAAAGACACAAATAGCCAAAACTTACTTAAGAAGACATTTTAAAACTTGAATAGTACTTTACCTGTAATAGAAGTTGAAATTGTAATTTAAATAACCTTCCCACAAATAACACTCTAGGCCAAGATGACTTCACTGGTGAATTATATTAACAGTTAAGGAAGAAATAATACCAGCTCTATAAAAACTTCTCAGAATGCAGAGGAGAAGAGAATAATTCTTGTTTTCTTTTATGAGATCAACATAATTTTGATATCAAAATTTCATAAAGGCATTACCAAAGCAGAAAAAATACATACCAATATTTGTCATTAACATAAACATAGACTTCTGGCCAAGATGGAGACATAGGTGGACACACCGTGTCTCCCTCCACAACTAAGAAGGAATACAACTACCTCAAAACTAAAGACAACCAGAAGTCCTAGAAAATCAAGCTTCATGGAAGTCCAACAAATAAAGAAGTAAAGAAGAAATAGTCATCCAGACAGGTAGAAGGGGTGGAGCCAGGGCAGAGAGGACATGGTGTGGTGGCAGCAGTGGAAGACCAGTGGAAAGCACAGTCACACAATTTCAAAAGTAGGAAGGGGCACCTGGAAAGTGCTCCCATCACCAGACCAGACCATACAGCTCACAGTTCCAGCGCTGGGGAAAATAAAACCCCTTTGCTTATGACTGTGAGAACCAGTGGGAGTTGGGGTGGAGGAAGAAACTGCCAGACTCTCAATAGAGTCTGCTTGTTTAAAGGGCCCCAATGGTCCTAGAATATCCACAGACCCATCCACTCTGGGAATGATGGCCAGGGCAACAGCTAGAGAGGCACCAGTCCCATAAAGAAGTAGGAGAAGTGCCTGAAAAGGGGGCGAGTGCTGAGCAAGCAGCATTCTTCCCTCTTAGACCACTCCCACACATACAGTGCCACAACGTGGTGAAACGGGTCACCCTGTACTGACAAATACCTAAGGCTCTGCCTCTCACAACATAACAGGAGTGACAGCTCTACCTAAGACACAGAGGTAAACAAACACAGCAGCCTGTCAAGAAGAGGAGATAGAGAAGTATGGTCCAAAAGGGGGAATGGATTAAGATTCCAGTGGGAGAATTAAATGACCAGGAGGTAGCCAACCTAACAGATGTAGAGTTCAAAACACTGGTGATGAAGATGCTCACAGGCTTGACAGATATACTTAAGTATGGCAAATGCATAAAGGAAGAAGTAAAGGCTATGCTAAATGAAACTAAAGAAAAGTCACAGAAAACCAATGGTGAAGGGAAGGAAATCAGTATTCAAATCAATGATTTAGTACATAAGGAAGAAAAAATCAGTCAACCAGTACAGAATGAGGAAACAAGAATTGAAAAAAAAAAAATGAAGAGAGGCTTAGGAACCTCTGGGACAATTTTAACATGCCAACATCTGAATTATAGGGGTGCCAGAAGGAGAAGATAAAGACCAAGAAATTGAAAGCTTATGTAAAAAAATAATGAAGGAAAACTTCCCAAATTTGGTGAAGGAAATAGACATATTATTCTAGGAGGCACAGAGAGTCCCAAACAAGCTAGACCCAAAAAAGACCACACCAAGACATATCATAATTAAAATGCCAAAATTTCCAGATAAATAAAGAATCTTAAAAGCAGTAAGAGAAAAGCAGAGAGTTACCTACAAAGGGGTGCCTATAAGACTATCAGCTGATTTCTCAAAAGAAACTTTGCAGGCAAGAATAGACTGGCAAGAAGTATTCAATGTGATGAAAAGCAAGGACCTACAACCAAGATTACTTTATCCAGCAAAGCTTCATTTAGAATGGAATGGCAAATAAAGTGCTTCCCAGACAAGGTAAAGCTAAAGGAGTTCATCATCACCAAGCCATTATTATATGAAATGTCAAAGGAGCTTACTTAAGAAAAAGAAGGTCAAAACTATGAACATTAAAATAACAACAAACCCACAACTATCAACGACTGAATCTAAAAAATAAAAACAAAATCCAACTGAGCAAACCAGAATAGGAACAGAATCATAGGTATGGGGATCATTTGGAGGGTTATCAGCTGGTAGGGGAGAGGGAAAGAAATGAGGAAATGGTGCAGGGACTAAAAAGCATAATCGGCTGATACGAAGTAGACAGGGAGAAGTTAAGAATAACATAGAAAAGGGTGCAGCCAAAGAACTTAAATGCATGTCCCATGGACATGAACTAAGGAGGGTGGGACTGCTGGAGGGAAAAGAAGGTACTGAGCAGAGGGAAACAAAGGAAAAAAAATTGGGACTACTCTAACAACATAATCAATAAAATATACTTAAAAAAAACATAAAGGTAGTAATTTCTGACTAAATATTAGCAAATTAAATCCAGCAGTAAGGTTTATTCCAGAAATTCAGGGTTGATTTAACATGTGAAAAATAATTATTGTAGCATCATATTAACAAAATTACCAAGAAAATTTATATGAACCTTCCAACAGATGCAGGAAAGTATTTAATAAAATCCATCATTCATTTATGATTTTTTTTAAAATCTCAGCATACTGGGACTAGCAGGGAATGTCTTCTGTCTGACAAAAAACATCTACAAAAACAAACAAGTAATAATCAACGAAAAAATTCTTAGCATGAACATCATTCTTTTTTTTTTAATTTGCTTTTAGAGAGAAGGGACAAGAGGCAGAAAGAGTGGAAGAGAAACATCAATGTGTGGCTGTCTCTTGTGCATCCCCAGCTGGGGGCCTGGCTAGCAACCCAGGCAAGTGCCTTGACTGGGAGTTGAACTGGTGACTCTCTGGTTCACAGGCCAGTGCTCAATCCACTGAGCCACACCAGCCACAGCTGAAATAATTCTTAATGGGGAAATGTTGAAGCCCTTCCTCTGTTATCACTATACAGATGGCCCTATCCAATGCAATAATACATGGGGAATAAAAGGCATAAAGATTGGAAAGGATAAAATAAAAATATTTTACTTACAGATGTCATCATTATTTGCAAGAAAATTCTAAGCAATCTACCCACACCCAAAAAAAGGTAACTCTATGAACCCGTACATTTCAAGGTCAATATACAAAGAGTTATATTTCATAGACTTCCAATTAAAATTTGGAAAGTATTTTAAAATTCTATTAATTAATAATATCAAAAACTGAACCTCAACCCCTATCTTACTCCACACACAAAAATTAATTTAAAAATGAATCATGAATTCAAGCATATAAACTAAAACCATGAAAGTTTTAGATGAAAACAAAGAAGGATATCTTTAGAATCTAAGAATAAAGACTTTACTCAGAGACAACACAAAAAGCACTAATTATAAAAGAAAAAAGTAGCAGTTGGGTTTCATCAAAATTAAAAACTTCCCATCAAAATATAGTATTAAAAACATCAAGCAGCAAGCCAACTACTTTGAGAAAATATTTATTTGCAACACAAACATCTAAAAAAGAACTTGCATCCATAATATTAGGTTGGCCAGAAAGTTCATTTGGTTTTTTCCATAAGATGGCTCTAGCAGCACTTACTTGTCTTTAACTTCATTGGAAACAATTTTGTTAGATTGCATTGTGACAGCTGTCATATCAGCGTGTATTTTTAAAAAAACAAAATTGAACTTTTGTGTAGTCATTGTAATATTGAAGATGGAAGAATATATACAACATTTGGGGCATATTATGCTTTATTATTTCAAGGAAGGTAAAAATGCAACTGAAATGCAGAAAAAGTTTTGTGCAGTGTATAGAGAAGGTGCTGTGACTGATCAAACATGTCAAAGTGGCTTGTGATGTTTCATGCTGGAGATTTCTTGCTGAATGATGATCCACAGTCAGACCAGTTAAAGTTGATAGTGATCAAATCAAGACATCAATTGAGAACAATCAATGTTATACCCGATGGGAGATAGCCAACATACTCAAAATATCCAAATCAATAAAGTTCTTGGTGAAAATAAAAAAAACATGTCTTTTATTTTTGGGGAAAAAAAAATGTGGAGTTTTTGGCCAACCCAATATATAAAGAACTTCTATAACTTCATAACAAATAGACAACACAATTTTTTTAATGGGCAAAAGACTTAAATGAACACTTCACAAAGCAAGATACATAAAACATATGAAAAGCTCAACACTTCCATCATTAGAGAAATGCAAATTAAAACCACAATGAGATATCATTTCATTTCCACTGTAATGGAAAGACTGACAATGCTAGGTATTAGCAAGAATAAGGATTCTTCATAGAATTCTCATATATTACTGGTAGGAATGTAACAGTTTATGACCGCTTTGAGAAACTGTTGGACAATTTTTACAAAGCTAAACATAGATAACAATTAACAACTATTGCCCCTGGTATGTACCCAAGAAAAATGAAAACATATGTCCTTGAAAGTGACTTGCACTGGAGTTTTTATAGCAGATTTATTCATAATGGTCAAATGTTAAAATCAACTCAAATGCCAATCAGTTAATAAACTGATAAACATATTGTGGGATTTCATTTTGAGATTATATATGATATGGATGTGTATATATATATATCATTGATATATAGAACAATATAGCTTGATCCCCATTCAGGACACATACCTGGGTTTTGGATTCAATCCCTGGTCAGGGCAAGTATGGAAGACAATCAATCGATGTTTCTCTCTCTCTCTCCTTCTCCCTAAAATCAATAAATATATCCTTGGGTGAGGATTAAAAATTATAATAAGTAAATCAGTGGTTTGGGGGAGAAGGAGGTAAAGTGAATACAAGGAGGCATAAGGGAACTTTAGTGATATGACCCATGGACATGGAAAATGGAATGGGGTTTGACTGTGGGGAAAGGGTTAGGCAGGGTGGGACAGCTGTAATAGAAAAACAATAAATAAATAAAAATTTAAAAATAAATAAATAAATAAATTTTTTAAAAGAAATGTTCTGTATCTTGATTGGAATGGTGGTTACATAGGTGCATACATTGAACAGCAAACATGTATGCATTTTACTGCTTGTCTGGCAGAAGGAGGTGAACGGGAACTCTCTGTATCTTCCTCTGTTTTTTTTTTTTTTTTTAATGCCAAAGGTTAAAGATAAAGAGAGAATGTTTTTGTGTGTGTGTGTGTGTGTTTTTAAGTATATTTTATTGATTATATTGTTACAATAGTTCCAATTTTTCCCCTTTGCTACCCTCCACCCAGCACCCGCCCTCCCACAGCAATCCCCACCCCTCAAATCCATGCCCATGGTTCGTATATACAAGCTCTCCCGCTTCACCCTTTCCTATATTCTTCTTCTTTTTTTAATAAATAAATGATTAATTAATTATTTTAATAATAAAAAATAACAATCCCTCCTTCTCAGATATTAAGACCCTTTATAATCTTATAAAGGACAATGGGCGAAGGTCTCAAGCTCCTCTAGCTGCTTCAAGCTGGACATGGTCATCGTCCTACCTACCCTTGGGTCCAGAAATGCCTAATAAGAGTGAGGGTGTGGAGGGGAGGGTGGCAGACTCCAGGTCAGTTGACTGTCCCCAGACAACAGCGTGCTTGGTTTAACAGGCTGGCATCCTTGTTGTATTCTGGGGGCAACAGATTTGGCAAAAGGGTTAAAAGATATCATTCAATCCATAACTACTAGATGACAAAAGGCAGGAATTAATTTTTCAATGTCCCACATTAGGGAAAAAAGGGGGGGGCTTCTTTGGAGGGAGGTGTCCCAGACACATCTCACCTGTCCAAAACCCTTTTGCCCATTATACTTAGTTTGGGCTGAGGGAAATAGTATAGGTTTCCCTCCTCTCAGACCTCTGGGCCCTTTCTGTACAAGCCATTAGGATAGAAAAGAGAAACCAGTTTCAAAGTGAAGCCCACAGACCTCCTCATTCTTCACCAACCCAGCCACTTAGTTCAGCCAAATTGTTGAGTCTCAGGAGGCAGCGCTGCAGACAGGATTAAGTGAAGCCTATACGTACAGACAATCATTCAGGAAATGAGATCATAGGCTTATGCCCTTTGAAAACAAAAAACACATGTTAATTTATGTAACATAACCCACAAACAAGTCTCTAAATCTGTAAGGCTGTCTTATTGGAAAGACATCCAGTTGCAAGGCATTTGACATTCTTCTTGCCTGTAAATTAAATTTCTTTGATGCTACCACAGACATAGTTTAACTTTCAAGTGAAAACATATTTTAAATGTAAAGAAACTTTAAAGATGGTTAGCTGCACTACTTTATAGTCTACCACTGAGCATTGTGATTTTCCTTGAATCATGATTTTTCTCACTAAGATTACCCTCCTTATCATTAAAGGGACTGCATTAAGTCCATTTTTAATTTATCCTCTTCATTTGCATAAACACTACAACAGCAGCAAATGATCACTTATGATCTTTAGTTCTTCTTTCCTGGAACTTATGCAAGGAACATTTGGGGTGACCTTCAGTCTGCCCTTCAGGGCACAGAAGCTGAGCCACATACCTGGCATTCAGCCTTGCCTGTAAACACCTGTCTTTTCCAAGTCCTTCTGGTTTTCCATTGTGCCTTAAGGTCCCTTCTAGCCATCTTTCAGGAAAACAACCTTCATTCCTTCCCTGGAAAGCTTGCTATGGACCGCACAACCAACCACGGTACCAGGCCTTTTATTTCGTGGGCTTTTATTACCTTCGAAAGTCATTCCCAGTTCCTCGGGGCTTTTTGGTAACAACCAGAGCCCAAGCATGTCTCCTTTAGGCATGACATTCCAGTTAAAGACTTGATCAAAAAAAAAACCTCTATTAACAACTGATCGTATTAGTTTTATGCAGAGAAACTTATGTCATTACTTATTTCTTTAGAATGCCAAACTCTGGAGGAATCAGATAGGGAGAAAAATATACAATGTGAAGGAAAATCCTTGTCTTTCTAATATTCCCTGAACTGGCATTTCCATTCTTCATATTTTCATTTTTATCCCACTAAAAAATTTTTTGTTTGTTTTCCCATTACAGTTGTCCCACATTTTTCCCCCTCTTGCTTCCCTGCACCCTGTCCCTCCGTTCCCACACATTCAGTCCCCACTCAGTTGTCCATGTCTGTGGGTCATTTATACATGTTCTTTGACTTGACCCTTCCCCTTATTACCCCGTTCTCTCCCTCCCGCCTCCCCCCTTCTTACTGTTACTCTACTCCTTGCTTACATACCTCTGGTTCAATTTTGCTCATTTGTTTGTGTTGTTCATTAGTTTCCTGTAATAGGTGACAGCATAAGGTATTTTTCTTTCCTTGCCTGGCTTTTTTCGCTAAGCATAATTCTCTCTAGTTCCATCCATGTTGTTGCAAATGGTAGAAGTTCCTTCTTTCTTTCTGCTATATATACTCCATTGTGTAAATGTACCACAGTTTTTTGATCCACTCATCTACAGATGGGCACTTAGGTTGTTTCCAGCACTTGGCTATTGTAAATAGTGCTGCTATGAACATTGGGGTGCATAGGTTCTTTTGAATTGGTGTTTCAGGATTTTTTGGATATAATCTTAGCAATGGAATTGCTGGTTCAAAAGGCAGTTCCATTTTTAGTTTTTTGAGGAAATTCCAAACTGTTTTCCATAGTGGCTGCACCAGTCTGCGTTCCCACCAGCAATGCACCAGGGTTCCCGTTTCTCCGCATCCTCTCCAGCACAAGTTGTTTGTTGATTTGTTGATGATGGCCATTCTGACTGGTGGGAGGTGGTATCTCATTGTGGTTTTTATTTGCATCTCTTTGATGGCTAGTGATATTTAGCATTCTTTCATATGTCTATGGGCCCTCTGTATGTCCTCTTTGGAGAAGTGTTTGTTCAGGTCCTTTGCCCATTTTTTAATTGGGTTGTCTGTCTTCATGGTGTTGAGTCGTGTGAGTTCTTTATATATTTTGGATATCAATCCCTTGTCTGAGATATCATTGGCAAATATATTTTCTCATATAGTTGGTTTCCTTTTCATCTTGCTGATGTTTTCTTTAGCTAAGCAGAAACTTTTCGGTTTGAGGTAGTCCCATTTGTTTATTCTTTCCTTTATTTCCCTTGCCTTAGGAGATATATTAGTGAAAATGTTGCTACGTGGGATATCTGAAATTTTCCTGCCTATGTTTTCCTCCAGAACTTTTATGGTGTCATGGCTTACATTTAAGTCTCTGATCCATTTTGAGTTTATTCTGGTGTATGGCATAAGTTGGTGGTCTAGTTTCATTTTTTGCATGTCCCTGTCGAGTTCTCCCAACACCATTTGTTGAAGAGGCTCTTTTCACTCCATTTGATGTTCCTTCCCCCTTTGTCAAATATTAGTTAACCATATAGACCTGGGTTTATTTCTGGGCTCTCAATTCTGTTCCATTGATCTATATGTCTGTTCTTATGCCAGTACCAGACTGTTTTGATTACCGTGGCCTTGTAGTATAGTTTGATATCAGGTGTTGTGATTCCTCCTACTGTGTTCTTCTTCCTCAAGATTGCTGTGGCTATTCGGGATCTTTTTTGGTTCCATATAAATTTTTGAAGTATTTGTTCTAGGTCTGTGAAATATGTTGTTGGTATTTTAATAAGGATTGCATTGAATCTATAAATTGCTTTGGGTAGTATGGACATTTTAATGATGTTCATTCTTCCCATCCATGAGCATGGTATATGCTTTCATTTATTTGTATCTTCCTTACTTTCTTTCTTCAGTGTTATGTAGTTTCCTAAGTACAGGTCTTTTACCTCCTTGGTTAAGTTTATTGCTAGGTACTTTATTTTTCTTGTTGCTATGGTAAATGGGATATTTCTTTCAGTTTCTATCTCTGAGATTTTATTGTTGGTGTACAGAAATGCCTTCGATTTCTGAATATTGATTTTGTATTCTGCTATTTTGCCGAATTCACTTATTAGGTCGAGTAGTTTTTTGTGGAGTCTATAGGGTTTTCTATGTACACTATCATGTCATTTGCAAATAATGACAGTTTTACTTCCTCTTTTCCAATTTGGATTCCTTTTATTTCTTTTTCTTGTCTGATTGCTGTGGTTAGAACTTCCAAGACTATGTTGAATAGAAGAGGAGAGAGTGGACATCGTTGTCTTGTTCCTGACCTCAGGGGGAATGCTCTCAGTTTTTGCCCATTGAGTATGATGTTGGCTTCAGGTTTCTCATATATGGCCTTTATTATGTTGAGGTATGCTCCCTCTATTCCCATTTTGCTGAGAGTTTTCATCATAAGTGGGTGTTGTACTTTATCAAATGCTTTTTCTGCATCTATTGATATGATCATGTGGTTTTTGATCTCATTTTGTTTATGTGGTGTATTACATTTATTGATTTGTGAATATTAAACTATCCTTGCATCCCTGGGATGAATTCCACTTGATCCTGGTGTATGATCTTTCTTATGTGTTGCTGGATCCGGTTTGCCAATATTTTGTTGAGAATTTTAGCATCTATATTCATCAGCGATATTGGCTTGTAGTTTTCTTTCTTTGTTGTGTCTTGACCTGGTTTTGGAATTAGGGTAATACTGGCTTCATAGAACAAGTTTGGGAGTCTTCCCTCTTCTTGTATCTTTTGGAACAGTCTGAGAAGGATAGGAGTTAGCTCTTTCCTAAGTGTTTTGTAGAATTCACCTGTGAAGCCATCCGATCCAGGGCTTTTGTGTGCCGGGAGGTTTTTGATTACTGCTTCAATTTTACTAGTTGTTACTGGTATATTCAGGCTTTCTGCTTCTTCTTGATTCAGTTTTGGAGGACTATATGTTTCCAGGAATTTGTCCATTTCCTCTAGGTTGTCAAATTTCTTGCCATACAGTTGTTCATAATAATTTCTTACAATTCTTTGTATTTCTGTAGTATCAGTTGTGATTTCTCCTCTTTCATTTCTGATTTTATTTATTTGGGTCCTCTCTCTTTTTTCTTTGATGAGCCTGGTTAAAGGCTTGTCAATTTTGTTTATCTTTTCAAAGAACCAGCTCCTACTTTTGTTGATCTTTTGAATTGTTAGTTTAGACTCTATGTCATTTAACTGTGCTCTAATCTTGATGATTTCCTTCCTTCTACTTGATCTGGGCTTGGCTTGTTGTTCTTCCTCTAGTTCTTGTAGCTGTAGGGTTAAATTTTTTATTAGAGATTCTTCTAGCTTTTTTAGGTAGGCCTGTATTGCTATGAACTTTCCTCTCAGGACTGCTTTCGCTGTATCCCATAGGATTTGGGTTGTTGTGTGTTCATTATCATTAGTGTCCAGAAACTTTTTGATTTCTTCCTTGATGTCATTGTTAACCCATTCATTATTTAATAGCATGTTATTCATTCTCCATGAGTTTGAAAGTTTTTGAGTATTTTCCTTGAGGTTGATTTCCAATTTTAAGCCATTGTGATCTGAGAAGATGCTTGATATAATTTCAATTTTCTTGGATTTGTTGAGGCTTGTTTTGTGTCCTACCATGTGGTCTATCTTTGAAAATGTTCCATGTGCACTTGAGAAGAATGTATATTTTGCTTCTTTGGGGTGAAAAGTTCTATATATATTGACTAAGTCCATTTGATTTAGAATGTTGTTCAGTGCCTCAATATCTTTGGTGTTTCTTTGCTTCGAAGATCTGTCCATTGTTGACAATGGGTTGTTAAAGTCCCCTATTATGAGTGTGTTGCTGTCTATATCTTTCTTGGAGTCTTTCAAAATTTTCCTTACATATTTGGGTGCTCCTAAGTTGGGTGCATATATATTTATAAGGGTTATATTTTCTTGATGGATTTTCCCCTTAAGTATTATGAAATGTCCTTCTTTGTCTCTTTTTATGGCCTTTGCTGTGAAATCTGTTTTGTCTGATATAAGTATTGCTACCCCAGCTTTTTTTCATGTCCATTTGCTTGAAATACTTTTTTTCATCTCTTCAGTTTCAGTCTGTGTAGATCTTTTGTTCTAAGGTGGGTCTCTTGTAGACAGCATATATGTGGGTCATTCTTTCTAATTTATTCAGCTACCCTATGTCTTTTGATTGGAGCATTTAATCCATTTACATTTAAGGTTATTACCAATAAGTACTTATTCATTGTCATTTTCCCCCTTTGTAATCGTGTTCCTCTCTCTCTGTTTCTTCAACTTCTTAAAGCAGACCCTTTAGCATCTCTTGCAATGCTGGTTTCATGGAGATGTATTGTTTTAGCCTTCTTTTGTCTTGGAAACTCCTTATTTCACCTTCCATTTTGAATGAGAGCCTTGCTGGGTAGAGTATTCTTGGTTGTAGGCCTTTGTTTTTCATTGCTTGGAATATTTTTTGCCATTCCCTTCTGGCTTGTAGTGTTTCTGCTGAGAAATCTGATGATAGCCTTATTGGAGCTCCCTTGTATGTTATTAGTTGTTTCTCTCACTGCTTTTAGCATTCTCTCTTTGTCTTTGAATGTTGCCATTTTAATTATGATGTGTCTTGAAGTGGGCCTGTTGGGGTTCATCTTCATTAGGACCCTCTGTGCTTCCTGGACTTGCGTGATTCTTTCTCTCCTCATGTTAGGGAAGTTTTCTGTCATTAGTTTTTCAAAGAGGTTTTCTATTTCTTGCTCTTCTTCTTCTCCTTCTGGAATTCCTATGATACGGATATTATTGCGTTTCATGTTGTCCTGCAGCTGTCTTAGAACATCTTCAATCTTGTTCAGTCTTTTTTCATTTTGTTGAACTGTCTGTGAGTTTTTGTCTATGTTGTCCTCCAGCTCGCTGATCCGATCTTCTGCTTCCTCTAGCCTTCTTTTAATTCCTTCTACTGTGTTTTCCAATTCAGAGTTTGTATTCTTCATTTCCTCCTGGCTCTTATTGATAGCTTCTATGTCCTTTTTCATGCTGGTGTAATTCTCAGTAAGTTGCTTGTAGTTTTTCTGGAGTTCCTTGTAGTTTCCCTGGAGTTCTTTGTAGTTTCCACCGAGCTCATTGAGCTTCTCCATAATCCATGTTTTGAATTCCATATCTGATAGTTTGCTTCCCTCTATTTCATTTAGCACTCTTTCTGGGGATTCTACCTTATTTTTCAATGGGGAGTTGTTTCTCTGTCTCCCCAGTTTTGTGACTCCTATTGTTTGTTGGTGCTTCTTAGAATGATCTACACTTCCTGGATCTTTCCTGGATCTGCCTCTGGTGGCATCAGATCATCTACCAGTCTGGCCCTAGGCAGCCTGTTGGAGACTTCCAGGGATCTACTGCCTTTGTCTGTCCTTTTTAGTTGTTAATCTATTCAATCTGTGATTAGCAGTCAGGCTTAAGGACCAAGGGTGTGGCAGCTTAATTCCTGTAGGCAGGGCTTTTGCTTCCCCTCAGGCTGACGCCACTTGGAGCAGAATGGTCTGCCTATAGTACTGGGGATAAGTCAGCACTGGGACCTGATCGGCTGCTCCCCTAGTTCTCCCCTCAAAGCCACCACACCAAACTCTCCCCAAGTGTCCTCAGTCCTCTCTGCCTTCCCTCTGCTTGAGCCCAGGGTAAGTGGGGGTCAAAATATTTTTGTATGTGATCCACTTAAGAGCTCTTTTTCTCCAGCTGTTTGTCTCCACCTAGCAAGAAACCCTGTGGCTTTTTGCTTTTCACAGTTGGATACCATTTTACTTTCCACTCTGTTGCTGCAGGCTGGGAGGCCCAGCTGGGGGTTTAGACCCTGCCCTTCTCAGGGGGACCCCCTGGCTGCTGAGCTGTTTCTCAGTCCCTTCAGTTGCCACCCATGGGGGCCCAGCCAGCCCTTCTGCATCTCCTCACTCCCTACCGGTCACATTGTGATGTAGCGGCCTTTTCTGTCTCTCCGTGGTTATAAGACTTCTTTTCAGCTAGTGTTTGGTTGGTTATTCCAGATGATTTCTCCAAAATTAAGTTATAAATCCAGATTGGTCCTGGGAGGAGGTTAGTGTAGCTTCCACTTACTCCTCCGCCATCTTGGATCCCCTCTGTATCTTCCTCTTAATGTTGTTGTTAACCTAAAACTACTCTAAAACAAAGTCTTTTAAAATACTATAAATAAATATAAATAAGCAAATTGGAATTATAGATAAAAGCATTAGTTCTAAACTTATAAATAGCCAAAATTGCTTCTAGAAGAGGTAGAAAAAGGAAGAGCATACAATTTAAACACTAGTCAAAGGCCAATTTCTTGAAAACATACACCAGGCCCCATCAATTCTCAGGTCACTACTCTTTTCCCCTTAAAAATGCATGTAAATTTCACATTCTGCTTCATAATATGAACAGGTGACTTGGTTTGACCAGCTATAAAATAATGTTTTAAATTTTTTAATTCCATATAATTACTCATGCTTTAGGAAGATGTATTGTACATATTCTGCAGTTTTGCATAATCTTGGATAAACCATCCACTATTCTCATAGACAATTATCCTGATGGACATGCAGTCCCAATATTGTCATCATGAAGTACAGGTGTTCCTGGGGAATCTCAGACAATCAAGCCTTGCTAAGCTCTTGCCAATTTCCCCAGACAGGCTTCCTGGTCTCCACACCATGAAATATGTGTCTGGGCATGTGAATCTGCTTCTGCAGGACATGACTAACAGGGTGGAATCACACTCCAATTTTTCCTGAAAGATAGATCCAAGTAATAATTGTCAAAGCCAACTCTATACTAAGAAAGCAATATTTTTAATGGAATAACTCCCCAGAATTCCAGGAAGATTCACAGAATCTTCTCACCAGAGGCTGAGCCAAGGCTGGGAAAGGTGTTTTGTCCATACTGTGGATGATATTGTCCACAAATGCAGCTTCGTACAAATGCAAGCTTTTGTTTGCCATATGTAATGGAGAATTGTGTGTGTCCACATGGTGTGCATCCATGTACACCTGCGCATATGTGCACACGTGTGCTCACATTTCATGTACAAGCATGTCTTGTGTGCATGTGTGATGCATCTGTGGGGGGGCACATATATGTATATTTGCAGTGGATGCTCAGGGGTCATAGAAACAGATGCCGGCTTATTCTAGAGTGATTCTGAGTGATTCCATCGCTGACAGGGTGCTTGTCCTTTCTCCCTTCACTATCTTTCAGGTCCCCCTAAGCATTGTTTTCTGCCTTTATAAACCCAATGGATGAATCTGCACCAGACTGCAGGGAAAATGGACTCCTCTCAATATAACCAATAGTTTCCACAGCTGATAAGCTGACACTTGAGTTGTTGACCTAAAATCAGCAGATTTTTATATTTCACGATGTGTTTGGGCTCTATCAATGTCTCCTCACCCCTTTGTTCTTGATGTTCCATTATGCCCACAATCAGTTCTGACAGCCTAAATCGAACTTGATCCAGATAGTTTATTCTTTAAATGAATGATCTTTACATCTTCTGACACCCCTTCCATTCTCCCTGAAATGTACTCTTCAACATCTGGCAGAGCCAGTTGTAGCTGCCAGAACTTTCTTAATTCAATAATCAAAACAGGTGCCAAGAAGCAAATCTATAACTGTTAATTTTTCAAGTTCTACTCTTCCTTTCCATCTACTTAAATTGTTTGGAAATGAATGTCAGCTCTCTGCTCAGCCTGTTCAAGTCTATAAGCTCCCTGCATCAGAAAAAAAAAAGAAAAAGAAAAAAACACAACTTGTTACTCAGAATATTTTGAAATCTCTTCTTGAAATGAAGCTTGGCTTTATTTTACTCTTTTGTTAGAATGGACAAAGGTTAAGCAGGGCTCAGAGGAAAAGTCTGTTTTTATTTTCTAAGACTGTGATTCTCAGAGCATACAAAAAGAATCCCCTGCATCAGATTACCTGGAAATCTTTTTGATTATATAATTCCAGGCCTCAACATAAAGGCACAGATTCAAAATATGGGGCAAGAAAGCAAAAATGTGCATATTTATTCAGTCCCCTGGATGAGTCTTAGCCTAGTAAAATTTGAGATCAACTGATGTAAAGATTTTTACCCAAAAGAAACAAATAAAAAAATCAAACTGGAGTCACTTACAAAGGAAATTCAATTTAATCTCCCTTTCTCTCCCCCTTTGAGGACTGTAAAACACTCATGTGAGTTGCTTTGAAGTTAGAATTGGGGGGCCATAAAACTTTATTCAGTAATGACAATAAATCCTGAAAAATAAATTTCCAGTTTTATTTTACGTCTAGTCAGAGAAGGAAAACTCTGACTCCAAAAAACCTCCGCTGCCTTGCGGCATACCTCTTCAAGGGAAAGGCTAAGGGAGTAAACCCCGACAGAAAATCCGGAGCCGGAGTCCCTAAGGCGGTTTGACGTTGTAGTCAACACCGGCAACTCCTGCGGCGCACCTGAACCCAAGCTGTATCGA
The DNA here is from genome assembly GCF_987537825.1 of Furipterus horrens. Taxonomy (NCBI): domain Eukaryota; kingdom Metazoa; phylum Chordata; class Mammalia; order Chiroptera; family Furipteridae; genus Furipterus; species Furipterus horrens. Next base: position 111,871,843 of record NW_028327175.1, on the reverse strand, counting down.
CTCCGTCTTTCCCTTGGACCCTTCAGCTGCGAAGAGAGGGGGGGTCTGCTGCATGGGCAACAGCAGACCCTCCATATTACCCTGCCCAGGCTCTGTAGCTTCAGCGTCATCACAAGATGTCGATTCAACACGGGAGGAGACAGATACCATGTCACTCCCGAGTCGGACTGCACAGCCATTCTCGGCGGTGCAGATAGACTCTTGAGAAGCTACACCATCGTCTCTCGAGACGGACGGCTGCCGACGACGACCGACGAGTTAGGGAGTGAGTGAAAGAGAATAGGAAGACAATAGTGAAAAAGGAAAGGAAAAAAAGGAGACCAAGAACAGAAAGGAGTTCTTTTTTTTTTTTTTTTTTTTTTGAGTAATTTCTGAGTGACAGACACTGTTCTAAACTGTTCACATAGATTATCTTGTTCCATCCAAGGAAGAGAGAGAATGATAAGATAGAGAGACAAGACAAAGGAAGAGATATACACAAGGAGAAATAGAGATAGAAAAAGAGGATGTGATAAACAGATATGGGTGGAGGGGCAACACAGAAAAAGAGACAAAGAAACAGAAATATAGACAGACTTGGAGAAAAATACACAGTGATACTCAGCTATAGAGAGAAATCAAGAGTCATAGCAATTCAGAGGGAGTAACAGTACAGAGAAATACTGTGTTAGTCAGCTCCAGCTGCCATAACAAAGTACCACAGATTGAGTGACTCAAACAATAGACTTATTTTCTCGTAGTTCTGGAGGTTAAGTGTTCAAAATCCAAGATTGGTTTCTTCTGAGGGTTGGTTTCTTACTCGCTCTCCTTGTCTTGTAGATGTCCATCTGTCTCCCTGTGTCTTCATATTGTAAAATTCTTTACCTATAAGGACACATTATATTGTATTAATACCAACGCTAATGACCTCATGCTAACTTAATTATTGTTATAAAGATGCTATCTCCAGATACAGTCACATCCTGAGGTACTGGGAGTTAGGATTTTAACATACAGAAGTGGGGTGAGGGGGATACAATTCAGCCCATAACAAATACTAAAAGACAGAGGAAAAAATAATCAAGGAATTCAGTTAAGACTCTCAAAGAGGGAAAGAAGACAAGGGGGTGAAGAAACTAAAACAATTCTTGAATAAACTTTGAAGTCAGTCACATTCAGTTGGAATTCCACTCTTTTGTCTGCACAGGCAGATTTCAGAGTCTTCTTTAGGATTCATAAAGTGGCGTTAAGCTGACTAATCATTTGTTGTTAATAGATTTTCATCACCTTTCATATTACTTGGCCCCATTAAGCTTCAACCATTTGCAATTCCATTATTCCAGTGTATGCCTCTCAGTTTAATTTATCAGTGGAAAAACTTTATCTGACCCTCAACTTATGTTTATAGAGGACATCACTGACCCCTGGTGGCAATTTACTTAAATTACAAGAATAGTATTTTAAGAGAAATATCCTAACTTTATAAACTCCAAATTTTAATGTCCAATTATTTAGTAATTTGGCTTCAAGATACTATTTTAAAATTTCCTACTATTCTGAAGTTAGCCTCAATTTGTAATATTTTTAATGATGTATAAGAAGACATACTATAGTACATAATATTTAGAATATTCTTGGCCTTACTATGTAATAGTCGTTGATATCATATTATTGGAAATCCTCCAGGATAGAGAAATATAAAAGATGTCCTGTTTTCCACTTTCTGGGGTTGGAAGAAGGTTAACAGTAACCTAAAACCTAAGGAACTCTGCCAATTCCCAGATGGCCAAGCATGAGATTGGGATGGCTGGGTAGGAGGTAAAAAAAATGTATAGTTTAGTAACACTCAACTGTTAGTGTGTGCAAAAATCTCCTGGAACACTTACTAAAAATACAGATTCCTGGCAGATATTTTTAATCAGCAAATGAAAAGTGGGGTGCAATAATTTGCATTCTTACTAGAAATTCAAAGAATCTGGTAAAAGTGGTCATCAAATCAAATGTTCAGAAACCAAAGAATGCAGGGGATGTTGAGTGTTCTGGGGTCAGTCAAACCTGGACTCTGACATTTACATCCTCTATTTCAATACCTCCTTATCAATTCCTCATCTGCATAGAAGGGTACGAATACAGCGCAAAGGCTTGTTGCAAAGATTATATAAAACTATATAAAATGAAATGCTTAACACAGAGACATACAATAAATATTAGACACTCAGAGTTCTAATGTATAAATACACCTACTCACTCCAACTCCCATTCAATTAAACATTTTACTTATTTAAAATGTATAATAAAATCATATGACCTTCATGTTGACAGACACAAAAAACCCTCATGAGGGTAATTGTCCAAGACTAGAGTCCACTTTTCCAGTCTTGAAGTGACTGGCTCTGACTGTCTCCACCTCAGGCCATCTGGATAGCCTCTGTTCCTCATTTACCACCATTGTCCATGATTTGTTTTCTTTGTATCCTCAAGAATTTAGCAGTCAGCTTTTGGGATCTCTCTTTATCTCCTAGTTGGACTATAAAGTAATATATTCTCTTTTGCTTAAAACTCACTTCACTTATGGATTTCTCTTATTAAAGCAGTGCTACACAAATGGAATTATATTCAACAGTCCTCTAAATCATGAATTTAAGAATGGTGAGTAAGGACTTCCATAGAAATCTCATGACCCTCAGGTTCTGAGTTCATGCATTTACAAGAAAATGTCTTTAGAAAAGCTATAGTAGATTGCTGATATCTGATAACAAGTCACTGATTGTTGAGAAAATTCACCTGCACATACTGCTACTCTCATTACCTTGAGTAGCTCTTGATGATGCCAGTTTTATTGCTACTCCTACTACCATTGCTATAGTAATAACTATTAATATCAGTAATCATCTCAAAAATAATAGCCAACATTATATGTGCTTCCTCTATGTCAGACACTCTGTTGGTCGCTTTGTCAATATTCTCTCACTTAGTCCTAAAACTAAAACTAGGAACTACTTGCCATTATCCCCATTTCACTGATTTAAAAAGTAGAGACTTAAAGAAAGTGGATACCTTTACCACAGGTCACAGCCAATGCAGAGCAATGCTGGGTATCTAGTCCAGGTTTGCCTGACTCCAAGTGCAGTACCCATCTTAGAATACCAACAATTCCTGACTCTGAGGATAAGAACTCCTCTATCACATTAAACTTGAGCAGATCCTCATGTAGTAATAGTTGTATTTTTAGTGTCTGTTGATTAAGAAAATGCATAGTTGCAGAAAGTGGCTATGAATTCCACAACTGTGTAAATGACTTTGCATTTTGCTAATCACAGCAACATCTGCATACAGGTATTTATATAGTATATTTTGCTGGGGCTAAACCAACACTGAAATGACACTGGGTGTGACAGATGAATTCAGGGAACTGTTTTAGTAATCCCAATGCCCCTCAAAGTTGGCTGCTCTCAATTCCAAATGAGCTGAAGGATACCATAGTCAGAGGTGGACTTTAGAATTCAGCCAATTCAACTCTCATGTTGTCAGTGCAGAAAAATGGAAATGGAGGGATTAAAAGACCTGTTCAAGGTCCCATATTATTGTAAGTTAAGAATAGAGAAAGCCGGTCTCTTAAGTCTTAATATAACACTTTCCAGTATAACACAGTTTATAAAACCATCAGCTCATGTTTTAGAGTCCTATCTGGTTTCCTCATCCATACTTATTTCAAAGAATTATTGTATGACTTAGAGCAAGGGTCCTCAAACTAGAGCCCACAGGCCAAATCCAGCCCACCACCTGTTTTTTAAATAAAATTTTATTGGAACACAGTTCATATCCATCACTTGCAAGTTGAGGATGGCTGCTTTTCCATTATGAGGACAGAGCTGAATAGTGGTGACAAGAGACTACATGGCCTACAAAGTTGAAAATATTTTATATCTGATCCTGTATAGATAAAGTTTGCTGACCACTGATTTCAAGTGTTGTGAGAAATTTGCTTTTGCATCACATGATCTCCCAGAAAACACTCCAGAATATTCTGGGTTTTTGTTGTATTAGATACTTAAAACAGATAGATCTAGCCAGAAAAGTTAGGTAGAAGAGAACAGAAAGAAGAGTAAGAGAGTAAAAGTAAACTTTTCAAGAATGGAAAAGGGGGCATTCTCATGCTGCCAGAATCCTGTGCAGGAAACTTTGAGGGTCTTGGGAAGCCATGAGCTACTCTGGGAGAAAACTGTTAGCTCCTCTGGGAGAAAACTATTATCTCCTCTGCATCCCCATTTCCATGAATTTCCATAACTGTACATTAAAGAAATGTTATGTGCTCTATCAGTTGTGCCACTGAAGTTTAAAATAATGAAGGATGAAGTAAGTATTATAGGAACCTATAATTCTACAATATCAAAATTTGGCCAGAGATTATTGGAGGTGAGCTTTGGAAGAACAGCATATGATAAAACCCTTGACTTAGAGTTAAAAGCAGTGCAGAATGACCAACAGATCCATCACTTAGCTTTGTGGCTGTGGGTAAGCCATTCAGCCCCTCTAAGACTTCCCATCTATGCTGTCTTGGAAACACTCTTGCTGGCACAATCCAGCTCTTTGTAGCTTCCCATGGTCAACTCATCCTTGTCTATCAAATATAAGCTCAAATCTTACTTCCTCAGAGGGGTCTTCATTGCCTCCCCCCCCCCATCATCCATTCCTCCACCCACCAGCTATTATTTCACACCATCCATTTCACTACCACTGGGAGTTACTTATTTACTCTTTTGTTTATGGTTAATTATCTGCCTTCCCCCTCCCACCCTAGATTTTAGCTCCACAAGAACAAGGACTTTTCTGTTATAGGCACTTAATCTCAGAACTTAGAAACATGCCTGGCATGTAGTAAGCACTCAAAAAATACTTGTTGAGTGAGTAAGTGAATGAATGCATGTGTTCATGAATTATCTACCTCACAGGGCTGTCAAGAGCATCTTACAAGATAATGATTTGTGAACTATTATATGGATGTAACCAGCAAATTATTATTTTATCTCAGTGCCCATTTGAGTATTTTCCTAAGCAAAAAAAAAAAAAAAATCTGAACTAAAATATTTGCTATTCTTAAATATAACAGTAAAAATACTGTTGATCTACCATATTATATTTGTTCCCTTCCAGTGCTGCAGAAAATTCTGAAAGTACAAATACACACACACACACACACACACACACACACACAGGTACTCTGGCTTTATCCCATGCAATTACACTAAAATACCTGCTTGTCATTCCTAAGCATAGAAGAACAAATTGATGGCAGGGTTGCTCCCCTAGCTTGAACACAAATATTTATCTGTCCTTACATATAACCTGAATTGTAAATGGGAGATAAGTGTGGGCTGAAAAGCAAGCTTCATGTTCAGAGTTCCTAGAATGGACTGTGCCATTTCTCGGGGCTTTGCATGTGTCCCTCTGTTCCTATCCCCTCTCCCCAGCCCTGCTCCACTTCTCCTGACTCTTACTCATTCATTGCATTTCAGCTAAAGTTCCAGTCTTCAGAAAGTCCTTTCTGACCTACACCCCTAGACTGGGTCAGATCCCTCATTATGCATACTTAACCTGCCTACAATGGTTCAAAATAATAATCAATTTAATAATTTATATAAAACAAATATAGGCTGGCCCCACCATTGATTTGTTTAAATATGGATGGATTCACAATACTATAAGCTATGATAGCTCCAATTTCTCCTCCTCGATTTCTGAAAGTTTTAGAGACAACTTCTTCATGCTTCTCTTTGATTCTCCAACACAAAATATTAAAAGCCCACAGGCTGTTCTATTTTGCATTCATCCTGCACAAATGACAGCTCTCCTCTGGTGACACACTACCAGCATTCCATGCTAGTTCCTGGCATGAGCTATGGAAGACATAGGGGTGCACAAGGAAGATCTGTTTGTCACCACTTCTGTTAATGGCAATAAGCAAAACTCAACTCACTGTCCTCACACTCTCTTGCCCTTCCTCTTGCCTTAACACTAACAGAAATTATTCCCTTACAAGAAGGGCAGGTCTTCCTACTTTTAAGTCCTCTCTGCCCCAAATCAGAGCCATCAAGGAAATTTTCTGAGTAAGCATGGTGCTCATTTATTTTTTAGGTTATAAACTCCTTTCAGAGTTTGCTTTGCCCTGGGATCTTTATAGTTGCCAGAAAGTGTTGGGAAAAGATGTTTATGAAGGAGGCAGTTAGCTCTCTAGGGTGGTTGGTAAGAGGCATATTAAAAAAACCATCTTGACTTTCAAAACCTGTCAATACTAATGTGCCTGCAGTTATTATCATCCCCTGACTTTGTCAACATTTCAACTCTACACTGGATAAGTTAGTCTCTCCTAGCCTCTCAGATTCTGACTCTGATCCCATTTCTGGTCACCAGCAAAGATTCTACTGTATGGGGTAGGGGGTAAGGGGGAGTTTCCCCACCACCACCAAGAATTTCTCTGACACCGATTGGGTATCCTACAATTCAACTCAATTCTGACACTATCTGCCTGGAGACAGCATCAGATCTCACAGGTTAAGGTCTTAGTTGCCAAGTGCAAGTCCAGGTTGTTACCTATGCTTTCTTTCAAGCAACTGGCTATAAGTAAGTGGACATTTCCAAAGACTCTCTTTTGGGGGTTGATTAATTTACTAGAGTGACTAACAGAACTCCAATAAATATTTTACTTACTAGGTTACCAGTTATTTTTAATAAAAGGATAAAACTCAGGAACAGCCAGGTGGAAGAAATGCATAGGGCAAGGTATGGGGAAACGGCACAGAGCTACCAATGCCTTCTTCATGCACACCACTCTCCTCAAATCTCTATGTATTCATTCACCAACCCAGAAGCTCTCCAAACCTCATCCTTCTGGGTTTTTATGAAGGCTGCAGTACATAGTCATGATTGATTAAATCATTGGCCATTGGTGATTGGACTCAATCTCCAGCCCCTATCCTTTCCCCAAAGGCCAGAGGCAGGACTGAATGTTCTAACCCTCCAATCACATAGTTGGCTCCACTGGCAACCAGTCCCCTCCCTTAGGTGTGGAACAAATGTTGCCTCATTAACATAATAAAAGACACATTTATTCACTCTCATCACTTGGGTTTAGGTATTAGGAGCTCTGTGCCAGAAACAGGACAAAGATCAAAATACATATTTTGTATTACACAATATCACAGCCTCAGTTTCCTCATTTGTCAACTGGGGATAGTAATGCAAAATTTATGAGGATTACATTCCATCTCCTTTTCCCAGAGACCTCATTCTGCTCTTCTCTGCTAAATAAATAAATTTTTAAAATAAAAATAAAGTTAAAAAAAAAAAAAAAACACAGATGCTCAAAGTGTGAAATTGGAATTGATCCCCAAGTGCCATGAAAGGTCAGGTACCAAGACAGACCTGATTTTTTTTTTTTTTTGCAAGTGCTTTGAATTGATACAGAAATGTGCACCAACTCAGAGACCCAGAACCTACAGGAGATATCTGAAAGGACAGTGTTCCTCAGGGCCTTGACCCTCAGAAGAAGCAGAGATCAGTGCAGATAGCAATGGCCTTGCCCCCATTTTCCCTCTGGGGTGTAATTTGAGCAGCAATACAGGCTCTCTGTCATCTTCTCTATTAAAATTCATTCACCCATTGCTAAGTCTGAAAAGGATGTCTTTAACCTTAAGTGCTAGGTAGCAACTTGGTCCTGCTTCCTTGCTCATAAAATACAACTTTCTTCTGCTTTTGAAAAGAACGGAACAGTGACCGTGCCAACTAGGGTTGCTGCTGCTGCATTCGTTTTACCTGCAGGGCCCAGACAGAGCGTGCGTTTCCTGCCTTCCGAACCACCAGCGTCAACAGGGTTTCAGCGTTGTTGTGTCCCTCGGGAACCAGTCTTTCAGCCTGAAGCATGATTTATTAATTTCACTGCTTTGGTGAGGTCATTTATCAAAATTCCCTCAACAGTTCAATTAGGAACGGCCTGCCTCCCAAATTGGGGTTGGTTTTCTCATCTCCCCTAGCCAGCTTGTGGTCTGCGTTAATGCCCTGACCACCCTTGGTTTGGGGAGTACTGGGTGAAATAAATCACACCTCCTACTTATCGACTTCTCGCTGCATGAAAGCACCACTGAGAAGATAGGGCAGATAAATGTTTTCCCTTTTCCATGGTACCTAATTGTTGCTCCTAAGAATTGAAGGATGGGACTTCATCCTTCTACCTACAGGTGCCCTAATAGCCCTGTTTCTCAGATCCACACCCACTCGGGGAACCAAGGGTGGGGAAACCTTCCTCCTGGCTCAAACCCTCATCACCTCTATTGTTGTTTTCTTGTGACTGTGCCTCCTACTTCCATGCCTCCCCCTTAAACCTGACTTACATATGGCAATCAGAGACATGACTTCAAAATGCAAATATGACCTCACATGGCTCTGCTTCTTAAAACAATCCATGGCTCCCCATTGCCCTGATGAGAAAACCCAAACTCCTAAACATAATGGTCAAACAAACCCCTTTGGATTCTAAGCTTCACAATACCTGCAGTTCCTACACCAGAGCATGGCCCAAAGGCGCATTTGCAGACTGAGTAAGCCTGGTCCTGTCTTCTCCCCCCACCCCCACTTCCTCTCCTCCTCTTTCCCTTTTTACTTTCAGCATCATCAACTGTTTACACCCCCTCCCATAAACCATACCATTTCTCATCTACTCCCCCTTTCTTGAAAATGCAACTTCTGTTAAACAAACGAATAAAAAAAGGCAATGGGCTCAAACTGAAATCACTTATGCTGAGCCTCTTGTCACTGAACTGAGCCTTAAGTACAGTTTCTGCTCTTCCAAAAGCAGAATTTTAAACCAGCCAGTTCGGAGTCACCTGGTCAGCACTGGCGAGATCACTTGCTGTCTCCTAAAGGAAAGTGACCTAGCCTCAACACATGCATGCGTGCTTGGATAATTCCCTTGTTTCCACTCCCCTGACTATAAAATCCTTTATTTTATACAGTTCCCCAGAGCTCCTTTCTATCTGCTATATGAAATGCTGCTCAATTCATGAATGATTGAATAAAGACAATAATATCCTTGCAACTTAGTTGAATTTTGTTTTGAACACTTCCCTACCTGAAGTGTCCTTATGCCCCTCTTTAGTTGTCATCTATTTAGCCTTAATTCCTAGTCATCACCTCCTTTTGAAAGCTTTCCCTGAACATTCCTGCCCCAGTGCCCACCACCAGATTGAACTGAAGACTACTTCATTCCACAGCATTCTGAGCACAGTGCAACCAGACAGAACCACAACCAGATGGGGGCAGACACCACCGTGCCTTCCTCATTCTTGTTTCCCTAGTATCTAATGGGTAGTCTGATTCCCAACACAGGCTTCCAATCACTCTGTGCCCCTACAGCAATTGGGCAAAATTCCAGAGGCAAAGATTTGGTGATAAAGGAAAGGAGTCTTTTTTCAAAAGCAGTCACTTAAGCCTATCAAGTCACAGCTCTAATTACTTAAGCCTTCCAATTAAGGCTAAACTCTCACACCTGGGTTCTGTTAGTTTCTATAGGGTTAGTTTACAAAAATAACACAATACACAAAAGCTACACAATTCTGGAAGAATGGCAGGCTTCTCTCTCAGAACCTGTTCCCTCTAGAACACCCAGAGAATAAAACTGCCACCCTCTGCCAGGCCAGTCCAATCCTAGACTGTGTCCAGAGTTCAAAATACTGTCCAATGGGAAACACAGGCATCCTTGAGAAAGAAAAGCCTGAGAGCCAAAGTCAGAGCCAGAGCCAGAGCCAGAGTCAGAGCCTGAGAGAGAGCCAGCTCAGGAGCCAGAAAAGCTTGTGAACCAATGCACCAGCCCTCTTTTTATTTCCATTGGCTCTGGAGACATTCAGCTTCTCAGCCAATCCCAAACTAGACTGCTTTCAAGTGCCTTGGCAAACTCCTCCTACAGCCCCTCCTACTTCTCCCCAGCAATCTTAATCAGATCTCTCTGTATCACTACAGCACTTCTCCATGTTCCTTAATTGCTATGCCAATGCTCTATTTTTGAAGAAATGGTCCAAGAGAAGTGTCTCCTTTCAGATCACTTGTATTCATATTCTCCTCCAAAGGGCAGCCTGGGCCCTTCTATTGTCATAGCTTCCTTTCTCAGAAGAAACAGGAAGTGTTTCCCCCAGAAAGCTAAAACCCTTAAAAATATCCCCCTTCTTCTCCCCTGACTGTCATGAACGGTGTCAGAGCTGTTTCACTGTCCTTCTACCGTAGATTGAATGTTCATTCATTTACTCCACCATCCCCTGGGGTTTGGGAGCTTTCAGTTCTCCTTATAAGAGTGTGACTAATTTTACCTATAGGAAATCTGGATGTTAGCTCCAATGTTCCCTGCACCTCTTCACCATTCCCTGCAATTCTTCCCCAGGAGCTAACAGACCTCTAGATAATTTGTCCCTGTGTCCCCACTAAGCAGATCAAGTCTGCCCTGTGGCCCTCATTATAATAATAATATTGGGTGGGCCAAAAAGTCTGTTTAGTTTGTTCCATAGAATAAAAGACACATTTTTCATTTTCACCGATAACTTTATTGATTCAGATTATGTCAGCCATCTCCCAGTATTGGCTTTTAGTGGGTAGAGGCCAGGGGTGCTGCTAAATTTCTTCCAATGCATAAGACAGCCCTACAGCAAAAAATTATTTGGCCAAAATGTCAATAGTACCAAGAATCTTTGCAAACCACCTTTGACACATTCAATCAGTCACAGCACCTTCTCCATACACTGCACAAATCTTTTTCTTGCATTTCAGTTGTGTTTTACCTTTCTTGAAATAATAAAGCATAATAGACCGATAATGTTGCATAACTTCTTCCATCTTCAATATTAAAATGGCTGCACAAAAATTCAGCAATTTTGATGTTTTTTTTAAATGCATGCTGATATGACAGCTACCACAATACAATCTAACACAATTGTTTCAACTAAGCACTACTAGAGCCATCATACAGAAAAAAACATGCTGGACTTTTTGGCCAACCCAATAATGCTCAACACTCCCATGTTACTGAAGGTTTAGTTCATTCATTCTCTGAATAACTATTTCTTGAATGTTCCCCAAGCAAGGCATTGGCCTTGACAATGGAGAATCAGAAATTAAAACAAACACAACACCTGGGCTCCTCTGCTGTCATGAACTGATTTAAATCCTTGGTCTGGAAGCATCTCTTAGGTGGTCCTGAGTCCTTCAATCTCTTGACCGATTCAGATCCTTTGACCTTGCTCTTTATGCAGCTCTAGAGACAAAGTTCCTGTTGTTGAACTCCAGTTAATTTCCCCCACTCCATCTAGACTGGCCCATAATCCTGCTCTGCCATAGATGGTGAACATGCCAGTGGGAAGAGACCAAATCTCCAAGAAACCACTACATGAATTTACCATAATTAAGTAATGAGTTGTGCATTTTATTTCTAAATGTCCATGCTTTGTGCTTGAGGGCAGAGGCTGACCGTGTCTATCTTATCCACCATCAGAGCCTAGCGTTGCACAATTAGGTCTTCAGTAGTGATGTGCTGAATGAAAAAAATAAGCGAAGGAACAAATCCCTAATGTTTTGCATCCCTCAGCCTGGGCTGGACTCTGATGCATCTCTTCTCAGCTAGAGTTTATTCTTTTGACCCTGAGAGCAAAGACTCCCCACAACTTATTCATTGCAGAGTGAGCAGTGGGGCTGGTGAGAGCAGCAGCGGTCTGTGTGTTGGCAATGCCACTGTGAGTTGATGGACTTTCATAATAATTCAACATTATTATCTGTCAAATATAATTTATGGTTTAATACAATGCCAGTTGTATAACTGAATTATTGCTACATATTTACATCTGGAAAAAAATCACAGTAAAAATTTCCACTTTGAAGGACTTCATCTCAGATTAAGTGTGGAGCCAACCAACATTGTTTTCTCAAGCTGAAATCAGGGTGCCTCCAGGCCTTGTAAAGAACCAAAACAGTTCATTGCTTTCCAATTATATCTATTTTTGCAACCTATTTGCCATCTTTTTATTGTGAATTTAACAAATGTGCACTGGACATCTACAGTCTTCCTTTCAGTATTCAGGAGCCATTGGAAAGCCCACAACTCTGTAGAGAGGTACCACCATCTTTCCAGACATCTCTCTTAATACTATAAAACACTAAAGAAATGGCCAAAACATTATCAAAATAGTCTCATAACATTCTTACTCTTTTGTTAACTGCATTTTGTTGCTGTTGTTGTTGTCTTGTTTATTTGGTTGTTTCAGCCAAAAATTTATTAGGGAAATTTTTCTATTGCAATAAATATAGATCTATATCATTTTAATGCAGATATTTGATTTATGTACATACTATGGTTTATACAACTTCCTGCCCCATTCATGGACCTTTTTGGTTATTTTTCATTATAAACAGCACTGCAAAAATCATCTTTAGACAACCATTTGTACACTTGTGCAATTTTTATTTCATTGAAGGAAATCTCAAATAAATTCCAGGGTCAAAGCAGTCTTAATATCACAAAAACTTCTATTCGAACTCTGACACCCACTCATATATCACCTCATCTGTAAAGTCCTTCTTGATTTCCCCACTGCTGCACCATTAACAGAAGTAATCACTGTAACTACTCAATTACTTCATTACCTTATATCTTTTTGTACAAGTATTATACTATGGTGTACATATACCCAAACTATTGGATTACAATTCAATAGGACAGGTGTGTTGTACCCTGTTCATTTTTGGAATCCCATGTCTCACTTAACAGGTGTTATATACAAGTACATATGTGTTGAATCAAAATGCTCTTAGGAAGTTACTGAAAGAGCTACCAGATTTTAAGTTGTCCATTCATTATCTTATAGGCTATAGGAAAACCCTAGGAGAAGTCACTAAAAGGTTTTAAGTAGGGTCTTCTCTGGGATAATTTGTCTATGTGTGTGTTTGTATGTGCGTATGAGAAAGAGAGAGAGAAAGACTCAGTTGAATTATTGCTTCTCTCCCTTCTCCTCCTCTCTTTTTCTCCCTCTTGAAATGAATCTCTCAGCCATGGAAGAGCTCCCTAGGTGGCACTTCACTACAGAGTGTCCCTCTGATTGTACTTCACAGAGCTGCTTATTTGGGTAACAGTGAGAACTCATCCTTGTCCTCTAAGATGAGTGACAGCAGTTTGACTTTAAAGCACTGTTCTCCCTCTTACCCCTTCCTCCCATATCCAGTTCATCACCAACTACCCTCAATTTGTATTAAAATTGCTCAAATTCACCTGTCTCTTCCACCCCATGCTACCTCCTAGTCCAAGCTGCCATCATCCCTCAGCTGGATTGCTCTTAATTGGTCTCTTTGTTTCCCTTGCTTCACCCTCTAATGAGTTGCTCACAATAGAATCAAAATAAACTTAGAAAGAAGAGAACAGGGGATAGGAGTAGACAAGAGAGAAGAGAAAATAAAAGAGTTGGCAAAAGAATTTTAAAATGTAGCTGTTTACCTGCATTTTTTTTGTTTTTATCTCCATTTACCTATTTAACCTAATGCATGTTATTCATGAATAAACATGCCATTGTGTTGGGCAGTACACTTTCCTGCTTATCTTTCAATAAATCTTTAGTATAATCTTGTGTAATAATTTTAAATATTTTTACTTCTTAAAAATATCCAACTTTGACATTGTTTTGATCCTGCTCTTCAAAATAGAAGTGTTCCCAGGAAATTATCTGCAGATGAATCCATTTTCCCATTGATTTTCATTATGAGATTGAAGAATAACTCCCAAATGCAGTGGAGGAGAGAAATCATCAAAAGTGTAAGAGAAAACTTTCATCATGGAGGGGTTTGTGAAAACGGGCAAACTTGTGGCATGAAGCTCCTTCCTTTACTCCAGGATGGTTCAGAGCTGTATGTAGGCACTTTGCTTTCTCCTGTGTCCTAATGTCAGGAGCAATGATTGGGTTCCAGGAAACCAGGACTGGCCTAGTTCTACAGGAACAGAATTTTTAAAATGAGTTTTCAGAATTGGTTCTGGGGTTTCCAGAATTGGGCTTCTAATCTGATTAGATTTAAAGACACTAAGAATTCTATTTCCAGTAGTAAAGAGAGTACTGAGAGTCCATAAAATGAACTGTTCATAGAGATACATGAAATATCTGCACTGGATATTCCTAATCAATCACTGTTAAGGAAGAAGCTAGGAAACTCTGTGTTACTTTTGACATTTTTGTAGAATATAATATAATATGAAATACTATGACATGCAATAACATACTAGAACATAATATAACATAATATGGTATAAAAACTAGATAATATAATAAAGTGTCATTATATTATTTGGTAACTCATAAGGTCACTAGATGAAGTGGTAAAAAAAAAAAAAAAAGGAAGAGCTCAGGGATTCTGATTTAGGGAACGTGTGTGATGGGAATGGATACCAAGACTTTGAGATCATGGCAGAAGGAAGATAACAAAAGATCAGGCTGAACAGACTGACATGAGCTCACTAAGTAGAGATTCTGCAACAGGTCCAGGCTGCTATTCAAGCTGCTCTACCACTTGGACAATACAATCTGGCAGATCCAATGGTGAGCGAATGGCAGTGGCAGATGGGGACACTATTTGCAGTCCTTGGCAGGCCCTCCACTAGTGTATGTCAGTGAAGGCCTTTAGGAATTTGAAGCAAGGCCTGCCATGCAGACAACTCCTCAGATTTTGAGAAGCAGCAATATCCTGTTGCTCTATTTCTCTGAAGAAGCCTGCCTAATACAGTTGCTTCGCTTTCTTCTTTGACCTAATGTCAAGAGCAATGGTTGGGTTCCAGGAAACCATGGCTGGTCTAGGCATTCCACTTGATACAACAGAGATTAGAGACATGAAAAGAACTGGAATTCATAAATAACAGTCATATAAGATCTCTATTCCAGGAAGCACAACTCTGGAGAACATGGAATAGATAATGCAGTCACAAAGTCAATTTCTTGGAGGAAATAAGAGCAAGTAAGGATCTAACTGGGTCTGGTTCTCAAATGCAGCTCACTTGATATGATGAGCCAGTTTCAGGATCCTTAGGCAGGGCTGTGAAAATTTTCCACATTCTGCTCTGTGGTCAGTCCTCTGCCTTCTCGAAAGAAGTGCACTGTGTTGGTTCAGGCTGCTATAACAAAAATACCATAGGTAGGGTGGCTTACACAACAAAAATTTACTTACCATAGAGTGCTGGCTAATCTGGTGTCTGTTAAAAAAAAACCCACTTCCTGGTTTGCCAATAACTCTCTTGTGTCTTTATATGGCAAAGAACAGAGAGAGATCAAACAAGCTATCAGGTGTCTTTACAAGGATACTAATTTCATTCAAGTAGCTGTACCCTCATAACCTAACTACCTCTCAAAGGCTTCACCTCCTAACACCATCACACTGAGGATTAGGATTTCAACACATGAATTTTTTAGGACACAAACAAGCAGTCCATTACATGCACCTATCCAAAAATATATTAAAAAGCACCTAGCTTCCCTTAATTACCTCAACTAGTAAAAATCACACCACATCTTTGGAAAGATAGTCAATGGCTTATCCTCCTTACAACTGCCATTAAGACAGCCTTTCTTCTCTCTCCCAAATTTCCATCACTACTGTTTAAACCTATTTTATTATTTTTATGACGATAAATTAGATGTAGTTTAAATACATCACCTTATTTTGGAACAACATTTCTTTAAAAAACCTTCCATTGGGAAAAATTCAGGGTTTGATCATTTTAACAGTCTTTTCTTCAACGTCACAAATAAATTTTACTCAGAATTCTAGAATTTTGGGATTAGAAAAGTCTTTAGGAATCATCTAATGCTACTTCATACTTTTTCCAACAAGGAAACAGGATTGGAGAAGGAAATGGCAGCTTTAGTGCCATACAGCATCAGCACAACAGAGACTACCAAGTCCCCTAATAGCACAGGACTGATTCTTCTCCTTTGTCTCATCTCTTTGATAGACATATAATTGCCATAACTAATTGGATAAGGCATCAGTCTCATTTTATGATGAAAAAAAACAGAAAGGAAACTCGTTGTCACTGCACAATTTATGAGACCGTTGTTAGATTCATTACTTGAAGATCAGTGGGTGTAATTAGTGACCAAAATCCAAGTAGATAAAACAGTTTGGTTCTTGTTTAAAATCTTGTCTTAAAATTGAGTAATTTCCTCTACTCTCGACATAGTGCCATTGAGGGTCATATTTAATGATCATACATCCCAGTGTGAAGTGACCCCAGGAGAACAAGAGAGAACTATAAATTGCACTCTAATAAATTCACCCATCGTTTGGCATGTTCTCACCCACTCTGCACATTATTTTATGAGCTGTTAATAATGACTCCTACATTTATTCAATATTTTGCACCATCCAAAATGTTTTTTGATAAGCAACTCATTCCTGGGACATAGCATTCAATCAATAAATGTTTGCTGAAACTATTTAAATGGAATTATTTGATTAATATATCATTTAATCTTAACAGCAATTTTAAGTGATGATAAATAATGCAAATGTTAATTCCCTTCTTTACATGAGCTGAAGAATCCTTTAATTCTTAAACTTTGATTCTCAGATTTTAGTCCTGATTTCCACTCTCTTTTTCTCATTTTCTCCTGGGTAGTAAGATTGAGTTCAGGTTATTGAATCTAAAAAAAAAAAGTAAAACAATACTTTCTCCAAAAAAAGAATGTATAACCCTTGCATCAAGTGTCCTTCTGCACAATGGAAACTTTTTAAAATAACGTTGAGGATCAGACCATCTGTAAGCAAAGTGCCTGACATGATGTCTCCCAAAACGACCTATGAGCAAGACAGAAAATGAATTTCTTAGCAATCATGAGAATGCCCTGATGCAATTACAAATTCATAACATTTCAAAACTGGAAGAGAATTGGGAACCTAGAAGTAGCTCCAGTCTTCTCCAAGGTGATGGGTTCTCAGGTGAGAACACTGAGGTCCAGTGTTCAGTGACTTTAAAAAGTTACGCAGTGAGTTAGTGTCAGAGTTGGACTAGGAGCCAGTCTGGAGACATTTCTTCTTTTTTTTTTTTTTTTTTTAAAGAACCATTTTATTGGCAATATTTAAAAGAGATACAGTCCCAAAATGTTCTTTCTTTTGTATACATGCCTCAAACTTGATTCTGTAAACTCAAAGAAAACAATGAAAACAACACTATTTTGATATAAATATCTTAATAGCAGCTACAGACATTAAGGCAGGCTCTTTTTTTTTTTCTCCTCTTCTTTTTATTTTATTTATTTTTTAAAGTATATTTTATTGATTATATTGTTGCAATAGTTCCAATTTTTTCCCCTTTGCTCCCCTCCGCCCAGCACCCCCCTTCCCCAAAAATCCCCTCCCCAAGTCCATGCCCATAGGTCGTACATATAAGCTCTCCTGCCTCACCCTTTCATATATTCTTCTTCTTTTTTTTTAAATAATTAATTAATTAGTTAAATATTTTAACAATAAAAAATAACAATCCCTCCCTCTCAGACTTAAGACCCTTTACAATCTTATAAAGGACAATGGGCGAAGGTCTCGAGCTCCTCTAGCTGCTTCAAGCTGGACATGGTTGTCGTCCTACCTACCCTTGGGTCAAGAAATCCCTAATAAGAGTTGGGGTGTGGAGGGGAGGGTGGCCTTCCCACAAGGGGAAGGATCATGCAGACTCCAGGTTGGTTGGCTGTCTCTGGACAATGGCATGCTTGGTTTAACAGGCTGGCATCCTTGTTGTATTCTGGGGGCAACAGAGTTAAAGGACATCATTCAATCTGTAACCACTAGATGACAAAAGACAGGTATTAATTTTTCAATGTTCCACATTAGGGAAAAGAAGGGCTTCTTTGGAGGAAGGTATGCCAGGTACATCTCACCTGTCCAAAACCCTTTTGCCCATTATACTTAGTTTGGACTGAGGGAAATATTTTAGGTTTCCCCCCTCTCAGGCCTCTGGGCTCTTTCTGTCCAAGCCATTAGGATAGAAAAGAGAAACCAGTTTTAAAGTGAAGCCCACAGACCACCCCGTTCTTCACCAACCCAGCCCCTTAGTTCAGCCAAACCATTGAGTCTCAGGAGGCAGCACTGCAGACAGGATTAAGTGAGGCCTATACGTACAGACAATCACTCAGGTAATGAAATCGTAGGCTTATGCCCTTTGAAAACAGAAAACACATGTTAATTTATGTAACATAACCCCCATACAAGTCTCTAAATCTGTAGGACTGTCTTATCGGAAAGACATCCAGTTGCAAGGCATTTGACATTCTTCTTGCCTGTAAATTAAACATCTTTGATAATGCCACAGACATAGTTTAACTTTCAAATGAAAACAAATTTTAAATGAAAAGAAACTTTAAAGACGGTTAGCTGCACTACTTTAGAGTCTACCACTGGACATTGTGATCTTCCTTGAATAGTGATTTTTCTCACTAAGATTACCCTCCTTGTCATTAAAGGGACTACATTAAGTTCATTTTTAATTTATCCTGTTCATTTGCATAAACACAACAAAAGCAGCAAACGATCACTTATGATCTTTAGTTCTGCTTTGCTGGAACTTACGCAAGGAACATTTAGGGTGACCTTCAGTCTGCCCTTCAGGGCACAGAAGCTGAGCCACATACCTGGCATTCAGCCTTGCCTGTAAACACCTGTCTTTTCCAGGTCCTCCTGGTTTTCCATTGTGCCTTAAGGTCCCTTCTAGCCATCTTTCAGGAAAACAACCTTCATTCCTTCCCTGGAAAGATTGCTATGGACTGCTCATCCATCCAAGGTACCAGGCCTTTTATCTCGTGGACTTTTATTACCTTTGAAAGTCAGTCCCAGTTGCTCAGGGCTTTTTGGTAACAACCAAAGCCCAAGCATGTCTCCTTTAGGCATGACACTCCATTCAAAGTCTTAGTTAAAATAAAAACAAAAAACCTCTATTAACAACTGGTCTTATTAGTTTTATGCAAAGAAACTTAGGTCATTACTTACTTCTTTAGAATGCCAAATTCTGGAGGGATCAGATAGGGAGAAAAATATATACAGTGTGAAGGAAAATCCTTGTCCTTCTAATATTCACTGAAACTTGCATTTCTATTCTTTATATTTTTATTTGTTCCCCCCACTAAAAATTTTTGTTTGTTTGTTTTTCCATTACAGTTGTCTCACTTTTTCCCCCCTCTTGCTTTCCTGCACCCTGCCCCCCTTCTTCCACATTCAGTCTCCACCCAGTTGTCCATGTCCATGGGTCATTTATACATGTTCTTTGACTAGACCCTTCCCCTTCTTACCACTTCTCTCCCTCCCATCTCCCCCTTGTTACTGTTAGTTTATTCCTTGTTTACATACCTCTGGTTCAATTTTGTTCATTTGTTTGTGTTGTTCATTAGTTTCCTGTAACAGGTGATCGCATAAGGTAATTTTCTTTTGTTGCCTGGCTTATTTCACTAAGCATAATTCTCTCTAGTTCCAATCATGTTGTTGCAAATGGTAGAAGTTCCTTCTTTCTTTCAGTACTTATTCACTGTCATTTTCCCCCTTTGTACTCGTGTTCCTCTCTGTCTCTCTCTGTTTCTTCATCTTCTTAAAGCAGACCCTTTAGCATCTCTTGCAATGCTGGTTTGGTGGAGATGTATTCCTTTAGCCTTCTTTTGTCTTGGAAACTCCTTATTTCACCTTCCATTTTGAATGAGAGCATTGCTGGGTAGAGTATTCTTGGTTGTAGGCCTTTGTTTTTCATTGCTTGGAATATTTTTTGCCATTCCCTTCTGGCTTGCAGTGTTTCTGCTGAGAAATCTGATGATAGCCTTATTGGAGCTCCCTTGTATGTTGTTAGTTGTTTCTCTCTTGCTGCTTTTAGGATTCTCTCTTTGTCTTTGAATGTTGGCATTTTAATTATGATGTGTCTTGAAGTGGGCCTGTTGGGGTTCATCTTCATTGGGCCCCTCTGTGCTTCCTGGACTTGCATGATTCTTTCTCTCTTCATGATAGGGAAGTTTTCTGTCATTAGTTTTTCAGCGAGGTTTTCTATTCCTTGCTCTTCTTCTTCTCCTTCTGGAATTCCTATGATATGGATATTATTACGTTTCATGTTGTCCTGCAGATGTCTTAGAGCCTCTTCAGTCTTGTTCAGTCTTTTTTCATTTTGTTGTACTGTCTGGGAGTTTTTTTGTACATTGTCCTCCAGCTCGCTGATCCGATCTTCTGCTTCCTCTAGCCTGCTTTTAATTCCTTCTACTGTGTTCTTCAATTCAGAGATCGTATTCTTCATTTCCTCCTGGCTCTTATTGATAGCTTCCATGTCCTTTTTGATGCTGGTATAATTCTCAGTAAGTTCCTTATAGTTCTTCTGGAGTTCACTGTAGTTTTTCTGGAGTTCTTTGTAGTTTCCGCTGAGCTCATTGAGTTTCTCCATAATCCGTGCTTTCAATTCCATATCTGATAGTTTGCTCCCCTCTCTTTCATTTAGCACTCTTTCTGGGGACTCTACTTTTCCTTTCGATGGGGTGTTGTTTCTCTGTCTCCCCATTTTTGTGACTCCTATTGTTTGTTGGTGCTTCTTAGAATGATCTGCACTTCCTGGATCTGCCCCTGGTGGCGTCAGATCCTGTACCAGTCTGGGCCTAGGCAGCCTGTTGGAGACTTCCAGGGATCTACTGCCTATGTCTGACTTCTTTTGTTGTTAATCTATTCAATCTGTGATTAGCTGTCAGACTTAAGGACCGTGGGTGTGGCAGCTTAATTCCTGTAGACAGGGCCTTTGCTTCCCCTCAGGCTGACGCCACTTGGCCGGGAATGGTCTGCCTGCAGTACTGGGGATGAGTCAGCACTGGGACCCGGCCGCCGCTTCCCCAGCTCTCCCCTCAAAGCCACCGCACCAAACTCTCCCCAAGCATTTCCTGTCCTCTCTGTCTTCCCTCTGCTTGTGCCCAGGGTAAGTGGGGGCAGAATATTTTCATATGTGATCCGCTTAAGAGCTCTTTTTCTCCAGCTGTTTCTCTCTGGCTAGCAAGAAACCCTGTGGCTTTTCGCTTTTCTCAGCTGGATACTATTTTACTTTCCACTCTGTTGCTGTAGGCTGGGAAGCTCAGCTGGGGGTTTAGACCCTGCCCTTCTCGGGGGGAATGCCCAGCTGCTGAGCTGTTTCTCAGTCCCTTCAGCTGCCACCCTTGTGAGCCCAGCCAGCCCTTCCGCATCTCTGCACTCCCTACTGGTCACGTTGTGATGAAGCAGCCTTTTCTGTCTCTCCGTGGTTATAAGACTTCTCTCCAGCTGGTGTTCGGTTGGTTATTCCAGATGATTTCTCCAAAATTACGTTGTAAATCCAGACTAGTTCAGGGAGGAAGTTAGTGTAGCTTCCACTTACTCCTCCGCCATCTTGTTTCTCTCGAGACATTTCTTCTTCAATGCACCATTTCCACTTCTCTTCCTCGGATGTCTGTTTAGATCAGGGTGTCTCACCTTGGCACTGTTGACATTTAAGGCCAGACCATTCTTTCTTAAGAGAGGCTGTCCTGTGCAATGTAGGATGTTTAGCAGTATCATTCACCTCTATCAATTAGGTGACAGTGGCACTCCTCCCCATAGTTGTGACAACAAAAAAGGCCTCTAAACATTACGAAGTATCCTTTGGTTGCAGGGGAGTGGTGTACAGGTGGTAACCAGAAGGAGGCCTAAAAGTAGGAAACCAGAAACCAACTCAGGTCCATGAGTGAGAACAGCACTTAAACAGGAATGTCCTGGACACCTGTTTAGAGCAAAAGAGTGGAGATTGTTCTAATTAACCAGATGGGGAAAATGGGGCAGGGGGAGGAGCAGTGCTAAAAGAGGGCATTAGTCTCCATATACTTAAGTTTATAGCTTTGTCTTATATATTTTAAATGTATTATGTTAAATTGCTGATATATGTATCTGCTGGCTATCCAATACCCTCTGACCTTCCAAAGGGTAAAAACCAATATTGACTCTCCATCCTCATATTTATCCCAGTGATTTATACATAGTAGATACCCTATGCCCAATGTGTACTGAGCTCTGGAAGCAAATTCATTAGGGATGCCATGTTCACACATGTCTAGTCAACTATAATTGGGTCTAGTTTGCCTGCAGTGACTTCATATTTATTGTAGTTATTATTTTGTTTCTGTCTGTGACATGTCAGCTTGGAATTCCTCTTGTAAGCTCTTCTTTTTAGAGTGATAATCTTCCTAAGAGGTCAAACTGTACTGGGTGATTATTCTTTACAGGAACCCTCCTAAATAATATGCCTCATCGTCCTTGCTTGAATACATATGTCTGATGGATGTCACATTTTTATCCACACTGAGGGAATGAGGGTAAATAATGAGTGTCCCCTTGAGAGTCACCCCCATATTTGGATGCTGGGAACAGCATGCCCAAGAAAGGGGAGGAGGAATATGATGGCATTGCAATGCTGGAGTTTGGCTTGAATACTGAATCTGCCACTTACTAACTATACAATATGAAACAAGTGGAATTCTGAGCCTTGGTTTTCTCATCTATAAATTAGGGTAATGATAGTATTTAGCACACAGTAAGTTTTCATTCTCCAGTTTTGTTTTAATTACAGGAGAGGATGCAGAATGATTTAAGACACTGTCTCCTTTTGGCACTTCCTGAAATAAAAGGTTTATGTGTCTCCCAATTCTGACTTACAGCATGAAGTGGAGGGAGAGAAAGCACCAAAAGAAATGGTTAATGAGACTGTCCCTTAGTTGGCACAGCACCCTCCTCCTTCAAAAAAAATAATAATAAAGATAGCGAGTCCTAGCGACTCTATTTACAAATTGTGTAGCCTGAATTAGTAAAAAGTACTGAGTTTCTCTAATCTCCAGTGTTCTCACTTTTAAATGGAGATTAAAAATACAGTAGTCCCTCTCTATATCGCGGTTCACTTATCGTGGCCTCACTGTATCACGGGATTTTTAAAAATATTATATTTAATTATTTATCACGGATTTTTTGCTGTAAGGTTAATAAGAGACTGAAACAGTTTATAAGTGTATGGGAAGGGTTTATAAAGCCTTAAAATATATATAAATACTAAAATAAATGTAAAGTTCCTGCTTTGCGGATTTTCACCTATCGCGGGGGGCAGGTGTCTAGAACATAATACCCGTGATAAATGAGAAAATACTGTATCTACTTCCTGGGGATGAGATGAGGATTCAAGAAGGGGAGGCACAGAATCCAGTGTCAGGTGAATAATAGGAGAGTCTTAGCCAATAATAACCCTGCCTTCTCTGTGATTTGGCATATATTACTCAGTTCTCTGAGCCTCAGTTTCTCTAAAAGAGAAGTATCTCTAATTGACAAGTATATAGGTTGGGGGGGCAATAGATGATAGAGAGGAGAGGGAGAGAGAGAGAGAGAGCCATAAAGAGAATTATCCCAAAACTTAGTGCCTTCAAATGACAATCATTTGTTTTCTCCATCTCTGTCAGCCAGGAATCTGAGTGCAAGTCAGATGAGTGCCTCTGAGTCAAGCTCCCTCATAAGGCTTCAGTCAATGTGTTGGTCTGGACTGCAGTCTCATCTGAAGGTTCAGCTGAGAGTCACTTCCAAACTCTCTACCATGGTGTTGCCAGGATTCAATCCCTTATGGATTGTTTGACTGAGGCTATTAGCTTTTCACTGGCTGTTAAGTAAAGCCCATCCTTAGTGTCCAGACACATGGGCCTCCCCATATGGCAGTCCATGTGTCTGACATGTGGCTTCCATCAGATTGGATGTGTAGGAGATTATGAAAGAGGGCTCAAGTTGGAAGCCACAGTCTCTGTGTAACCTATTCTTAGAAGTAACATCCCATCATTTCAGCTATATTCTACTGGTTAGAAGTGAGTCACTAAGTCAATGTTACATGCAAGGGGAGAAGATTACACAAGGGCATGAATACCAGGAAGTAGAGGTCACTGGGAGCACCTTAAAGGTTTCCTAGCTCTATATCAGGAAACACAAAAAAACTTTCATTGTTCTATCACACACGCTGAGCCCACCTGTTAATAGGAAGTGCCAGATTCTTTTATATCTTCCCATTCTAATGACATATTTTTCCCACCTATGCTTGTTTCCTATGGCTTTTGGGTGGGGTGCATGAGGTACGATTGAGAAAGTGTACACAGCAGGAAAGGTAGGAGGGTAGTGAGCTTTGGATAATTAACAAGGGAAAGGTAAGCCCTTAGTTTCTTTTATAATACCTCAGCATTTCATATCGCATATTTTCTCCATGCATAGCTTCAAGATGGAGTCACCACGTTGGAAAATTAAATTTCATAGAAAGTTGGCCATGGTTTTACTTACCTTTCCCTATGGAAGCAAAATATGGAAACATCTCAGACTTGTCACACTGTCGAATAACTTTCAGACAAGATTTTGGAGGGAACCTGAGTCCCTTCTCTAGAGAGGTTCCCAAATGAAAAGCCTTAAAAGCAGCTGGAAAAAGGTTAAAAACTTTTGAAAGCAAAGTAAAAAAATATTTATGTGATTCAAATAAAGTAGAAATAAAAGTCACACACAGAGAGATACAAGAAAACAGGAAAAATTGAGATGTTTCCTAGGAATTGCAGGGGTGGGTGGGGGGAGCCATACTTTCCAGAGGGAGCTATCTCCCAATGAAGGGAGGATTTAGTACTCTGACCCTGCCATCAACCCTCTTTGAAAGATCCCTCCATTATGTTATTGAAATGATCATAAAATAAAGGTTAGTCTCGTCCTAAGGATATCTTCCACCTTTTTCAAACCATACTATTAAGTTGTATTAGCTCCTTGGAGTTAGGCCACCATAACCAGGAAGAATGTGTGCTAATATCACTCTCCTGGAGTTAAGCTCATTTAAAAATCTAGAATACTGTGGAGAAATTTCCCCAGGCTAAGATAAGGTTAATGAATTTAAATCTCAACAATGAGCTCATTTCCAATGTTTCTGAAATAATTAGCTCTGGGAATGGCATCATTGGTTCATTCAATGCATTGGGTCCAGTCCCCATCCCCCAGTTCAATAATTTGGATGTTTGAGAACTGAAAAGCAGGATGAGGAACTTGTATTAACTTTTGCAATTCCATACAATTTATACAATCACTTTGCCCAATGCAAAGGGTTGGAGAGCTTTATATTTAGGCTTCGTGTATAGTCAATATTTTCATCAGCCCAACCTCACTTTCTCTCAGTGACAATGCCCTATCCTTCTTTCAGAAGCCACACCTCTGCCCTGGCTGGTGTGGCTCAGGAGGTTGAGTGCTGGCCTGCAAACCAAAAGGTCATCAGTTCAATTTCCCAAAAAACAAAGAAAGAAACCACATCTTAAGATATTCACTTTGTCCCAGGGAAGCTATGCATTATGGTATTTTTCTCTGCCCCTTCCCACTAGAAGATAGTCATGTGACTCACGCTGGCCAACCAGAGGACTCCTTCCTCCACACAGACTTTAGATACGGAAACTACAGTATTCCTTCATTTATCTCAGGTATTATGTTCTAGACCCCCCTGTGATAGGTGAAAATCTGCGAAGTAGGATCCTTACATTTATTTTAATATATATATATACTAAAGGGCTTTATAAACCCTTCCCACACACTTATAAACCATTGCCAGTCCCTTATTAACCTTTCCCACTCCCTTATTAACCTTTTCCACACTTTTATAAACACTATTTATGTTGTTAAACATGTTCTACACTCTTAAACCTACGTAACTTTAACAACATACATATACAGTACCACAAAATCCCGCAATATAGCTAAAAATCTGCGATAAATAATTAAATATAATATTTTTTAAAAATCCCGCAATATAGTGAGGCTGCAATAAGTGAACCGCGATATAGAGAGGGACTACTGTACATGACTCAGGCCAATTAGAGTCTTCCTTAAATTTTGATGTATGGCTACTGCGGTGAGAAAGATCTCTCCTTTTGGATTTTGAGCCATGAGGAAATAAGATTATAGCTGTCAGCAACTCTTTTTATCACCATGGGAGTACAGGTTGCCTGAGAGTACAGCCACAGAACACTGAAATGAGAACAAATCCTGGAGAACATTGCCTACACCCCTGTATCCAACCCCAGACTACCCAAATAATGGTCAAGTTCTTTAGTTTTCTTAAGCTAGTTTGAGTTAGATTTCTGTCACTGGTAATCAAAATCATTGTGATCCATACTGGCACCATTATTAAGTGCTAAGCACTGGGGATACCAAGGATTTATGACCAGAGGTTTAAAACTTGAGCATTGGAATCAAACAAACCTGAGCTTGAATTCTTACTTACATTGTCTGTGATAGGAGGAATTCTAAGATAGCCCAAAGATTTACCCTACATTCACCCCAGGTTTAATGTTCAAGATTATTCCCTCCCCTTTGAAGGTGGGAAGGACCTATAAATATGACTGAGTGTTACTTCAATAATTAGGTTATATTATATGATAAAGTTATGAAGGATTTTGAAGATCTAATTAAGATTCTGACTCAGGTCATTTTGAGTTAATCAGAAGGGATGATGGTATCTCAGTGAGCCTGACCTAATCATGTGAAAGACTAAAAGAGAGACTGGATCCTTTCTGAAAAGAGAGGTGCTCTCATGATGGTCTTGAAGAATCAAAGAGCCATGTTGCAAACTACTTACCTGGAGAGGCTGCCTCTGGGAGCTGAGGTCTTCAGTCCTATAATTGCAAGGAAGTAGGTTCTTCCAACACCCTGTGGGAGCTCAGAAGAAGACCCTGAATTAAAGCTGAGAAGGCAGCGCTGATTAACACCTTGTTTGCAGTTCTGTAAAACCCTGAGCAGAGGACATAGACAAGCCAGGCCCAGATTCCTGGCCCACAGAAACTGTGAGATAATAAATATGCTTTTTTAAGACACTAAATATGTGGTAATGTGTCATTAACAACAGAGAACTAATACAGTATTCCTACTTGAAACTGAGCTGAGTTTGAATTTTCTGGTCTAATAAATAAAATAGTAGAAATACCTACTTTTATTGGTTGTTGTGAGTATTAATTTATAAATTCCTATAAAGTTCAACAACTATTAATGGCTAGCAAAACTCTTCATATTTTAAATATGCACACACATGCAAGTGTGCCCATGTGGGGTAACAGATATTTCTTACAGCCATCACCAAATACCCAAGTGTCGGGGAAGGGAGTCCGCATCCTTAAGTTTACTTTGTCCAACTTCTTCTTGCTTTTATAGAAAGGGGGGAAATCTTCAGGAAGGGAAAGTGACTGGTCCCAGGACACAAAAGTTGTTAGTGGCTTCAATAAGGACTTCCAATTCCATTCAGTTCCTGCCTCACCCTCCATACAATAGGGCCCTTTATATGAAGGCCTGACTGAGGCTGGAATTCATGTCCAAGCTCAGTGACCTGGCAGGTGGCAAGAGGCTCCAGTTCTTTACCACATGGGTCTGTTCATGGAGCTGCTCGGTTCTTCCCTGAGTCATTTAAGGGACAGCAAGACCAAGATGGAAGCTTTAATGTCTTCTATAACCTAATCTTGGAAACTGCCGAATGCTATTGGTCACATAGAACAACACTGGTACAATGTAACAGGGCGTTCCACAAGTGTGGGATCACTGGGGACCATCTGGGAGTCTGGGTTTACATCTCTCTTCATTGCCTAAATAGCTGCACTGCTGACAATCTGAAATGAAGGCTTGCCAACAAGAAGATAGGATGACTTTGTCCCAGCCCTTGTAGTTAATAGAAATAAGAGGACTGTGACTGTGGTACCCCTGCCAAATAGTAAATGAAAATGGCATTTCAAAACTGCAATTAGTACTCCTTTCACCGAGAAGGTCTGTTCTGCTTAATGATCTACGTATCAGTGCATTCCAGACCATGGTATTAATGGCTTAGAATATGCAGGCACCGTGCAATGTTATAGCATCCTTAAAAGATATCAGCAAAATGATCATTACTTGAATTGGCTGTAAGAAAAGCTTCAGAAGGTCCAGGTGGCTTTGAAATACAGAGCCTCATGGTGGCAAGAAAGAGAGATGGGCTCTGGTTTTTAGAAGTCTGCATCCCTGATTATTAACACGCTCTACACGATCTGACCCCTCATCCAGCTCTCCAGTTCAGCACGTGCTCTTTTTCACCTGCGCCCAGCACAACTGTGAAATACTGATTCTCAAGGACAGAGTCATCACCAGCAATGAAACTTTTTTCAGTCTTTGACTTATTATTGTCTTCTGTCTGTTCTCCAAACTCTGGCCAGATAAGTTGATCTGAAATCTAAGTTCACTTGTGTCATTCTTCTGCTTTAAAATACTTCAGAGGCTTCCCATTGCTTCAAGGGTCCAGTCTAAAATACTTAGCTAGGAGCACCAAACTCTAGATCTGACACTTCTTTCGCTCCTCCTCTGGGTGACAGTTACTCTGACTCTCCTGATGTGCCAAGTTCCTTTCATATCAAGACCTTCTCATAGCTCTGCTTCTGCTAGATGGTCCGTCCCCTCCTTGCCTCTTCTCCTCACTCTCATTTCTCCAAATCCCCATGTCTCCTGTTCCTCCTTCCATCACAGCCTACACTTCTCCTTCCGATCACCTGTACCAATAGCAATTAAACATTTCATTGCCTTCTTAGTTATTTATTACCTGGTCCCCACTATTAAGCCACAGGCTCCATGAAAGCAGGAAATGTATCTGTCCTGCACCACTGCTGTATTCCTGGTTCCCTGTCACATGAGGAGGCTCAAAAGATATTTGCTGAATGAATAAAGATAGACTAGTGTAAACTATGGTCTATGAATCAAATCCACTCCACTGTCTGAAGTTTTATTAGAACAGCCATACTCACTTTTATTCACTTGTCTATGGCTACATTTGTGCTACAATGGCAAAGTGGAGTGGTTGTCACAAAGACCACCTAGCCCACAAAGCCTAAAATATTTTGCCCCTTACAGAAAAAGTTGGCTAATCCCTAGAGTAAATTTTAGTGTTTCTCTGGAAGTAAAATGGGCAACATAAAAACAATAAAGTCTTATGAACAGTAAATGCATTTCCTCCTCTATCCATCCTATGCCCAGCAAGATGACACAGATGGGAAAGGAGGCTATGTTTCCAAAACTTCATGAACTTGCTGTGTGTGAGGGTTGAGGGGGAGCTGCTGCACAGGCCTGGGGAGGTACTGTTGACCAAGCTGCTGTTAGTACTGAATGTAATGGGCCAATACATTTATTGAGGTGTAAGTAACTAGAAATAGAAATGTGATGACTAGCATTTGAGGTCAAAGTCAAAGGCTGAACTCTGGCTTCATCACAAGTGCCACAGACTGGGCAGCGCCTTGGCTTCTTGTCATTGTCAGTCTTAATTGACTGTAATGTATCTGTCACCTTCAAGGGCTAGGTGGGCCCATAGCATGCTGTGATTGATCATTTGTGTCATCTTAGCCCATTTGTTTTGCACTAAATGGACAATTGCTCATTGATGTCCATGAATGAATTCATCAATGTGCAGAGGAAAGTGTCAACCCAATGGGGAAAGGTACAACTAGAGGCAGGTGGATCTGAGAGCTCAGCTAAGCAGAACTGAGTGTCCAACCTGGGCTTGTCAGAGCTGGAAGGAGTTGTAATGCACACAGGCAGGCAGACCGCTGAGCATCAAAGATATCAAGAACAGTACTGGTAGGCCCTGGCCAGGTAGCTCAGTTGGCTAGAACGTTGCCCCAACATGCCGAGGTTTTGGATTCAGTACTTGGTCAGGGAATCCACAAGAATCAACCAATGAATGCATAAATAAGTGGAACAACAAATTAATCTCTCTCTCTCTCTCCCTCTTCTCCCCCCGCCCCCCCTAAAATCAGTAAGTAAAAATTAAAAAAAGAAAAAAGAACAATGCTGGTGAACAGTTAGCCCTGAACCTAAGGCAACATTGTTAAAAATAAGGTCTGTGGGTTGCCAGTCTTAGGGTCACAGAGTTTATAGAAAACTATTACTTCTGGAGCCATCCCATATCCACTGAATCAGAATCTCTTGGGAGAATCTGGAAATCTATATTTTTAACAAAGACCCTAAGTGATTTTTGTGCCCCTGAGAATTTGAAATCTACTGAACTAAGACCACACTATTTCTCTCTAATTCAGTTTAGACTACTTAGACCACAGACAGTAGCTGAGGAAGAAGATGTGAGTAAATACTTCTCTTTGGAACCAGGGGGAAAATGCTGGGATCAACTCACATTAGAAAAAGCAAGTTTTCTTATGGATTTCACTTGAAAACCCGTAACATATTTAATTGAGCTGGTGTAGCTGTGTATTGGGTCCACTCCAAAGCATTACATTAAGTATTGCACCAACCTTGAATCAGTGATAGTCTTTACTTAGAGGGAGTTTAGAGTCAAGTCAGAGAAGTAGCATGTCCAACATTAAACAGCTGGGAAGTGCCTGAGTTGAAATGCCAATGTAGGGCTGTTGAGTGCAAAGCAAGAATTCTCATTGTTCATCAATTGTCTTCCTATAAGGAACATTTCGCCTTCCTTCCTTTCATCTTTTCTTTTTTTCCCTTCCTTTCTCCCTTCTTTCCTTCGGGCTTCCCTCCCTCTCTCCTCTCCTCGCATCCATACATCCTTCTTCCCTCCCTTCCTTCCTCCCTTCCTTCCTTCCTTCCTTCCTTCTTTCCTTCCTTCCTTTCTTCCTTTCTTCCCTCTTCCCCCAGGGTAGGTCAACAGATTGTCTTAGCTCTGATCACTCAGAAGCAGACCTTGAACCAAGGACTCAAGTGCAAGCAATTCATTAAGGAAAGGGCTCAGGAGAAACCAATAAGGCAGTAGAGAAATTAGAAGACAAAAGGGAAGAAGCCAACCAAAGAGTAGTCACGATGAAGTTTCAAATTCAGCCTGAACCCATGACCAAAAAGTATCCCCAGCCCTTGATGCAAAGACACTAGATTTTGTACTTTCTCACCAGTCACTGGCAGTGGCATTAGAGTGAGGGGTGAAACTTCCAGACATTTTTGGCTTTCAGAATGGAATCTTGGGGAACTCTAACATCCAAAGGCATTTCTCTGAAAGTCAAAATTTTTGGAGATATCCCACAATTTCTAGTCTGATGCTCTGGTCTGACCCTTTGCATGTGTTCACATTGGGTCCAGGGCCCCCATAATGTTGATATATATTTTAAGACTGATGATTATAATAAAATAGAGAAAGTTTGTGGGCCAACAAGGACATTTTTTACCACCCCACACCTTTTCCCTTTCCTTTGCCAAGAATGCGATGCTTGCCTCAAAGCAGAAAGATATAATTCTCATTCATTTGCATACAAATTTTCCTTTTGTTCCTTCTTCAGTCTTAGCTCTAGCTCATTTTCCAAAGATATTCCTGCTGAATACCAGCCTTAATAGTAAAACCTAGATCCAAAATCCAACAGAGAAATTGCAACTTTGCCAGAAGAGAGTTTATCATCCCATTATATTTTAAAATACCAAGCTTACTTTGTCTTTTTATTTCTTTACTATTTTCTCTTTAATTAAAAAAAACTCATCAGTTTTTTCTTTTCAGTTGAAATTTTTCAGAATCTTCACTATAACCATCTTACTTCTAGTTTTTTATGGTTGTAATAGGGACCTGCATTTCCCTCTGGTCTGGAAAAATTACTCAACTTTTAATTGTCAAAGACAAAATGCACCAGATGACAAAGGACATGATTTTACATCAGTCTGTTGCAACAGGGAGAACATTCATTAATGACAATGTCTCAGTAATAAGGACAGAGGTCTGAAATTTTATAAAAATTTCACAAAAAATGATGGAGAATGTCTTATCTGAATCATTGAGGAAAATGAAGGTGGGCCTTATCTGGGAATCTGCAAGAGCAAAGTGATCCTTTATGGTTCACCATTTCCCTGGAAAACAAAAGGGTGAGGGTATTTCTTAAGCATCACTATTTCCTGGGGAGTACAGAACTCAGGGGAAGTTCAACACTGCCATAAATATGATGCAGTAATTAGCCCCAAAAAGTTGGAAATGATTACAAAATACCTTGAGGGACATTTTTCAATCCAGAAAATATTAACATCTAAACCACTGAAGCACTGCTGTACATTGAAGAGGTTTCCTGTACTCCATACACACCTGAACCAAAACTCTGTTTGAGAAGAGTTGGAGTTATCACTTGATTTTTTTTCCCCCTAGAGACTCTTGTCTTCATAAGGATGACCTCTCCAGGTTTTTATCACTTTAGGATTAGCTTGTATTTGTTCACCTGGGAACTATAGAAGACCATGACTAAAGGGAAATAATCCCAGGGCAATAAGAGAGAAACCATGTGTGGAAGGCCAAAAATGGCCATAACACATAATCAACACCCACTGGAGTTAGGCTGTCATGAGCTTGGACTTTGACTTCCTAAGCAGAAACCTTGACCTCTTATGTATGGCAGCTTAGTAACCTCTTATAATTATTCAGTAATCTAGACAAGGAGGGCAGTGTCTGAGCTATCAGTAGAGTAAAACACAAAGAAATAAATTAAACCTAAATCTAACTTAGTATAACAGGCACACATGGCCACCCCTCTATTTGATAGATAATAGGTGCAGCCAACCTGCATCTCCAAGGTAGTCTCCATCCCACTGTTGTGGTCCTCCCTCTAATTGCAGGCTTTTTCTTTTTCCCCATCAGGACCACAAACTTAGCTTCTTAGTGACAGCAGTATGTATTTGTGTAGCATTCTAGAGTTTTTTCAGCCTTTCATCACTCTTGATCCTCCAAGTGAAGGACAGGGTGTCTATTCCCCTCTGCCTATTCTGAATGGTGAAACCAGGAATGGAAAGCGACTTGCCCATGTCGCATGGCTGGTAAGTAGGTGAAAAGCTCAGGTCTCATGGGTGACATTCCTGAGATCCTTCCTCCTCTTTTCCATGTTCCTCCCTTGAGTTATTTGCATTAATAAGTAGAGTTTGGAGACAGAAGCAATCTTCTTCCCAATCATGGAGTTCAGCTACTCCTCCAGGGATGTATTCTATGCTCCCTCAATTACTTCACCTCTGAACAAGGAAGGTGCCATTGGGCTTTTCTAGCCAGTAGTGATGCCCTTATCTGGAAAGGATGCTGCCCGTGGAGAAAACTCTTTTCCATTTTCCCCAAAGATTAAAGAGAAAAAAATAGTTTTTAATTTTGTTTTTATTTAAATAGCCGTGCGAATTGGGATCTCAAGATAACCAATCAGTTATTTGCTAGTGGAATTTTCCTAGTAAGGAGATAGAGTACTTAGACCCAAAATGTACACATTTCTTCCAAAATGTCATTCAACATCTATCTCTTTCCCAGATAGTGACAAACGCTCCATGTTCCTGTCAAAACGCCAACTTTCAGCATCAACCTTAATAATAAAAGCCAGATCCCAAATCCAACAGAGAAATTGCAGCTTTGCCAGCAAAGAGTTTATCATCCCATTTTATTTTAAGGTACCAGGTTCACTTTTCCTTTTTACTTCTTTACTGTGTTCTATTTAATTTTAAAAAATTATCATCAGTTTATTCCTTTCAGTTGAAATTCTTTCCTGAGACCCTTTCACTAATATTTTTTTTCTTTCCTAAAATATGATTGTTTGGATATTTCAAAAATATTGTGATAAAAAGGATACCCACATATACATCACTTGGGATTCTAATTTGGCTAAAGCTGTTAGCAACTGTGTGTTTATAAATAATAAACAATACATAAATATAAGCAGATAATTGCAACTGTGTATTTTTTTATTTGAGATAGAGATCCATTTACCTCCTGATTTTTCTTTCTTCTTCACCATTATCACCACTTCTACCTAGGGGGCAGAGTGAGCTTAGCATCCAATAACACACCAGTTTATGCTATAAGCAGTTACCAATATTAGTAAGGTAAAGATTTATCCATCTTGTATTTGCACCTCCCTGGTTCATTTATTCTTGCAACAAATATATACTATGTTTCAGGCCCTGGGTTAGGAGCTGGTATTACAAAGACAAACAGGACATGTTTTCATCCCAGGAGAAGTTCAGGGTCTGATGTAGAAGACAGACATATCTGATACAGGTTTCTAAGCTAGAAGGAAATCCAGAGAGATATACATATTGTATATGTATCACTACACTGGGCTTCTTGCAATAACAATAGGATAGATGTCTAAGTCAAGCTTTGACTACAAAGGATGCCATTCCCCTGGGGAAGTTTATCCTCCCTTTCCTCCTGGACTGAGGGTTAAAGCATGACTACAGGAATCCTAAATGTGTGAGACTGTAGGCTACTGTATCAGGTTCATGTGTGTGGCAAATGGCTGTGCACAATGGACTTAATGAATCTGGTAGATTGCTGTTTGCAGGTGGAAAAGAATCATTCAATGGCTGCAGCAGGAGGCAGCTGATAAACAGCCCTGGCTTCCCAGACTGTGATAGTATGTTAGGGCTTTGCCACCTTACAAATTACATAAGAATGAGCAAATTAGCATAGATGAGGAATACATACACACAGGCCCTGGATCTTTTGCTTTAAGTACCTGCACTGGAAGAACTAGACTAGGCAACAGGCTGGGATGTGGTGATAGGAAAGGGAACCCCCAATTTACAAATTACTGGAGTGGGGAGAAGCTACCTGGGGTGGGGAGTGGGGCAAAAGATGTACTCAATAGTGTGGTAGGTCCCGCCATAACCCTTATTGGATTCAGACATCCCTTTATTCAAATGTTCATTCATTGCTAAACATATAATTATGTTTTCTGAGCACCTCCTGTGTCCCATGCACTGTTCTCTATGCTGGGGACATAGCAATAAAAATAAAAACAAACAAACAACAACAGCAAGACCAGAAAATAGTGAATGTGTCATGTAGGCAATTAAATGAGATGGTGTGATGGAGGACAAGGGAGGGGGTAGGTACCACTCTAGTTAGGGTTCAAGGCAGGTTCTCTGAGGGGGTGATTTGTGAGCTGAGGGGTCCCCCTCCAGTCCTTCACTGTCTGGCCAGATGTGGACACTGAGCACTTGAAATATGGCCAGTACAAGTTGAGGTTGCCATCATTGTAGAATCCATACAGGATTTCCAAGACCTAGTATAAAGGAAAGTATGTAAAATATCTCATAAATAATTTTTAATATTTGTCAGATGTGGAGATGATAGTTTAGGTAATTGTTAAAAATAAAATATATTGACAAAATTAACTTCCTTTTTA
Organism: Furipterus horrens; assembly: GCF_987537825.1. NCBI lineage: Eukaryota > Metazoa > Chordata > Mammalia > Chiroptera > Furipteridae > Furipterus > Furipterus horrens. The sequence goes on along the minus strand of NW_028327175.1, from coordinate 111,836,660 downwards.
AATTTTTTTTAATGCGCCTGCAATGAAATTTAAAATTGCCTACATGGCACAGATTCATGGATCACATTATATTTCCACTGGACAGAACTTCTGTAGACAGAAAGAAAGACAAATGGAAAGTTTCCAAGTGTTAGAACAATGGAAAGTGTCTTTGTCCTAGATACAACACTTGATGGCGGTGTGAACTTGGGAGGTTCTGAGCATCCTTGGTGGTGAGAAAGATGTTAGTGGCACTTCCCATGTGTGGGTGTTGAAAAGAATTCATGAGAATGAATTTACATTAAGGATTCTGTCTCACCTGCCATGTGGTAATGAGGCAGAGTAGATGTGCTGGTGGTCCTTGTGGCCATGAATCCATCTCTTCCTCCTGGAGAGCCAGAGCATGTTTTAAGTAACTATGGGTCTTTCTTGGCCATCAACCCACCTCCCCCTCAGCCCGTGGGGGTGTGTCTGTTCACTCTGTCCACCCCAGCACCCAGCTGCCAGGAACAGACATGTGCTGACTCCACAAGCCCCCTTTTCAGCTGCTGTGGCACTTTCTAGGTGTGAGCTCACTGAACAAGATAAAAGCCAATTTTTCTCACAGAAACTTGGGGATTTTAACTGTTGCATCAATGTCTGGCTGGGAACTGAATGAGCTTGTTCAACCTCGCTTGAAATTGGCTGTTTGGAACCAGCTGATAGAAGAAAAAAAGGACAGTTCCATGGAGAGACTTCAGGAGGATATCACTCCAACAGGGGTGGAGGTGGGGACAGGGAACAGCAGCCTTCCAGCGTCACTTCTGGACTCAGAATCACCGTTAGGAGACCTCCCTTTCTTATTTGCTTGAGCACTTTGGTGTTTTTGGCAGTTGGCAAAATGGGAATAATAATAATTGAAGGGATTGTAGTGAGCATTGAATGAGATGACTGAACATGCTTAATGAATAATAGATACTCAATTTATTTATTTATTTATTTATTTTTGCCTTATTGTATCACTACCTTCTTCATTTCCTCTGGTGTGGGAGGAAGCGAAGACCTATAATTTTTCTCTAGAGTATCATGGGCTAGCGGGGCTAGCAACAACTCAGCGGTCTCTGCCTCAAGCCACATTCTCATTCAGAAAATATCAGTGGCCACCAGTCTCCAAAGGCCTTCTCCGGAGAGGACTCTCTCCTGTGCTTCATAGACACTATCTATGTATTTATCCATTTAACAGAAGGGAAAACTAAGTCTCAGAGGTCATGAGACTTGATAAATTTCCATGGATAGTGAACTGACAGAACCAGGACTCCAGAGCATGCATCCTAAACATTCCATTCCTACTGCCCAGAATGGCCCTCTGCTTAAAACCTCCAGTGATGACAAACTCACTACCTCATGAGACATATATTAGTTAGCATTTAAAGAGTACAACTGGATGCTACATGCTGTGCCAAGGTCTTCTGCACATTAACCCAATCAATCCTCATAGCACTCCAGGGAAGCAGGTACTATTATTGTCCCACTTCTGAGGTGAGGTATCTTGGTTCACTAATTCATCCACAAGCTAATAAATGACCATCTAGGACTTGCTATCACTGATGGAAAAGCCCAGACTATAACCACTGCACCCTCTAGCCTCTTAGGAATTGCACAACCTGTATGTCTACAGGGATCCACGCTAGTCCAGTGGGTGCACTGGTACACTCATCCCTATATTCAGTGACCTTGCAGATTGGACATTTCCATCACTCCCCATTCAGTAGAGGTAAACTCCAATGCCCGCAGCTGGGGAGAGCATGCTTCCTATAACTCTCACCCTGAAGATGTCTCAGACCCTCTGTAGACAAGACAAACCCCAACCTAGAAGAAAAGCTGTACGCGAATGATCCATCAGCATTCCTTAAGTAGGCCAGGCTGCTCCATTCACAATCGCCCCCTACTGTAACTGATAAGATGTGACGTACGGGGTTCATTTACTCTTCCGTTCCCACAGAAATATGGTGGGCATAATCAGTTTCCTTGTTTGTTCTCTGCCCCACTGTTCTCGGGTTAAGTAGTCTGCTTTGTCTACATTTGTCAGTTGATACAAGCTTCTCCCTGCCATAGGCACCACTATTGATGAACGTCGTCAGAATATGGAGCCTTGAATAATGTATAAAAGATTCAACATGCAAAGTCTCTCTAGGAAGGGGAGGGGGTAAGTGGGGGTTGGGAGACAGAGTGTTATATGTTTTCTCTGTAGGAGCGCCTTCATTTACAAAGCATATTTGTCAAGTCTTTTGCTAAGAGTAATGCCACGGAGCAGCCTCCCATCATTCTTGTTAATGGGACTGTCTGTGTGTTACAGTAAACAGCTATAACTCTTCTGTTGGAGCCATTGTGTAGCACGCGGAGTTTTTTCAGCATCCAATTAAGGGTGTCTCCAATTGCCAGCTAGGATCATGAGCGCTGTGACTCAGCCATCAGGCAACTGGGGCATTGTGGAGGATTCTCGGAGTGCAGAGTAAGCTGGGAGGGCTGAGCTGCCCTTCCTCCACTCGATCAAGGGAATCTGGAACTGGGCTCTAGTCCTGAGCAAGCTCTGCTGTCCTTTAAAGGCCACCACATTGTGTAAGCTAAGTTTCAAAGATGTTAGCATGGTATTCAAGGATTCTCTCAGGCTCTTATAGAGATAGAACATACAAGCTCTGAAACAGGTCTACATGCATTCCAATTCACCTGGGCTGTGTACTAGCTGTGTGACCTTGGGTAAGTTACTTAATTTATCTGAAACTTGGTCTTAAATATATAAAAAGGGACAAATCATAGCACAGGATTTATAGGGTTGTTCTGAGAATTAAATAAGACTATGTGATGCATAGTGAGCCACAACCACCATCTTCATATCATCATCATAATCATCTCCTGGCCTTAGACATGTCTCATTCCTCGCCTCTCTGTGCCTAGGTGACCAGTATCTATTTTTCATATTTCATCTCAAATCCCACCTACTGATTACTGTAGTCAACATGGGCTCTTCACTAATAATCACAATGGGGAGATGGGTGCCTATGTATCAGGTCCATGTATCACTCTTACAACTACGCTATGTGGTAGAATCTATCTCCCCATTTTACAGATAAGAACATCAATGCTTAGTGAGTTTCAGTGGCTTTCTGAAGGGATCATAGTCCTAAAGTGACATGATGAGGACTACACACCAGGACTACATGGACCCAGAACCCACTGTTCTCATCTCTCTCAGGTCTAGGTGCTGCCTCCCTGGGATTAAGCCCGCCATTCTGGCACTAATTACAACTTATGATGATTGTCCTCTCTTGTCTATTGGTCCCAAGGAAGTTTATGAAGTTTTTAGTACCACAGAAGGTCTCATTTTTATTCTATCACTTGTTTATTTTTTTAAATGACTAAGATGCTAAAACTCTCAACTATCATTCAACCCATCCTCTGGGATTTTGTGTACTTAGAAGCTAACATCTTGTTTCAGGAGCTTACATACAGCCATTCACAGTATGTGAACAAAAGTAGAATCAGAACCTGGATCCTTTGATTTTTAATCCATTCCAAACATGCAGAGAGAGGAGATCTTTACAAAGATGCTTACTTGTCTGTGTTGGTTTTTGTGGTTTGAGAACAACTTGAGTCACTTCCTCCTGTCCAATTTCCATCCCTTCCACTGCAGTCCCATCATCTCCTCCTTGTTGTTTTTTTTCCACAGAGATGGAGAGTGGCTGGTACCATCCTTAAGAGGAAAACTCATGTTCACTCAGTCCCCAGCAAACTACCTGACCATTGAATTTGTGACCCACTCTTCTTGGGAGCTGGGGAGTTAGTGATGGACAAAATATGGTCTTTATTTGCAGAGTTCCCATAGTGCATTTAAAAAGAAAAGTGATGAGATATGCACATTACAGAGGGATGCATTATGCAACACCACCAACAGCACACATCAGGTGCCTAATGTTGTGTTAAGTGTTGTCTTCTAAGTGTTGTGGGTGCATTAACCCATTTACTCCTCTAAACCAGAGACAAGTGGTTTACCAACCCTTTTATTAGATGAGATAAGGAATGCACAGAAAAGTTTTTAAGATGTTCCTTAGTTAATGGAAGTACATGCAAAATGCCATAGGACCATAAAAGAAGTGTCCAAATTTGGGAGAGATTCCCAGAAAGGCCTGTCCATGTTGGAGATAATTATTTTTAAAAAGGGAAGGGATTTTCCAAGGAAATGAATGGTAAATCCTTGGGAGTAGAAGCCCAGATAAAGGTATACAGACAGCAGCTACAAGAGATTGCTAAGACACTCCGCACAAAAGGGCGTGACTCATTTGGGGAACTACTCATATCTCCATGGTGCTGAGACCTAATGCTTTCTAGGGGAGACTTCATCAAGGCAGGAGCAAGGCGAGGACATCTCTCAACCACTCCTTCCTCAGAGCCATTTTTCCCTTCAGAAATTTTATGGAATACTTACTCTGTGCCAGGCTCTGAGGTGGCACAGTCTCTACCTGAAAAGAGCTCCCAGTCTAGTGGGACAAGCAAATTATTATAAGGATGACATTGGAAATTCAGTGTTTGGCATATGCCTGGGGCACTATGAGGGTGCAGGTTAGAAGCAATAAAACCAGGACAACCCACAGAATGTGTTATGTATGTGGGGAGACCCCCCAAAAAACAGTATTATCTTCTGAAGAGCAGACTCCTTTCAGTATAGGCTTCCTCTGCTAGGTGAGTGTTCTAGGAACCCAACTGGCATTGCTATGAGAGGCTGCATTCAACTTCAGTGAATTTTTTTTAAGACTCTTTCAACATGTTTGCCCATTTCATGATGGGTGATTTACAAGAGCACCTGCCCACACTGCACTGAGTGTTCAGCAGTTTTTAATGAAAAACTTCATGACCCCCATGTCCCGCCCTTCCCATTCACCTGATCTTGCCTGGAGCAACTTTTTTTTTTTTTCCCTAGATGAAAAAAATCCTGAAAGGGAAATGTTTTGATGATGTGGAAGAGGTGAAACAAAAAAACAGCAGAAGCACTAAAAGGCATCAAAATCGATGAATTCAAAAACTGTTTTGAGCAGTGGAAGAAACTTCTCAATAGGTGTATTGCATCAAACGGAGAGTACTTTGAAGGTGACTGAAGTTTAAATATGTAAGAATAAGCAGTTTTTTATACATAAATTCCAGTTTGGGAGGTGCCCCCTTGTATGCTGCTATAAGGTCTGACCAGGAGTAAGCCAGGTGTTACCTGCATCTGAGGTAAAGGGTGACAGAAAAATATGTGACAGAAAATCACACAGCATGAGCAAAGGCTTATAGACAAGAAAGAGCTGTCATGTGCAGCAGCCTCTACTAGTAAAATAGCCACCTTCCCCTTAGCGCTTGTTCAGGTATCTGCCAACAGAGTACTCAGGGAGGACAGTCCCAGCCCTAGCAAAGGAATCCTGATTTGTGTGGGCCAATCAATGTCAAGTCATGCAATGATTGGTTTAGGTATTGAGTCTAGTGGTAACTAATGGGAGAGCTTCTGGGGAAAATATTGTGCCCCCCAAAAGGAAATAGACTAGGAAAAAGTCCCCTTCCATCCTATGGAGGACAGGATACCTGAAGCTGTCCAGTTTTTAGTAATGATGAGGAGATAGGTTGGGAGGGGCAAGACCTATATTCTAAGGAGGAAAGAGCAGAAGGATGAGAAGAACCTGTAACCTTGATGAGGTTATAGTACCTCCAAACAAACCACCCCTAGAACTGTCCACTTCTGGTCATTTTATTATGTGAGACATTAAAGGCCTGTATTTTTTAACCTTTTGTTGATTTGAATCACCTTCTCCTTGCAGCCCAAAGTGTCATGTCCATAAGAAACTACAAGCAGCCAGTGTGGCTAAAACATAAAGGAATGGTAGCTGGTGGGGGTGGTAGGTAGGCCTAATTGAGGGAAGTTCCCACATTAAAGAACAGTTTTATCACAAGGTCAGCAGAGAGAGTGAGAGAGAGCAGGGAATGTGGGGCTGCAGGAAATGAAGGTTTAATGTTTGTGTAAATTGAAAGAAGGAATCTACTTGGAAATGAGAAAAAGCAAGATTAAAATGGAAAACACAGCCCCAAAGCTATTAATACCCAGCAGATCCAAATTGAAAAATAAAAGCAATGGGTGAAGCATATAGTTCTCAAAATGAATTCGTGTCATAAACCATTAACATCAGCTCTATGTTATTACCTGTAATTCTGGAGAGAGGGACTGCAAACAGTGCAGGGTGAACATCTGATTGGAGATCAATGAGAGCTCTGCTCCCAGACCAGACCAGGCCCTTTCTCCCATGACCACCCTGCTCTGAGCATCTTCCTCTTACCCCTTTCTGAGGCCCAGTGAGCCCCCAAACTTCCCTTGCTCCAGGGAAGATCTCAAGCACAAGCAAATGCTATTTCCAAAAGGTTTTGAAATCAAGAAAACTCTTGGAAAAATTATTATTTATTTTTTTCTTTATGTATCCTCCCTAAGGCCTCCAAAATCACTCTGTTAATGCACATTAGCATTGATGAGAAACATCAGCTCTGATCTCTCATTAGGTCTCAGTCAGTTAATGTCACCTAAACATGGGCCAGATACAAGTGAGATGGGGTGCTAGAATGGTCTACAATGTCCTTATCATCTTCAAGGCCTCTGACCACCAGCACCCATACACATCACTACTTTAGAACCTTTTGCTTTGGACATAGATGCAGATTCAAATCTTAGCTCTGCCATTTAGACAAGGTCTTAGAATTGCTGAGTTTCAGATTCCTGGTCTGCAATCAGGCTAAGCATGTCAAAGTTGCATGGGAGACTTCCAGCAAAGATGGAGGTCTAGACTGACACGCTCTGTCTCCCTCCACAACTAAGAAGGAATACAACTACCGCAAAACCAGAAATAACCAGAAGTTCCAGAAAATAAATGGAAGTTCAACGTAGGAAGTTATAAAGAAGTGGTGCTCATCCAGATGGGTAGGAGGGGTGAAGCCAGGACGGAAAGGTCAACCTGTGCTGGTGGTGGCAACAGCGGCAACAGCGGGACCAGCGGCAACAGCAGCGGGATGGCAGTAAGCACAGACACCCATATTTGAGGGGAGGTGAGAAATGCCTGGGAAGCACCCCTGGCTGCAGACCAGCACCAGGGAAGGGAGACCCCCATTGCCTTGGACTGTGAGGCCCAGAGGGGGTGGGGACAGAGGAGAAGGCTCCCCGTCCCTCAGCAGAGAATGAACATCAGGAATCCATCTTGGACGCCCATCCCCACAGAAAATGCCACAGCGTGGTGAGAAGGGTTGCCAGGTAGTGATGAGTGCACAGGGCTCCACCCCCTATAGTGTTGGAAGTGCTTCCACCTAGGAAGCAAAGGTAAACACAAAACTGTCAGGATGGCACAGATCATGATAGATATCCCAGTGATCCAGCTGACCAGCCAGCAAATATCTAATCTAATGAAGCAGCAAATAGTAAATCTTTCTGAGGCACAGTACAGAGCTTTGGTTATAAAAATACTTACAGATATAACAGCAGATCTTAAACAAGGTGAGGAAGGAATGAAGTCTAGTCCTGCTGAAAAGAACAAAAACACATACAAAACTAGTGGTGAGGGAAGGAAAACCAGGGATAATATCAAAAAATCAGAACATAGGGAATGAACAGTCAACCAGTGCAGGAAGAGGAAATGAAAGTGAGGAAAATGAGGAGAGGCTCAGAAACCTCTGGGACAGTTATAAGTGGGCCAACATCCAAATCGTAGGGTTGCCAGAAGGTGAAGAAGAAGAACTAGAAATTGAAAAATTATGTGAAAAAATAATGAAGCAGAACTTCCCTAACTTGGGGAAGGAAATAGACTTACAAGTCCAGGAAGCACAGAAAGTTCCAAAGAAAATTGGACCCAGGGAGAACCACAGCAAGATACATTATAATAAAAATGTCAGAAATTAATAATAAAGAGAGAATCTTAAAAGCGACAGAGAAGGAGAGAATTAGGTACAAAGGGGTCCCAATTACACTATCAGCTGATTTCTCAAAGGAGACTCTGCAGGCAAGAAGGGACTGGCAAGAAATCTTCAAAGGAATGAAAAGCAAAAACCTACAACCACGATTACTCTATCCAGCGAAGCTGTCATTCAAAATAGAAGGGCAGAGAAAGTGCTTCCAGCTTTACTTTACAAAGTAAAACTGAAGAAGTTCATCAGATCCAAACCACTGTTATATGAAATGTTAAAGGGACTTGTTTAGGAGAAAGAGGATCAAAACTATGAACAATAAAATGAAAACTGTATCACAACAACCAACAACAGAAGCTAGGGAACCGAAACAAAGGCAAACTAAGTAGGCAATGAGAGTGGAAAAGAATTATAGGTATGGGGAACATTATGGGGGGAGTTCAGTGGGGAGGGGGAAGAAGGGAAAAGGAAGGAGATGATGCAGGAATTAAGAAGCATAGTAAGAGGGAGTAGGCCCTGGCTGGTTTAGCTCAGTGGATTGAGCGTCGGCCTGCGAGCTAAGTGTCGCTGGTTCGATCTTCCAGTCAGGGTACATCAGAGAAGGAAAACTCTGACTCCAAAAAACCTCCGCTGCCTTGCGGCATACCTCTTCAGGGGGAAAGGCTAAGGGAGTAAACCCTGACAGAAAATCCGGAGCCGGAGTCCCTAAGGCGGTTTGACGTTGTAGTCAACACCGGCAACTCCTGCGGCGCACCTGAAGCCAAGTTGTATTGACTCCGTCTTTCCCTTGGACCCTTCAGCTGCGAAGAGAGGGGGGGTCTGCTGCATGGGCAACAGCAGACCCTCCATATCACCCTGCCCAGGCTCTGTAGCTTCAGCTTCACTGGAGAGGACACTCCAGCGTCATCGCAAGATGTCGATTCAGCACGGGAGGAGACAGATACCGTGTCACTCCCGAGTCGGACTGCACAGCCATTCTCGGCGGTGCAGATAGACTCTTAAGAAGCTACACCATCGTCTCTCGAGACAGACGGCTGCCGACGACGACGAGTAAGAGGGAGTGGAGTAGACAGGAAGATGTTGAAAAGAACTATATGCACAACCAATGGGCATGGACTGAGGGGGGGACACTAGAGAAAGGGGGGTCACTGGGTGGAGGGGATCAGAGGGAAAAGAAATTGGGACAACCGTAAGAGCATAATCAATAAAGCATTTTTTTAAAAGTCTCATGAGGAGTGTGAGGATTAAGTCAGAAATGTAGACCAGTAGAAACTCAATAAATGCTGTTTCCCCCACTCATCTCCCAAATCATCATGGCCTTTTCCTTCCTGCTCTAGAAAGGGTTTGGGGTCCACAGAGCTCTAGAGAAGAGATATGATATTCTCATGTGGTCAGTTTCCATCCTTGAAAGGTCCTTTGTGGGCTGGGAGAATCCCTTGTAGAGAAGCATCTCCTCAGATATTGTCTGTACAGGAGACTCATGATCACCCACAGTATATTTCATGAGTCTGTGCAACCATCAAAGATGACACTTTCTCAGTATGCATATCCACCACTTTATTCACCCAGCAAATAACTCCAGAGTACTCCTCAGTTTGGAAGAATCTTCCACAAGCAGTCTATCTTCAAAATATACCTAAATATACCTAAATATATTCACTATGCTAGCCCAAGCCACTCTCTTGCTTCACGTGAAATATTAAAGAACTCTCTGACTGGTCTCTCTGTGCCCACTCATTCCCCACTCCATTTTATGATCACACAGCAGCTGGAGCCATGGTTTGTCAACCCACTGCTCAAGACTCATCAACAGTTTCCCATTGCATTTCACCAGAAATCCAAAATTCTTAACTGGACCTAGAGTTTTTGTATTGTATGCTCTCACCAGTCTCCTTGAGTGCATTTCTTAGCCTAAGTTGCAATTTCCTCACCTGTGACATAAAAACAATACTGGCCAAGGCCGATGGAAGATTCAACATGATAAAGCCCAGAAGACATATTGCACCAGGCTAGACTTCTGTTCTATGCTGTGGGATTTTTGAAAAAACAGCTCCTTACCCAGAAGATGAGTTTTGTTTCCTATACATGATTACTCTCTCCTCTCCTCAAATGAGGTTCTCTTAACACCCCATTTCTCCTTGTCTCTGCTAACCATGCTACTCAACACACACAGACACACACACATATACACATATACACACATACCCCTACTAGACTGACAGACATGCTAGATTAGCTCCAGAAGAGTAAAGATGAGCTTTAGCATCCTGCCATTAGCAACAAATGAGTGTCTCTTGCACAGAGTTGCAGAGCATATTAAAAGACTTCCAAAACTCCCAAAATTCAAGTATGTCTCTCCTAGAAAGCCTTCTACCACAAAGGCCACTGTCTTCTTCCACAAGTCCATTCTCAGCATCTGGCTCAAGACTATGCTCCCCTCACCAGCTCGGCCCCCTGTCCTCCCTGGAGTAACCACCAAAAGGTCCATGCACCTCTCTGACCTCATCCTGATCCTTAATGCCTAATTTTTTGGCCCAGAATTCATGAAATGCCTCGAATAAGCAACAGTTTATTGATAAACAATTTTCAGGTTAGAAGAACTCATAATTCTTTCTACAACCTCCTCATTCAATGAGAAGTCCAATTTATTCCTTCAGAGGAACTCTTGACATTCATTGTATCCTTTCAGCTTTAAGGAGGTGACATCCTCCCTATTAGGCAATTCTTCATAATTATCTAAAATATATTTCTCACTGGGCCAGCAGAGTAAATCTAAGACTGAGATAGAATGTCTCTCAACTCAGTGTCTCTCTATCATTCGGTAAATACTTCATAGTGCACACCTGACTTATGTTGTCATGACATGAGAAAATTTTTGGAGATTATGCTTAATTATACTACTATCTTTGAAGATAGAGGAAAGGGTCATGAGCCAAGGAATGCAGAAGCCTCTAGAAGCTGGAAAAAGCAGAAAAATGGATTTCCTCTGCGAGTCTCCAGAAGGAATGCAGCCCTACCAGCACCTTGATTTTAGTCCAGTAAGGCCATTTTCAGCTTCTGACCTCCACAACTGTGAGATAATAAATTTGTTGTCTTAACCACCAAGTCTGTGGTCATTTTGTACAGCAGCCATAGAACACTGATACTGTCCTGTTTCAAACTCACTCTGACATAGTTCTAAGCTTTTTCCTAAAATTAAGCCAGCCCATTTTATATGTTGTTTTTTTTTCTTTCAGTTTACTCCCAGAGTCATAATATTTACAACACATTTTATGCTAGATATTGTGTTTTATGTGAATTACGTACTTTAATTCTGAAACCATACTCCAGTGTGGTCATTATCTCACAGATTCAGACATTGTGGTATCAAGTTCCAAAGTTGATAAGTGTTTACATCTTTGGTCTATCAGACTCTAAGTCTTGTGGACTAACCACTAAGCTGCATACTCTATGCTGTGTCCCCACTTGCACGTGCTTCTGCCTGTCTCCCATGGCTGCTCACCTTCTTCTGTTACTTGGAAAGTGAGTGCTTTCTTATGCTGGTTCAGACTTCATGGGTTGTGAGATGACAGAGGAGATAACTTCCCAGAGCTTCAGGCTGCAGTATGGGTACCATGGAAACAGGTGAGAGCAGCATAATTTTTTCTGTTTTGACTATTTTAATTTGTATGGCCAGAGGCGGATTTAACAGCAGGTGCACTGGGCCCGCGCCCTGGGGCCAACTTCTGAAGGGCCCCACAAAACCCCAACTTTACACTTTTTCTAATGACACCAGGTTTGGTTTCATTACTACATTGCATAAAATATGGTTAAATGTGTTTTTATTTTCCCTGTCTCTCTCTTTTTTTTAAGGGGCCCAATATTTTCTTCTGCACCTGGGGCCTCAACTGACCGTAATCCGCCTCTGTGTATGGCTGGATATAAATCAGTTCTTCCATCTGAAATCAACCACAACCATCTGGGACAACCACTAGAGAGAGATTTACTGAGATAAAGGGACTTGCTGAAGGTCACCATCTTGGGCAGGAGCTGACCACGGAATTGAACTCAGGCATTCCTGGCTGAAAATCGTCCCTGCTTCATGCCTTTTTAAATGTGCTATAACTGGCGCTGCACTTACACCTCTATCAGTAGCTCTCGAATCAGCAATTGACAAACCAGCTGCATCAGAATCACCTGGAAAGATTTTAAAAGTACAATTTCCTTTGACCCACCTCTGAGACTTTGATTCTGTGTGTCCAGATCAGTGCCTGGAAATAGGAAGGAAATTTCTGTTATTTTTGTTTTAAGCTCCTTGTTGATTATGAAGACCAGCCAGTTTCAGGAAACACAGCATAGGCAGCAACATGTATATTCTTGTAGAGGTGAAATATGCGAATGCCTTCCCTCTACCTGCATAGCTCCTAAGCAACCTGTGCTTCACCCCTCACCTCCACAAATGGGAATTGCTCTAATCCCAGCCCCCACTAACTCACCAGATTTTTGTGAAAACTACAGAATATAAAGGATGTGGAGTAGGTTACTAATGTCGTAATTATAGCTTCATTGTTCTTTTCTCCCAGGACAGAGCCACAGTTTTTGTTGGCAGCACGTTCTCCACCTCCAGCCTGTGAATCCCCCCACTCAGTGTCCTTGGGAGTCGATGAGAGCTGGCACGATGTAGCTGAAGTTAGAAAGACCTGAGTTTGACTCCCAGATGGGACACAAGCTACAAAACCTGTTTGCATTGTCTTCTCTGAGCTTTTCACCTCCAAGATAAAAGGACACATTTAAACGTTCACCCATTGTCATCATTCTAGAGATCTGATGAGATGGTGCATGTGCGAGTAATGTCATTTTGTCTCCTTTTAAATCTCAGACGTCATCATCACCACTATTATTGTTGTAATAATTCAAGTATCTCAGGAGCTTGGACATTAAGCCCCCACCCATTATCTGACTTCCGGAGAGTGACACCAGCCCAGAGACTATCCCAGCTCCCGGCATCTCTGCTACACTTCCATTTCCAATCCAGAAAGTCAAACTTGTTGCATTTTAGAATCAAGCATCCCTGAGCCAGCAGCACACAGACCAGCTATTTCTGCGGGCTGTGTGCCAGCCTGGCTCCCAGCAGCCTCCCGCGGCTGTTGGAACAACTCTCACTGTCAAAACTTTCTGAGAAGAGTCATTAGTTTCAGAGACAAGGGAAAGGAAGGATGTTTTGCCTGGGGCATCTCTTTGAAAAGGTCTAACTTTCTAAAATGGTAAATAAGCCAGGCTTCTTTTCTGGGGGTGCACGGGGGGCAGAAGGAGCTCAGTCGGGCTATCACCTCCGGGAGCCAGCTGGTGTTTGAGACATCATTACTTCCCCAAGTTTCCCTCCCTTCCTCCACTGGGCTTCTGCAGTGCGGTCTGGGAAGCGAGCTCTGTGAGCAGCCTGCACAGCTCTGATTACACCGGCAGGCACTGCGCTGAGGATTTTTATTAGGTGGAAAGAGGAAGGGAAAAAAAAAAAAAAAAAGCCAGAACACTAGCTGGGGGGAGAAAAGCCCTTCTGCCTTTAGATAAAGGCGAGAATTATTTTATAAGCGTCTAGAGCAGCAAAGCTCGTGAAAGGTGAATGTGCCATTCAACGCCGCTCCTAATCTTCAGTTTGCAGTGCCCACACTTCTGAGTCAGCTTGTGGAGACGCCAGTGTGATCGGGGACAGTGAGATTAGGCTTAACAAGATATGACTGGAAGTCTGAGGTTGGCTGCGACAGCCTCAAAGTTCAGATTCCCTGCCTTCACTCTGAGGTCTAAATTTTAGGGTCTAGTTACTTCTTACTTAAATCCCATGAACTCATGTTCCCTGGCATTCATCTTTTATCCTCCTGTTCTCCTTGAATAAAATGCTCGGCAACGCAACAGCTTCAACCTTAATGGCTTAAGGTGAACTACCAGCAGGTACTAGTCTCTCATTTTAAGAAGCGGGAGCTGGGAGAGAGGAAGGAAAGGAATCGGAGAGGAGGAGTATCTGCCTTGCTGGAATTGTGAAAGCTGGAAGCAAGGCATTGCTTGTGAATTTGGACCTAGTTGGCTGATAACACACCTCTGCTCCTCATTCATGTCGGTGTGGGTAGAGAGGACACCCACAAGGTTGTTTCTTATAATGACAATTAAGCTGAATTAATTCTGCGTCCCCACTTCTCTCCTCCTCTGCAAACAATCACTAAATTCAATTCATCCTGCCCCTATAATTTTCCCCAAATCCACACTTTCCTCCACCCCCACTGCCACTGTCCCAATATGTTCCTGTCACTTCTCATCTCAAGAGCTGTAACCATTGCCCACTCTCTCCTTGAATCTGTCCCTCCTCCCCCCAACATACCCCAAGGCCGCTTTCTCAGAGCAGTGGGTAGCATCTTCTGCCTTCCTCAAGTATTTATTGAACATATACTATGTGCCAAGCACTGTGCTTGTCATCGGGAAAAGAAATTGTCTTAAAATCATTTTAACTTTTAAAAAATGGACAGATACCATCTGTTATAAGCTGAATTTGGTCCCTCCAAAATTCATACGTTGAAGTCCTAGCTGCCAGGACTGCAGAATGTGACAGTATTTGTAGATGGGGGTCTTTAAAGAAGTGATTAAATTAAAATAAGTTCATTGCTGTAAGCCCTAAACCAACGTGACTGCTTTACTTCTGAGAAGGACAAATTAGCAAACAGACTCATGGAAAGGAAAGACAATTTGAATTCTCAGGAAGAAGACAGCCCTCTACAAGGCACGAAGAGAGGCCTCGGAGGAAACCAATCCTGCCAACACCTTGATCTCAGACTTGCAGCCTCCAGAACTGTAAGAAAATAAATGTCTGTTATTTGAGTCACTCTGTCTGTGATACTTTGTTATGGCAGCCCTAAGAAACTAATATGCAGTCTTATGAGCTTATATGATTTAGCATGGAAGACAATAATTAGTCAAGTGATTATAAACCTAAATGTGTACATATAAGAGTGTTAAGTGTTTAGGAGGACACTATATGGTGAGATATAGATATGGAAATGGATACAGGTATATAGATAGTGATACTGACATAGACAAATGGGTACAGGTTGAGATATGGTTATAGATAGCACATGGATATAGTTATGAATATGGATATAGATAGGTATATCAGGAAGAACTACTCTAGTCTGGGTTGAGATCAAGTATGGCCTCCCTGAAAAAGCAACAGTAGAGTCAAGATCTAAAAGAAAATATGGGTTGATTAAATATATATAGGTGTTTATCTATAGTATACATATATAGGTATATATAGGTATTCATACCTATTCATACCTATATTTTCAGGTAGAGAGAAGCACATGAAAAGTATCTAGGACTGCAGGAGCATGACCATCTAAAAAAACCCACCTGAGGCTGGGGTGGAAAGAGTGAAAGAGTGAAGAGGAAAGGGGTACAATGAGAGTCAGAAGGAGAAGGTGAGGGCCAAACTCTCTGATGGCTTCCACTGCCTCTCAAATAACATTCAAGGTCTTTGACACAACTTTGAAGCCCCTTTGGGATCTGGCTTCAGGTCATTAGATCTTTCATCTCTTCCTGCTGACATCCCATTGAGACAACCCAAGCTGCATGAAGGTCCTCAAATGCTTCACGCCCTCTCTAGCAATCAAGCCTCTTAAAAGGATGCTTTCTGAGCCACCCTTATCTTTCTGCTTTTTTCAACCTTTAAGACTAGGTTCAGAATTCAACTCTTCAGGGAAATACTTCTCTGGGTCCAGGAGGTAAAGTTTATCCTTTTTTAAAATTCAACAGAAGTTTGTAGAGCTTCTATTATGTACAGAGACCTGTGCTATCTTGGGACAAGGGCTATTATACAAGAATTACAACCCTCTCCTGTGAAAGGTCCCACCCTGGGATCTCTGCTGTTCTTGCCCTCGGGATATTGTTTCCACATCAATAACTGCACGGGCACTCTCCTGTAGTCTTGCTTACACATTTGTGTCTCCCACTGCACTGTCATCTTTGTTTTGCGAGCTTCTTCAAAACTTCCTGACAGTTAGTAGGTACCCAATAAATGTTTGACAACCGTCTTTTGAATGGAAAGTACCAGTATCCCTCATTCTTTAGAACAGGGGTCAGCAAACTTTTTTGAAAGGATCATACAGTCAGCAATTTAAGCTTATAGACCAAGAAGCAAAATAAAAACTGGTTAAATATAACACTTAAATGCAAAAATCATTCTTGGTCCATTAGCCGTACTTTGTCAACCCCTCTTTAGAGTCCTACAACCAATAGGTAATCAACCAATCAATCAATCAATCACCATTTATAGAAGATATGATCAGATGCCAGAAAGGTTAAGTGACAGAATATATGCATCTTCAGTTTCCCTGGATCCTAATAATCTTATTTACCCCTGTAAGCCAGGCTGCCTGATTTTAATCACCATATTTATTGCTCTTCAAATGTGTGACTGTGCAAGTTACTTAACCTATCTGTGCATTAATTAGTTTGTCAGTAAAATCATGATGCTGATCATTGTATTAGTTTTCCTAGTGTTGCCATAACAACTTATCACAAACTAAGTATCTTAAAACAAAAGAAGGTTATTCTCTCACAGTTCCAGAGGCCAGAAATCAGAAATGAAGGTGTTGAGAGGGTGGTGGTGCTGTCTCCAAAGGCTCTAGGAGAGAATCCTTCCTTGCTTCTTCCAGGTTCTGGTGACTTCAGAAGTGCCTTAGCATGGGGCTGCATCACTCCAGTCTCTGTCTCCTTCTTCACATGGCCTTCCCCTCTGTGTGTCTTATCTTCTGTGTCTGTCTTCATCTCTTCTGGTAAGGACATTGGTCCTTGGATTTAGGGCCCACCCAGAGAATCCAGGAGAATCTCATCTCAAGACCTTTAACTTAATTATATCTGCAAAGACCCTTTATCAAATAAGGTCACATTCATGGGTACTTTTGGGGGGAAGCCGCCATTCGATGCACTATAATAATTAAATATATTTCAGAGGGCTGGTGAATGTAAGAATTCAGTTGGTTAATTGGGCCTAGCACAGTGTCTGGCATATTGTAAGCAATTAATAACACTAGGTATTATTTCGAAAACCATTTATTGAGCATTTTGCAGCCATTCTGTCATGAATCTTGACAATAAGCTCATGGATAAGGTACCGTAAACTCCATCTTACAAAGAGCAACTCTCAGAGCAGTGCAGTTCTGCTGCATTATGCTTCCTTCTATTGTCTTTGATGGTCTATTCTTTCATTCAAGCATTGTTCTTCCTCAAATGTAGTCACCAGGCTTCATGGTGAACATTCTTAATTCCCTCTCCAGGACACTTTGCTAGCCAGGCAGGGGTGACTTAAGACTCTGCCCATCTCACTTTAAAGCTCCCTTGTTTGTATTGTTTCCTGCGTGCAGCTAGAGATGGGAAAGAGAAGAGAAACTTTTAAAAAGTTTAATGGCATTGCCACAAGCGCTCACGGCAATCTGACTTCTGTCATGCATTTTTCATCCAGCCTCAGGGGAGGGAGCACGGGAAACTTTCCCCTCTGTGTGAAAGTCAGATGAGCCTCATGGAGCCCTGCTCCCAGCAGCCTTTTACAAGAGAATATTGATTTCATTAAGCTCATAATGGCAGGTGTTACAACAGAGCTCTGTGGAACCCAGAGGGACCTCTCCTGAATCTCAGCACCCAGCGTAGAAAAGGTATAATGATATTGCCTCCACCACCTGTGAATTCCAGTGGGCTATTAAACGCAAAGGTGTGAGAGATAGAGGCCCCATTGGGGAAGGTGGGAGATTTATTCTAAAACCCTAAATGATAGGAAAATAACATAGACGTCTCTAGTTTAAATCCCAGCTATAAGCCTTTTGCTAGCTATGTGTTTTTAGCCTGTTGTTTAACTTCTCTGAGCCTCAGTTATATCATCTGTGAAATGGAAATAGCATCACTGATCTCACTGATAAGTTGTGAGGACTATATGGGTTGATGGATAAGAAAATAATCTAGAACACAAATGTTTAATAATTTTTGTATGCCTCTCCTATGTTTTATTTCCCTCTGTCTTTTCCTATTTTCGCCTCTATAAAATGAGGGAGTTGGATTCTGCACTACCTCTGAGTATCATCCATGATTTAACTGGTCTGGAAAATATAAGGACATCCTTACTTCCTTTTTTTAAAATAATTTATTTATTTGTTTGTTTTTATTTATTTATTTTTAGAGACAGGGGAAAGGAGAAAGAGAGGGAGAGAAACATCACAATGTGGTTGCCTCTCACTCGCACCCCCAACTGGGGACCTGACGTGCAACCTTGTCATATGCCCTGACTGGGAATCGAACCAGCGAAACCTGGATCACAGGCCGACGCTCAATCCACTGAGCCACAGCAGCCAGGGCAAGGACATCCTTACTTCTTAACTCTCTATTTTCCTGGAAATAAAAGCCCCAGGACATGAATGAAGGAGGCCCACCCTGCTCTCCCCCTTCTCCCTCTGTCTTCTAGAGGCTCCAGAGCTCTCTGTTTCCTTTTCTCCACCCTAACCAAGCAAAAAGGTTTCTCTCAGTAAAGCAGGCTTTTCTGAGGACCTTCTCCATGCTCACCTCAAATACAAAGGAAAGGAAAATAAGACCATGTCAGATCATCGCATCTGAAGAAAATCAAATCAAATTATGAAGCACTGTTAACTCAAAAAACAGAAAATCTTGTAGTAGAAAAAATTAACAGGTACTGGGACAATCCTGAAAGACTTCCTAGAAGAAGAAAGGTTGAGATTGTGTGGAAATGGTAACTAATTAATTAAGCATTTATTTGCTGGGTGCCTACTATAAGGGATTTGGTGATGCTGTGCAGGTTACATTCTGGTGGAAGAGAAGAAAAAACATATACACAATAGTTGAATAAGATCATTTCTCACAGGGTTAGGAAAATCAAATAGTATGATGTACCATCTGAAAGCAGCAGGTGGGCTGAGAGGAGTAACATTAGATTGCATAGGATCTTTTTCATGAGACCTAATGTCCAGAAGGACATTCATGCAAAAACTTTAAAAAGAGTGTCCCCAAAGAGAAAGTAGTATGTTCAAAGGTCCTGAGGCAAGCGGTAACAAGAAGTAACAAGTAGGGTTGGTATAGGCAGAAAAAGAAGGAGAGTATGCAATGAAATACAGAAAGCTGAGATTCATTGCAGAATAAGACAGAAGATCCTTGACTTCTTAGCTCCCTACTGCTGCCAGCTCTCCCATCCCTTTAGAAACTCCCCTTAATGATCTTCCCCGAAGGACCAAATTGGTGATCTAGATCAAGAGCACAAAAGTCAGAGAAATGGTGCCTGCCATAAACAACCTTACAACCTATGTGGGAAACCAGCTTTTAATAAAGAGGAGGAAATGTAGCAGCAGACAATAGCGTATAATATAACCCATTCCATGTGTAACATGTTTTTTAAGATCCCAAAATGTTTGTCGTTCTACTAATTTATTTAAACATAACAACCATCCTGGGAGGTGAGTAGTGATTGTTTCGACATTTTGCAGTTAGAGGAAGACAGGAGGTGATCTGACTGGTCCAGAGTCAAGTGTCACAATCGGGACTCGAACTCAGACCTCTTTACTGCTCCACATTAAGCACTGAGCGAGCAAGATGGCTCAGAGGTATAGTAAAAGGAGTGAGCAATGTGAGCCAGAATAGATGGAAGGTGGCTTTTAAACTGAGAATTCTGCTAGATGTTTATTAGGTGCCTATTGTTTGCCAGGCACTTCACAGAGTGCTTTCATCTCTAGGTCAATGAATTTAATCTTCCCAACAGTTTTGGGTGCAGGACTCATTCTCCCATATCAGACTGAGAAAACACTCATCTAGTACAAGAGAAGCAGAGTCTAGGCTTAGACCTTAAAAGTAGCATCCTTCCCACTGCCTCTCACTACTTTTATGAGAATAAAAGATGAGCTTCTTCTCGGAACACCTGAATGGCTTCCCAGAGCTGATAAATGTGGGGTAAAGATACCATCTCTTCCTTCTGGCTCTGGGAAAAGAGATAGAGTGAATGACACCCAATCACGGCATCTTGGGGTCCCTGAGAAGACAGGCTGCTAACAGAAGCCCTGTTCTCCCCCTGACCCCTCTGCCCTCTGCCGATGGGAGACAGGAAATGGGAGAAAACAGGGCCTCTTCTCTTGCAAGCCTCAGCCAGAAGCATCTAACCACAAAACAATTCAGACTCATTAAAGGTAAAAACAAAAGACAGGCTGCATCCAACACCTCCGTCTGTTTGTTGGTTTGCTGTAAAGCAAAACAGCTGCTAAGGAATGACAGGACTTACTGAAATAAATTCCAACATTTATAATCAATTACATGGCCCTGTCCAAAAACCATGGCTTGATTTAAGAACAATTTCAACACTAGCTAAAGAAACAGGTTTTCAGCTCCCTTTAATTTCTTCCTACCAGAACTTTCTCACATCTTTCCCATCCCTCAGTAAAAACAAAAATGATCCCTCAGGAAAGGTATGATTTTTTTTCCTTCTTCTTCTTCTTTTTTAAATGCTTCCCCAAAACCACCAGATCATACAGCTGTTGTTTGACCTTCAGGCATGCAGTCGAGTGGTTGAATTTGCTACAAAGGCCTTTCCTGACAGAAGGTCTTAAAATAAAGCCCTTAGGTTTTCCTCTGCGCAAGCCTCCTGTCATCTCTGCCAAGAGGCTTAGCGGACGGTGTAAGGACGCTAACCTGAACAGAAGCAGACCCTGGTCTGACTCCATGCCTCTTGCCCTCTAGTCCCTCCGCAGCAGGCTTGAAATACCCATGCACTTCATTATTTTTTAATTTTTATTTTACTGTGAGAAGAACACAACATGAGATCTAACCTCGTAACACATTTTTAAGTGAAGAATATATTACTGTTGACTAGTGGTACAGGGCTGTGCAGCAGATCTCTAGCACTTATTTATCTTGCTCAATTGAAACGGAAGCAATGCTTCCTTTCCTCCTCCCCCAGACCCTGGCAACCACCACTCTCTAAGTCTATGAATTTGACTCTTTCAGATTCATCACGTAAGTGGAATCATGCAGTGTTTGCCCTTCTGTGACTGGCTTATTTCACCTTACATGCTGTCTTCAAAATTTACCTGTGTTGTCACATATTGCCAAGTCCCCCCCCACCACCCTTTCCGAGGCTGAATAGTATTCCAGTATCCGTATGTACCACATTCTCCTAATCCATCCATTCATGGATGGACACTTGGGTCATTGCCACAGACACACATCAGCATCATCTCTGTCATGCTCTGGGGGGGTGGGGGGTCACTGCTCCTGGGGTGAGCCCGAGGTATTCCCACATCGATATCTTTCAGAAGCCTATAAGCATTAACTCTATAGAGAGAGAAAAAACACTTAAAAGAAAAATCTTAATATTTTTTACTTCCGATAATCTAAAACATATCAGAGTCAATGGGACAAGATATGGATAACCATAATGGTCATAAAAATGAACATTAAATGGAGTACTTATTAAGTTCTAGGCACTGTAATGTGAAAATTGCATTGGTTATCTCATTTTATCCTCCCCAAGGTGTTGGATTTAAGGCCCTTCATGGTCTGGTCTGCCTCACCCTCTTCCACCTCATCTCTATTACTCCCCACAACCCAAACCCCAAAATCTTAGCCACATGGGTCTTTTTTCCTGGACACTCCAAGCTTATTCCCACCTCAGGCTTCTTACCCACCTAGCTTCCTCTTTCTGGACTTCTCCATCTTACCACACACCTCTCCAACAATATCCCATCTCTCACCCTTTCTCATCCCTTTGGTTTCAGTATAACCTTTGGTTTTCCAGGTCTACCTATTCTCCCTGCCCTCATTATGATTTATCTGTATTTATTTACAATATACTACAATTTTGCAGAGGTTTTCTTGGCTCTGTTTTGCATATGAGCTGTGTATTTTCTTATTTGCCTACTTTTTTTTGCCATGTGTACATGTGTATTTCGTCTGCTTCTCCTACTAACAAATCAATTCCAGAGCAAGAACTGTATTTTATTTCTTCACCAGACTACCTGGGTTCAAATCTTACCTATTTCATATCCTAAATATATGATTTTAGGCCCCTGTGTCCTCTTCCATAAAATTCAATAATAGCACCTACCTCATGGGTATAAAGATTAAATGAATTCTTAGATGAGAACTAGGGGCAGAGGAAGTGCTTTATAAGTATTTGTCGTTGTCATTGCTGTATTTATGGTATTTCTCTTGTGTCTCAGCCCCTGGCCTAGTATCTGTCATATAGTAGTCACTCAGTAAATGTCTGTTGCATGAATTCTATTATTTTGCACATATTATCTATACTGGAAATTGCAGGAAAGTGAAACTTTCTTAATTGGCATTAGTGGTGGTGATAAAAAGTGACCACGGCAAACTAACATAACCACACAGAATAATTGCCTCTCAGGGAGTCAGCTTCAATGAATAGATAAGAATGACCTGTAATTCCCCTGCCTTTCTCCTCTTGTATGGGAAAGAATGAATCCCAGGTGCTTCAGAATAATTTGTTCTCTTAAATAGTGTAAACATCACCGGGACCATCTGTGTGCATTATTGATTTTTCCATTTAGTCCATTCTTTTTAGACAGTTCACAGAAGCCTTGAGCTGGAAAATTCCCAACTCCCAAAGTAAAGGAATCTAAGTTAACATGGCCTTATTACACCCTTTCTGGGCCTGTGTTCACCAGCCATGCTCACCAGCTTCAGAGGTGGCTTTGTGGTTCACCAAATGGAAGATGCCTTCTTATCTCCTGAGTAGGTGATAGTCTTTCACAGAATATAGTTCTAATGTCTCATTCCTGGGCATAAATCCAATCTCCATGATTTACTAGCTATATAATCTTTGGTGAATTACCAAGTCCCTCTGTGCCTCAGTTTTCTCATCTATAAAATGGGAATAACCATGGTTTCTACCTTATAGGGTGGGTTAAAGTTAATGCATGGGAAATTCACTTTATTATTTCTAAAACAAATAAATTTAGTAACAACATTATCTACTGGGAAAAAATAGAAGGCTTCTCAACAAGGTCTAACCACAGCACTGACACATACTTACTAGATATGTGTCTTTGGGTAAGTTATTCAGCATTGCTGACCTTAGCATAATTCACTTTCCAATGATATGTACTGGGAAAGGTTGTCAGGGGAATTAAATAAAACAACATATGAAAAAGTGCATAGCTAAGACACACTAATTGGGAGTGACCAGAAGTCATAATATAGGAAGTTTTGTGACGAGCATGGATGTACATCTAAGCTTTTATCCCATTTCTGCCCCTGTAGGAGGCTTAAGAGAAAGCCAACCTTTCTGAGGTTGGTGGGGAGCAGTGGGGAGGCTGCACAGAGTTTGGGCAGTGTGGGGAGCCCATGGACAAAGGTAAAGGGTGCAGCTTAGCTGGAGTGCAGTGGCTGGGATTAGTGGGAGAAAACACTGCCAAGGAAGGTCAAAGGTAGTGCTTATGAGTCGTCGTCGGCAGCCGTCCGTCTTGAGAGACGATGGTGTAGCTTCTTAAGAGTCTATCTGCACCGCCGAGAATGGCTGTGCAGTCCGACTCGGGAGTGACATGGTATCTGTCTCCTCCCGTGTTGAATCGACATCATGCGATGACGCTGAAGCTACAGAGCCTGGGCAGGGTGATATGGAGGGTCTGCTGTTGCCCATGCAGCAGACCCCCCCTCTCTTCGCAGCTGAAGGATCCAAGGGAAAGACGGAGTCGATACAGCTTGGCTTCAGGTGCGCCGCAGGAGTTGCCGGTGTTGACTACAACGTCAAACCGCCTTAGGGACTCCGGCTCCGGATTTTCTGTCGGGGTTTACTCCCTTAGCCTTTCCCCTGAAGAGGTATGCCGCAAGGCAGCGGAGGTTTTTTGGAGTCAGAGTTTTCCTTCTCTGAGTGCTTATGAGTACTTGCTGGGTAAGCCACCACAGGTCAGGAAATGGAGGTGCAGACCGGTTAAGGATCCCACAGCCAAACAGACTGCAAAAGTCAGAACCCAGATCACTCTGCTATTATTCTGGAGCTCTAGCCATATTGCCTTTCTTTCTGTACCTGCAGATGATCACCCTTATTCCTACCAGGGGGCTTTGCACATGCTGTCTCCACTGCCTGGAACACTTCTCCACATCTTTTGTACCCTTCACTTAAACTTTGTCAACTCTGGCACCACTTACACAGTATCTGAGCCCCCACCAAATCCAATCTCCTGTTACACATCCTCAAAGCTACAGCCCCCGATGATAGCACTCCTCACAGTCACAGCTTCATATTTTTCTGTGTGATTATCTCATGTGATATGTCTCCCTCACCAGGCAGTAAGCTCTTGGAGGCAAGAACCCTGCTAGTTCTCAACACAGTACCTGGCCCATAAAATATATTTAATAAGTATGTATAGAATGAGCAAACAAAGAAATAAATGACAAAATGAGTGAATGAATGAATGAACAGTTATAGCACCTGTGCATGTGATCAGGAGAAAGAAATCATAAATCAGGACATTGGACCCAGCGCACTAGCAAAGATCTCCCCTCTTTGCCAGTGCTCAGCATATGTGCTGGGGACACCACAGGTTGATTCCTGTAACTCTAGGGGTTTGTGCTGGATGACGCCAAAGGCATGAAGGAAATGTGTCTGACACCTTCCTCCTCTGGGAAAGAGAGTTGGTGGGGTGGGGGGTAAAGGAAAGGGAAAGTCACAAACAATTTCTTCTTTAATTAGAGCTCTGTCGGCTGCAGTTAGCCTGGGTGTTTGTTCCCTGGTGTGTGTCAGGAAATTTGGAACTGACCCCAAGCTTGTGAAATAATTAGTACAATAGTGCCGATCTAGCCATTTCTGAAAAGAGTAATTTACTCCCAGCGTAGCCTCCTAGCAGAGCCCCTCATTAATCAAACCAGGCCGTGTACATCAGAGCAGGTCCCCTTTCCACCGTGGCATCCATCATGCAGCTGTTAGAAGCTGCGGAAGCCTGCACCGATATATTGCCTTTGTTGGGCTGAGCCCACTCCCATTGTCACAGGCTACCCGGCTGCCCAGAGCAAAGGGGAGCACAGCAGCCAACACTGAGGTGGG
Organism: Furipterus horrens; assembly: GCF_987537825.1. Lineage (NCBI taxonomy): Eukaryota > Metazoa > Chordata > Mammalia > Chiroptera > Furipteridae > Furipterus > Furipterus horrens. Next base: position 111,811,666 of record NW_028327175.1, on the reverse strand, counting down.
AGGGTAGCACCCCTGCCCCTCCGGGTTTATGGAAACCTCACCTGTATGCAGCCCAAAGATGGCTGTCAGCCTTTATCACCTACTCAGTGAGATGTCCTCTTTGACCACCAGAAATAACCCACCTGGCTTTATTGATCACTCTTTATCACCTTCCTTCCTACTGCCCCTGTGGACTAGAAATTATCTTGTTCATTTGTTTATTTACCCTTTATTTTCTGTCTCTATCCCCAGAAGGCATAATTATCAAGAGAAGAACTTCGCCATCTTCGCCATTTTAGCTCCTGAGCCTAGCACAACGTGGGCATGCAGAAAAGTTTAATAAATAGTTTTGAATGAATGAATGAGTGAGTGCCTGATCAGATCCCTCAGCACTCTTAGCTAAAGGTGCCTTTCCACCCCAAGAATCCCCACAGCCCTCTCCCTAAAATATTGTTGGCTCTCATAACAACCTACCTTGTTAGTGGATTTGTTTATCTTTCTCTATTTCTCTTTTTAATTGGTAGCTACTGGTATTAGTTATCTATTGCTTTATAACAATTTATGCCTAAACATAGAGACTTTACACCATGTGCATTTATTATCTTGAAGGTTCTGTGGGTCAGGAATCTGAGAAGGGCTCCACTGGGTGCTATTTCACAATCTCTCATAAGGCTGAAAAGTGTCAGCCAGGGCGGGGGCCTCATCTGAAGGCTCAACTGGGGAAGGATCTGCTTCCAAACTCACCCAGGGGTTGTCAGCATTCAGTTCCTCAAGGGCTATTTGATTGAGGGCCTCAATTCCTTGCCACATGCACCTCTCTTAACTAGCATCATGCTTCAACAAAGCATGCAAACCAGGAGGCCAATAGAAAAGGTTTCTTGCAAAACAGGAGTTAAAATTTATCATAACCTAATAAGGGAAGTGACATCCCCTATACATTGCCACATTTTACCGGTTTAAAACAAGTTACTTACTAGAATTAGTGGGGTGATCACTTTGTAAGGAAAAAATGCCAAATCACTACATTGTACACCTGAAACTAATATAACTTATATAAGGTTGTCTACCAACTATACCTAAATCGAGAAACAAATTTTTTTAAATAAAAGCAAGTACACAGAAAAGCAAGAAAATGTGTCACACTTAAACCAAATTAAGGATGTTCAGTTATATTGCTAATGTATCAAATTTAATTTTTTTTAAGACTTAATTTAATTTTTAGAGAGAGGGGAAAAGAGGGAGAAAGACATCGATTGATTTGTTGTCTCTCACATACTCCCAGCTGGGTACCTGGCCTGCAATCCAGACATGTGCCCTGACTAGAAATTGAACTGGAGATCCTTCAGTTCGCAAGCCGGCACTCAACCCACTGAGCAACACCAGCCAGGGTGTAACTAATTTTGTTTAACATCATTTTCCAAAATAAATTGTATTCCCTATAACTTAAAATGTGTATGCATTTTTAAAAAAACAGTTTATTATGTACAGTTAATTCTACTGCTTTGGCTGCAATAAAGTTGATTTTGACATAAAATAATTTTTAAATAAAAAATAAATAAAGCTAGTTACTCAAGAGGAAATTACATAAGGCCATAACTACCAGGAGACAAGGATCATTGGGGTCATCCTAGAGTTTGCCTATCATAAAATAATAAAGATATATGCACACAAATGTTCATTACTTGCTGTTTATAACAGACCCAGATTGGAAATAATCTAATTGTCTCTTAATAAGGAGCTACTTGAAAGTAAATTGTAGAGCTTCCATTGTAACAGAATGTCATGCTTTGAAGTGAAAAGGAGGCAATAAATGGGAAGTGCACTTTGATCTAAATAATGTAAGCATTTAAACACAGAGAAATAAAATAAAGATAAACTTAATGGTGAGATATTTCCAATCTAGTCATCATAAACATGTGTATTTTTCTTAGAACATTTATCAAAATGTTAGAAATGATTTTTGCACCAGTGGGGTTCCATCGAGAAGAGGTTTGAGACCCTTTGCCCTGATTGGAAACAGCTCTCACCATTACGTTTATTTGATTCCTCCACTTTTGACTGTATTATATCCCAGTTGGGATTTAGAACATATTCATTGCTGTCTATTCTTGTTGTTTAATCAGTAAAATAAAATGAGAGTTTCATAAATTACATAGATTCACGATCACAGCAAAATAATTCTTGTTGGTTTTTGATTGGGTGATTTTTTTTTTTCCTTTCTTGCATTCTAGCTTCTTCCAAGAATCCATTTAACTTTGTCCTCCTGTGTCCTCTCCTTTGGCTTTCAGTGTCCTTCCAGGATAACCAGGTGTCTGATGACCACAATTGTGACTTAATTCTTTCTCTTATCTCCCTGCAGTCTAGCACAGAATCTGGCACAAAGTGGGGAGACAAGTTAGAACCTACTTAGTTTCCTTCATATTGAAATATCACCTTGAGAATTTTTAACTCCTTTTTTCCATAACCAAGTTAGAACTAAAGTTTACTTTTTTTAAAAAAATTAAGAGATTTGGTGGGTGCCTACCATGACAACATTTTTTAAAATTAAGTTAAGCTGTTATAGTATCTGTCTCAAAGGGTAAAGGGAAGATAGTATACAAATTAATAATTATCTATTGTCCATTGTATTTTGTATGATGTACTTATGTACTTTCTCTCATTTAACCCTCCCAAAGTCCTCAAGATGCAACTTTTGAAATACCCCCACTTTAAGAGTAAGTAAGAGGGTGCCAAAACACTCTAGATCAAGGTTGGCTCTGGGAACTAAGAGAATTATTAATGTCCTAGCCAGAAAACCCATTGAATTCAATGGGGAAACTCAGAGCTTAGTTTTGTTTTCAGTTGTGGATCCAAGAGAGAAATATTGCATCTTTTGTAACTATGTTCTATCTTGATGATATTGGGCCAGTTATTTTAACCAAGAGGGCTAATAAGGCCATTTATCTTAATCTCCCTTTTCTTAAGTATACTGAAAATATATACTAATCCTTTCTTGAAGTAGAAAGTAAGAAAGGAAGGGAGGAAGAGAGGGAGGAAGGAAGAAAGGGAAGGAAAAAGAAAAAAGAGCCCTGGCCAATGCAGCTCAGTTGGTTGGGCATTGTCCCACAAAGCAAAGTCACTGGTTCAATTCCCAGTCAGGGTACATGCCCAGGTTATGGGCCAGGTTTCTAGTTGGGGCACATAAAAGAGACAACTGATTGCTGTTTCTCTGTCACTTAGATGTTCTTCCTTCTCTCTTTCTCCCTCCTGTCTCCTCTCTCTAAAAATAAATAAGGAAAAGTGAAATTCAGAGTGATTAAGCAACTTGCCCAAGGATACTCAGCTGATAAGGGCAGAATAAAAACTTTATTTCAGACCGATGGCCCAAGTCATCATGTTAGCATCATCTTAATGGTGAGAGAAATAATTCCATTTAATGAAAAGAAAACCCTGGGCTAGGACTGAGATGCCATCTTCAATATTAAGTTCATCTTAAATAAGCCAGTTGGTGAAAGACAAATACCATAATATCTCACTTATACCCATAATCTAATGATCAAAATAAACTAATGAGAAAAATAGAACCAGAGACATGGAAACATGGAACAGACTGATAGCTGGGGGTGTGGGGGGAGAACAGTGGAAGGAAGGAGAAGAAACTTGTCAAATAACACATATGAATAGGCAATGGAGAGGAGGTTAACTTCAGGCTAGAGATAGGCTTGGTGGCGTGGGACAAAAGGTGAAAAAAATGGGACAACTGTGAGAGGATAAACAATAAAAAATAAAATGTATAATTTAAAAAAATGAACAAAACGATAAAAGATTACCTCCAGATATTTATCATCAAAATTAAATAAAGTTACCTTACAATTTTTTAAAATATTAAATTCACCTTAGATGTGTTACAACTATGATTTCTCACCCTAGGCATTATTGGTATTTGGGGCTGGATAATTCTCTGTGGTGGAAGGCCATCCTGTGAACTGTAGAAAGTTTAGCATCATCCCTGGCTCCTCTGCTCACTAGATGCCAGTAACACACCCTCCCCCAACTGCAACAAACAAAATTGTCTCCAGACACTGTCAAATATCCCTGGGTGGGGTGGGGGCCAAAATCACTCCCAGCTGAGAACCACTAGTTTAAAACGAAGAAGAATCATTTCTGTAAAATTGATCATAAGTTTAAAGAATTATAATTGACTATACCAGAACATTTATATAGTTTTACATTCACACTTTATAGAGTATTAAGATAAATCTCTCAGCTATACTTAATAATTGGTCTAGTTTTAGTTAAAAAGGAGAAGTCTAACTTGGACCAACGTTATCTGGTGTTCATGATTATTTTTAGAAGTACCCAAATTGGAAGAGAATTCAGGGAACTCAAGATGACATAGACACTGAAGTCAGGTTTGAACCTCAGCTCAGCTACTCCAGTAGCTGTGTGACCTTGAGCAAATCACATCAACTCTCAGAGCCTGAGCTTCCTCATCTAAATTGGAAGTAATGGTGCCAGTCAGAATCCATGGTATTGTGTGACTTCAACAAGACCATGTGGGGAAACTGCTTCACTTAGTAAGTTCTCAATAAATGTTATCGTGCCATCCATCCTGTTCCCTTTTTACTGCCTCCTTGTACTGTGCAATAGATTGACTCTCACTTGGTAGCAGTGTATTTATACTCAATGAACAGTTGGCCAATGGAATGACTTAACTCTGCTGACAGCCACGGTACAGCAGCCTAGGAACTCTCAGTGGGTGCTCCATCCAACATGCTGACCAGTTTGATGAATGTTATAAGCTTGCCTGTCAGCCTATTTGATGGTACATTATTTGTTTGTATTGTAATTGGCACTTGGCACGCATGCATTCATTTAAGCATCACAAAACATAGTGATGAAGGTACCATTGCTATTCTCATTTTACAAATTAGGAAACCAGGGATTAGGGGAGTTGAATAATTTACTGAAGATCATAAGGATAGGAAAAATGGTGCCTGGCACACAAAAAGCACTCCAAATACTGGTGAAGCATGGCAGAGAATTGTGCCCAGGTATTTCAACTCCAGAGTCCGTGCTCATAATCATTTTGCTATACTGTCCCCTGCTCAGTAAGAAATCCCCCAAGGGAGATGTTATATTGTCATCTTTTGAGTGCCTGGGTGTTATTCTTATTAAAGTAGCTATTTCTTTACAGCTGCAGAAGTCTTCCCTAGAAGTGGTCCTGGCCCTGTCTTCATCAATTTTGATTGAGCATCTATGGTCATCTCTTCAGTGACAAATCCTTTATGGTTATCCAGGACATATTGATAACAGTCGGGGTGTTTCCTAAGCTTTATTGTCTCTCCTCCTTCCTTTTCACTGCACAATATAATTGTCTGTTTTTCAAAACCAGCTCACCTTTCTAAAAAGCACTATCAGAGACACTGTCAATCAACAGGAGACACAACAAATTTTGAAAGATGGTAGAAAAAACTTTCAGGATTCCAGGTGGGGTGTACAGTCAAGGGCTGCATCATCCCAAGTCAAAGGGGAAAACACACCTGTGTAGTCTCCCCATTCCCCTCCTTTGGAATTCCTCTCTATTTCTAAGCTGGCCAATTAACATCTGCATATTACCAGGTAAATAAAAATTTGATGGAAGTGGAGCTACCCAATTAAGGGCTCCAGGTGAAAAGAAGGTGATAAAATGCTTCATTTCAGCAGGAGTGTCTTTATGAAAATGCCAGAATTTGTTCACTAGTTGCATGCAAATGAGATGTGCAGGCACCATAATTACATCACCTGGCCGTTTTGCTTCAGTGCAGAAGCTGATGGGTCTTTGGTCTGTAGACACTTTGAGGAAGGGATCTCCTTTAGTCCCAAAACCAAGAGGGTGTGATACCAGCAGGGTAAGCTTAGCTCAGCCTCAGAGCCTGCAAACCATTCATTATAAACCCCAAACTGTCACATCACTCCCCTAATGAGGGTGTACATCTTTGGCAGCCTCAGGACAGTAGTAACTTATTTCATGACACATTCTGGGAGTTTCAAGTGCCTGCTCCATAAAAAAGAAATGCACTGTTTCCATAGCAATGCGGGGTCTTTTGGGCAGCCCCGTTGTGACAGTGAGAGTCCCTGCATTCTTCTGGAACTGTTCTTTTTGCTTTTCTGGAAGCTCTTAAATTGTCCCCCAAGCACTCCCCTATGGCTCCATTTTGGAGAGAACCAAATGGCACATTCCCAGGTTTGCCAGGCTGATGGTTAAGCTTAGTAATTCTCAAAAGTGCTCAGAGCATCTATTACAGACCCTGGCAAAAACCTAAGTAAGATGAGGCTCTTCTTTCCTGTTGGATTAGGAGAGACAAAGCCTTGCAAGGAATAGCACCTTACAATGACTGGTGATATCTGATCATGTCAATCTACGGCCTACAGCACTGTGGTGGAAATGGGCTGAGCCACAAGAGCCCAGTTCTACTGCCACCAGCTCTGAGCAAACAGTAAATGCTTCAGAGCCTTGTTTTTGTCATCACACTGACATTGGGTTTAACAGGACCTCACTGGATTGCAGAAATGATTAGAAGGGATAATAAATATGAAGAATGGTACCTGGTATTTTATAAGCAATCCACACATGTTAACTAGTAGTATCCCATCAATTTGACATATGTAACAAGGCCTTCCTCCCTCCAGGCTTTATCAATGGGTTTGCACATCGATATAAATAAACGAAGGCCCAGGCATGAGCAAATGCAGGGTGCATCTGGAAGCTATCTGTGACCAGAGAGGCATGTTGCTTTATTCATACCGCTCCATGAATCTACGTGTTCCAGCAGCCCCACCCCAATCCTGGGACACTGTGGAACAAAGCAAGAACCTTACTGTATCTTACATGGCAACCCAAGCAGGATTATTCCAGTCATTTTCTAGATGTGAACAATGCATCTAGATGTGACACTCCCACGGAGCCACCACTCAGACTGGAACCAGTGCACTGAATTCAGGGGCAGGAGAGCTTTATTAAGTCCATTTTGGACTGTGGAGTGAGAACTAGTTAACTCTCTTCTGCCCTTGTTTGCCCACCTGTGAAAAGGGATGGCTATTCTCTGCCTTGAACTTATATTTACTAGCTAATCTTCCTCTCCCTGGTTCAGACTCTTATTATCTTTCCTGGAGAATTTTGACTGGTTTTTCAATGCGACCCCTTTCTCCTCTCCTACCCACTTCCCTTCTATCCTGAACCATGCACCAGAATGTCCTAACATGTAAGTCTAGTCTTGGTTGCTCCCCAGCCAAACTGTCCCAATACTTCTGCATCAACTTCCGGGAAAGAATCCAGAGGCTTTACCCTATGGCATCAGGACCCTGATTAGTTCTCGGCCTCCTCTCCTTCTGCCTTCTTATCTCCCATGGCTTATCCTGCTGCTACTTACATTGACTCAAGACATGCAACCCAGGGATCCTCACTGTTACTGCATGTTAGAAGCTCCTAGGAACCTTCTGAAGGTGGTAGTACCTAACTCAACCTCCTGGAGAATATGATGTCATTGGCCTGGGAAACCCATGTAAAGGTCATTAATTAGCAACCAAGTCTAAAAGTGGAACTCATCACCTGATTCTAATTTGCCCTTTAATATATTGGTTATCCAGACTAAAGTGTTTTTTTTTTTTTTAATCCTCACTAGAGGATATAAATTTATTAATTTTAGAGAGAGAGAGAGAGAAACATCAGTGTGAGAGAGGACATCAATTGGTTGCCTCTGGTATGCGTCCCCTTACTGGGGATCAAACTGAAACCTTTTGTTGTACCGGACAACACTCCAACCAACTGCCCCACCTGGCCAGGGACATACAAATGTGCTTTTGTTTTGTTTTCTGTGTTGTTGGACTTTGGGATCAAAAGTTTGAGTTATTAAGACTCCTCGATTCATGACACAGGACCATCACTGCTCAGGCAAGTCTTTTTAATGTTTTCTTTATTTATTCTTTTTGCCAATCGCCTCCCCTCTACCTAGGCCAGCACTTTTCTGCATTTTCTGTGTGTCCTTTTGTTTGTTTGTGACCCTAAAGATTGCATATTAATGGTTTATGTACACTATTTTTAATTGCATTTATGGAAGAAAACTATAGATTTTCCTCTGCACCTTTTCTTTTTGCACTCAGAACTGCATTTTTAAGAGCATTCTGTGTTGCTACTAAAATAACTGATCATTTACACAATGGAATATTACTCAGCCATAAAAGAATAATGAAACCTTGCCATTTGTGACAACATGGATGAACCTAGATGGTATAGTGCTGAGTCAAATAAATCAGACATAGAAAAACAAGTACTATATGATTTCATTTATATTTGGAATTTAAAAAACAAAACAAAAGAAAGACTCCTAGAAATAAAGAATGAACTAATTGTGTGCCACAGAGGAGGGAGTGAGAGAATGGGTGAAAAGGTGAAGGGTAAAAAGAAGTACAAAGTGCCCGTTCTAAAGTAAATAAGCCAGAGATGTGGTATGTGGCACAGGCAATATAGTCAATAATATTGTAATATCTTTGCTTGCTGAAAAATGGTTACCAGATTTAGTGTACTGATCACAACATAAATGTTGAATCACTATGTTGTACACCTGAAACTAATATAATATTGTAAGCCAACAACACCTTAATAAAATTTTTAAACATAAGAATTTAAAAAAATAGCTAATCACTATTCTAAGGTTTCACAAAATTCCACAATGTGCATCCCCCACCTTTTCTATCTCCTCCTTTGGGGACCACACCCACACTAACTCCAACACCTACTTCACAATGTCAGAGTAAATATTGATGTGAATAGCCTTATGGAAGTCCCATTGAGAATCTCATCAAGATACATACCCAGAAAGGCAACTGTCAAAAAATGAGGCATATGTATTTCCATTTTGACTGCCCAAGTGTTATAAAACTGTTTTCTAGAAGGGCTGCCCCAATCCATACTACTAAAGCCAATGTTTCATTTGCTTATTTGTGTTCTAGGCTTAAGGATCTCTTCAAGAATCTAAGACATTTGGAATCTTTTCTTTAGTGAAAGTAAATATTTTCATAATAATCATACAAAATAATATTTCTAGAGAAAAATACTATATGTTTATCCAGACACATGTGTTAGTTCATTTAATTTTTATAAAAACTTTCAGAGGTAAGTATTACTATTTTTAATTGACATAACACATAACATGCAATTAACCATATTAAAGTATACAGTTCAGTGACATTGAATGCATTCACATTATTGTGCAATCACCACCTCTCTCTACTTTCAAAACTTTTTCATCATCCCAGATGAATACGTTGTGCTCTAAGTAATCACTCTCATTTCCCCATCCCCTGACAGCCAGTAATCTGCTTTTGTCTCTATGGATTTGACTATTCTGGACATTTCATATCAAAGGAATCATACAGTGCATGACCTCTCATGTCTGGCTTCTTTTATTTAGCATCATGTTTTCAAGGTTTATCCAAGTTGTGTCATGTAACAGTATATCATTTCTTTTTATGTCTGAACAACATTCCATTTATGTACATACCACAATTTGTTTATCCATTCATTTGTTGATGGACATTTGGGTTGTTTCTACCTTTGGGCTATTATGAACAACACTTCTGTAAACATTAATTTACCAGTTTCTATGTGAACAGATGTTTTCATTTCTCTAGGAGTGGAATTGCTGGGCCAAATGGTAATTCCATATTTAACTTTTTGAGAAACTACCACATCATTTCCTAGAGTGGCCACACTATTTTATGTTTCCTCTAGCAACATATAAGACTTCTTAATTCTCTACATTCTTAACAACAGATTATTTTCTGGGGTTTTTTTTTTCTTTCCTTTTTTCTTTCTCTTTTTTTTCCTTTTTCTTTTCTTTTTCTTTCTTCTTCTCCTTCTTCTTCTTCTTCTTCTTCTTCTTCTTCTTCTTCTTTTTTAGTTATAGCTATCTTAGTGAATGTAACATGATAGCTCATTGCAGTTTTGATTTGCATTTTCTTGATAACCAATGACATGGAACAATTTTTCATGTGTTTTGGGTCATTTGTGTATCTTTTTTGGAAAAATATCTATTCAAGTACTGAAGAAGAAATTATCATTAACCTCATTTTATAAATTAAGAAATTAAGGCCAAATCAGGATCAGACCCAAGATAAAAGGATGGCAGGGCCAGTGAAGGGGATACCCCATTTGTGGGGGTGGGGGTAGAAAGAGTTACTGACCACCCTCCACCCAAGATTCCAAAGACTTCAGGTTCAGAATTCTGCATTGGATGGTGAGTCTACTACCAGATGAGGCATGTGATTCTCAGTACATGCTTAAATAAATAAATAAAGATATTTCAAGTCCCTTTAGAACTTCTTCTACCTACCACTCTACCACATAATGAGCCCAGGATGCAAAATTCAGCCTAAGGTGCTGTGTGTATCCCAGTTCAGCTCAAGAGTATCCCTCCAACAGAGCAAAAAGAGGCTGCCAGTGTGGTGCCTCATGGGCACCAAGTGCAAGCCTATACTGGATGCCTGGATGTCTGGTCTGGGGTATTATTTCACCTGGATCAATTCTTAATCTTTCAGTTTAGCTTTCAGCTGCTTGGTGACCTCTGACAGATCAGATATAAATCATTGCACCCTGCTCAGGTAAGAGACCTCTCATCAGCTGTGGTCCCATGACATTTGAGACATTTTTGGAGGCCAGCCCTCATCAAAAAGCAATGCGTGGTTCTCAGCCATGACCAGTGTAAAGGCAGGCAGAGTCAAAGGCTTTAGTGAAAGGTGAAATAAACAACAGTATGTCAACTCTGTCTTTGCTCTAGGTAAGAAGAGGCCACACAGATCATCCATAACAAAATACCTCAGGGTTGGGAGTGATTTTCTGGCATGCCATGAAGCTGATCTTTATTACTGAACTAGTTCAGAATTTGTTCCTTTAGAATCAGAATGGTAGGCAGCAAAAAGTGAAAAGGGGAGAAACAAATATTGATGATCACCTCCAATGGGCTAAGCATTAGATTCACCATCATCACATAATAAACCACTTAATATCTCCAGCAATCCCAAGAAGTGGTTATCACTGTTGACATTTTACAAGAGAGGAGTTATTGTCCCAAGAGTTAAGTTGCCTTACCAAGGTCATAGGGCTAGAAGGGCTGAATCTAACATCTAAATCTATCTGGCTTTAATACCTAAGCCCTGATCACCTCAAAATCTCAACAAGGCCTTATCTTCTGCCTACTCCTTGCCAGAATTTTCTCCCTCCAAACCCATGTGGCAGAATAGGAAAGCCTTTATAGTTTAAAAAAACCCTAGTTCAAGGACTGCCTGGACAGAGTTAGATGCAAAACACTTAATCTCTTAACATCAGTTTTCTCATCTGTAAAATGGAATTATTATTAGGATAGATTGAGTGAAAAGGGATGAATGCTGTTTGAAAATTAAGTGTCTTATTGTTGAAAAATCTCTCGAATGAGGCATTTTTTGGAGGTTTTTAAAGATTACACAACTCTAAGACCTAAAAGGATACATATAGAGTGGTAAAATTTTAGAAACCAGGACAGCTGCTTAACTATATCATAAAAAGTGCCTTAGTTACATATCATGGATAACCTCACATAACACATGCATACACTACCATGTGATAAAATTGGCAAGGGCCTAATCATTAAAGATAAGGTATTCATATTTTGTCTCAAAGAAGAAAGCAATTGATGTCTCAGCATTCTATCTGCCAGGACTCATTATCATTGGAAAGGGTAGTCTAATTTCCATCTGATTTTTTTGTTTTGAAAGTTATTTAATCATTCTGGCTCCTGGGCCAAAACAAAGCTTTTTGAAGGTCAACTAAGGCTAAGAGAATCTGTTCAATGGAGAGTAGATCTGCCTGCAATGTCCCACCAGATCCATAGTTCACATTGAAGGCAGGAAGAAGAAATGTCAACATAGCTTTACTTTTCTGAGGAGGAACCATGAGCCAATCTTCATTTTTCTTTCTAGCCAACTAAGCAAACCAGAACAGGAACAGAATCATAGGTATGGGGATCGTTTGGAGGGTTATCAGCTGCGAGGGGGCAGGGGGAGAAATGGGGAAATGGTGCAGGGACTAAGAAGCCTAATTGGTTGATGCAGAATAGACAGGGGGAAGTTAAGAATAATATAGGAAAGGGTGAAGTGAAAGAATTTATATGCATGACCCATGGACATGAACTAAGGGGGTGGGATTGCTGGAGAGAAGGGGGGTACTGGGCAGAGGGGAGCAAAGGGGGAAAAATTGGGACAAATATAACAACATAACCAATAAAATATACTTCAAAAAAGAGAGAAATTGTGCACCTGAAACCTATATGATTTTTTTAACCAATGTCACCCCAATAAATTCATTTAAAAAGATATAAATAAATAGTTAGCTAAAAAAGGAACCATTCTCTAAATGGGATGGTAGGGTGCACCCAATGCAATTGCATCTGTAGAGCATTTACCACAGTATCTGATGCATAGGAAAAGCTCAAGCAATATTGATTGTTATCAATATTATTATTTTAACCCCGACATCTAAAAGAGTGTCTGGCTTGATATGTTTGAATGAATGTATTTGAATGAATGCTAGGCTCAGCAATGGTAGCCCACAGAGCACTCTTTTCTTTTCCTTTTTTAATCATTTTTATTGTTATTCTATTACAGTTGCCCACACTCTTTTCCACTTAAGGATTAATATATGCATTTGCCCATCTCTCTGGATGCCTCCCTGCTGTTACATTCACCTAGCTGCTCAGTACCCCCACGGTTCCTCACTTCCCTGGGAAGGCCTCTCTGTGTAGTGCCCCCGTGAAGAGGATGCTATTGTGATGGATGGTTCTGTTGGAACTGCAGGGCATTGACAAACGCCAGCCTCATACATCACAGGGCCATCAGGACTGGCACTCTGATAATGTATTATGTGAGTACATCATCAGAACGCTGTCACTCTGGTGACGAATTCATCAACAGATGGGGCTGTCGTAAAAGGAAAGGAGAAGAGTATGTAGGAGGAAGGGAAATCCTCTGCTTGATGAAGAGGAGGTCCTAACAGTTAAATACAAAGTGTCTCAACCATCCAGCTGATAAATGCTAAGAGTGGCACGGAGGCAGGACAGATGGCAGAGGACTTCAGTGGACAGATTATTAGCCTGAAGGCCTGGAGCCTTGGGGCATGACTCCCACTAAGCCCTTGTGACCTTTTTCACTCATCTACAGAGTATGCTAGCTTGATCAGTATATCTCAAAGAATTCCACAGGATCCTGGTCCTACAAGATACTCCATGGAAATTATGAATTTAACGTATTTAAAAAGGTTTATTTACTCTGAAACCTCAAAACAGAAATATCTCAATGTTAAGGGTGGCTCCTCAGTAGAACACAGAGTGAGTACCCTTCCTCAAAAGTATTTGACCATAAAATTTATTTTTGTGTAATCCATATAAACCCATTATTCTATAGTAACCCTGGATTCAGTGGTCTCCAAGATCTCTTTTAGTTCCAGAAATGTACTGACATGAACAGAGGCTTTGGGACCTGACACACTTGAATTCAAAACCTGGAACCTTCAGATGTGAATTTGATAAGCTTGAGAAAGCTGTTTCACCTTTCTATACCACTATATATACATCTGTAGTGGCAGGATTGCTATAAAGACAATATGAAATCACCTAGAACCCTGCCTGAATGTAACTTATATTCACTAATTGATAGCTATTATTGCTTTTAAAAAAAAAGAGCCAACATTTACTGAGTACTGCTAAAAGCTGAGGTACTGTACTAAAGAGCTTTATATCAATTATTTTACTTAGTCCACAAACTTACCACATAAGATAGTCATCACTAAAAACATTGCAAATATACATACAGGAAATTGAGGCCTAAAGAGGTTAAATGACTTGCACAGGAACAAGTATATAGAATATCAATTTCAAACATCAGGTGCCAGACTTCTAAGTCTATAGGCTAAACCACTATGTTATTATGATAACCCACCTCCAGTGTAACTCAAGAGACTCTACTAAGGTTTGACTTCATTGCTAACAGTATAAAAGTCCATACTGAGTACTAACTATTGAACTAAAAAGTTCCACTGGCCATGCCTCATCTTTTTAAAGATGGGAACACTCTTAAAAACTTCCTTGGAAGTTTTTATCTGCAAATATGAGGACTTCATTCATCACCATGCTATGATGATACTATTACAATGTCTTAGAATAGCATCTTCAGCAAATTCTCCATAGCTTTTATGCCTAGCATTGAACATTGATAGTAAAGAAGGAAGAGCATATTAGAGTACTTGGGAGAACTGTTTTTACAGTGTTGAGACTCTTCATCTTCCTTAGGACTTAGATAACCAACTATATAGTTTGTTCCTCCATTGAACAACATATGGTTTGCCTAGGTGCAATGGTAGCCAGACAATAAATAAATTAGAGCAACTCTCATTTTAAAGGATAGGAGTGGCAGAAGGCTGTAAGACCTGCAACAAGATCATGGCACTTGAAGTCCAAATACCTGGCTTATTGACACACTAATCAGCCTTGTGACCACAGGCAAAACATTTTTTATTTCTCAGGGCATCTGTATCTTAATTTTTAAAAAGGAAATACCTAAGCTGAACTGTCCCTGAGGTTTCCTCCAATTCTGGATTCTGTGTTTCTCTGAACATTAAGCTGTGCACTCACCCCATTTGCAAAGTCCCAAACTAAAACAAAAAATACCAAAACACTAGTGGAATAAAGCACATCAAGTATCAGCCACTGGCATACGCCAAGTAAAAATGCTAACACCATGGATTTGGATATTCACCCTGTAATGGTGAGATTTAATTTCAGCAGAGAGCTTCCATATCACATAATGGTGTATCATTGCACTATGTTTTACTTCGCCTAGCAAATAAAGTATACAGGGAAAAAATTGAAAAGAACATACATTGTTTTATTGTCTTGTGAAATTGCTGGGTTTCAAGCCAATAGAATGCCTTAATGATCAAGTTCTCAAGGGTGATACAAAGTGCAGAGCATCTCTGTTTGTGAAGCTAAATTTAATAAACAGAGTAATCCCCTGGCAGGCCCTGGGATTTTTCTAATATCCTGATGGTGTCAAGGGAAAGGGGCTGGGTATGTGAAAAATAGCATAAGACCTTACAACCAAGACTTACTAGGAACAATTGCTCTTTAACTGAGGCATCTGCTTTTTGCATGTTGTGGTTCTGAAATGGAAATCTCTTTAGTTTTGTCCCTGTCCCCGAACCGTGGGGAGTAGTGCTGTCCACAAACTATGGTGCTGAATAGGAAGTCTAAATCCAGTACTGCCTAACCCAGGCTTAGGATACAAAGACCACTGTCCTTTCTTTGCTATAAAATGATCCTCATTTTATACCCCTTCCAGGTATTTTAAATTCAAACTGACAAATTTTCTAAGACATATTACAGCTGCAGCAGAAGGAGCATCTTACATTGTATTTTATATGAAATATACAATCTTTGTTATACATTAATCCTATAATAATGCCTTATAGAAAACACTGTTTTAGGTTAAGTTCCCCAGAAGCAGAACCCGATTTGAGGTATTCTTGTGCAAGTGACTTATTAACTGGTACTCTCAGAAGTAGTTAGGGAGGAAAGATGAAGTAGGGCAGGAGAATAAAACCTAGACACCTAGAGTAGTGTGAAGAGACCAGATTCAATGGGATCCCTTGGGAAACTTTGAAGAACAACTGTAACACAGAGTTGATTCTACCTTGAGACAAGGGAAAGACCTTCTAGTATCCCTGTGTCAGTCAGCCATTGGCTGTAAATTTCCCAGAGGAAAGAATGCTTCCCAATTGAGATAGCTTCTATTTAAGGCCCAGGGGGATTTTCCAAAAGAGGACTCCAACCATCACTCATGGGATCTGAGAGATGGGTACTCCAGCATAGTAAAGAGAACCTGAACATGACCCCGACAGCATCTGCCACAGTGTTGGTGTTTTACCCAGATTATCAGATTCCTTTTACTACTCCCTTTTCAGAGGTATAAGTAGTCTGTTGGCTTGTGCATTGGTGACAGCCACAATAAATAGACAACAGCAGACGGAATGTTATGTGATGTATGAGGTTAGGTCATAAACTTATTCCATTTCAATTGCTGCTGCAAACAAGTCACCTCTAAAACTTAGTGGTTCACAACAAGATTACTTATTTTGTTCATAATTTTGCAAGTTTGGCATGGCACAGCAAGGGAGGCTCATCTTGGTTTTATGCAACATCTGGTGGGTCATTCAACTGGAAGATTTGCTACTAAGAAGGTTCACTCCCATGCTTGGCAAACCAGTGCTGGCAGTCAGTAGGAGCTCAGCCAGGGCTGAGGGCTGGTGTTCTTCATTCCTTCCTCCATGGATCTCCATGTGGTCTGAGATTCTTTAAAACATTGTAACTGGATTCTAAGGATAAGTGTCCCAGGGCAGACAGCTGTGGTACCTAGCCTCTCATCACATAGCAGCCTTTCTGTTGTCAATTCATCATGGCTGTCACCAGTGCCTCAAGTCAATAGACTACTTATACCTCTTGAAAAAGAGTAGTAAAGTCCTTAAAGAACTTAGGCGATGGGAAATATTGCTGTAGCCAATTCTGGAAAATATGATTTGGGTCATGCATTTCTTCACCAATATCTGTGTGCTATTTTGTTTGTTTGTTTTTTGCATATTTCTTTTTTTTTAATTGTTTTTCTATTACAATTGACCCACTTTTTCCCCATTGCTCCCCCCACCCCGCCCACCCCTCTCCCACAGTTAATCCCCACCCCATTGTCCCTGTCCATGGGTCATTTATATTAGTTCTTTGACTAGATCCTTCCCCTTCTTTCCCCTTTTTTCCTCTTCTCCCCTCCCTCCTGGTCACTGTCAGTCTGTTCCTTGTTTACTTGCTCTGGTTCTACTTTGCCTGTATTTTTAATGATTGATATTTGTGACTCTCTTTATAAAACATCAAAGAGGCTCAAAAGTGCCCAGGAGTGCAGCCCTCCTAGCACAGCCCTAGTCAATGACTGATTGGGCAGGAGAATGAATGCTCCTTGTTGCAAGCAGAGACAAACTCTGAGATGCAACTTACATTCCAGAGCATCCCTGCAGGATTAGAGCAAGGTTGGGACTTCACTGAAATCATACCCTTATTTGGTTTCTCCCACTGCCCTACCCTGCTATCTGCACTCCTCTACTCATTTCCACTGGGAGCATTTCCTTAATTATTTGCACATGAATCCTCATCTCTGAATCCGCTTGTGGGGAACCTCACCTAAGAAACCACCCTCTTAGGAAGTCATAATACTTATTCACTATGTCACTTATCTAATATTTAGACAAGTATCACTTTGTAATCTTTATATTGTTTCACCAACTTTGATATCATCATTTATCTTTATGCTTGATTTCCCAAGCACTGGCTTGCGCTATGTTATTTATCTCCATTTCTTCCAATTTCTGAAGAATTACAACGTGAGAAGAAAATGAATACTGTTGAACACTTATTATGGTGCCAGCCACTGTTAACCTCTTTGCAGTCATTATCCCACCTAATTCTGAAAACAGCCCTTATGAAGAAGATATTATTTTATCATCCTCATTTTATAAATGAAGACTCTGATCTTCAGAGACAGGGAAATTATGCTACACAGCTCCAGTAGAAGCCACAAACAGAATATTCTGTGTGAAATAATGCCCAGGAATTTGGGGTGAATGGTGCCACCTAGAGTTGTGTGATAAATTGGTCTTTCTCAGAGGGACAAAGAAACCTCCCTAAGATTACACAGCTAAGTAGCAGAGTGTGGATTGACTCTGCTTGGTCTCAAAGTCCCTGCCCTCTATACTAAACCAAGATGCCTCTGACAGTTAAGATTTGTGGAGTATTCTTCATCTCTTTCTTTTACCCCAGTTAGGATTTTTAAGGTTATGGGATGATAAAAAAAATTAATAATAGTAAAATAAGTTCTGGATCCCATGACAAGAGCCTGCTCTACTCTGTGGTCAAAGTGTATGGCGAGGAAGTGGTGCAGGGGAGTTCTCACAAGGTCTAATAGTCTAAGGAGGAGGCTATCTTTCAGTGAAAGTTGAGTGGGAAGTTACCAGGAAATGCATTGGGCTCTGGTGGACCGAAGAAAATACAAATTGCCTGCCAAGTGAAGCCACTATTGTTGGTGGGTTTCTCGACTTTTTTTTTCCTGATTTTCTAGCTGGCTGCCTCACTCACTGCTTTCTTTGCAGTGAGCACCTCCACGATTGTGATGGAGAATGACATGCCCTAGCATGATGCCTCATCTCAAGTGTCAGCCTCCCAATCTGAAAAATTGAAGTTTCAGTTCCAGAAATTGCTGTTTTCAGAAGTGACATGGTTAGAGCATTGTGCTCTTGATGGCAACAAGAACCCCAAATGAATCTCCCTGAGTAACTGGCAGGCCTTTCCAAATTATTAAGAGCCTTGGTATTGGGTCCAGACAGACATGGATTTGATTCCCCTGTTCCAACCACCTACCAGCTGTGTCACTGAAACTGTGGAAGCCTGTTTTCTTATCTATAAGACAGGGATTCATGTTATTGTTGTAAAAATAAATGGAAAGACATATACTAATTAAGTAAGTAGTTGGAACATATTGAGCTATTGTTATTGTTGTTGTTATTGCCAATTATCATTATTATTAGTCATAAGACCATTCTAGATTCACAATCCTCAGCTACACTTTTACCTGAATGAAACGTTCAAATTAATTTTATTATCAGTTGTAATTTTACTTACAATCTCTCATCTTATAATACTCCTCTCCCTGATAAACACACACTACACATACACATATGCCAACTTATAGACATCATTAAACCATATTATCCAAACCAACTTTTTAGAGTCCAAAATATTTTCCAGTTAGGTATTACAACAGCCATTAGTGGCAAAGTTGAAGTTAAAATTGCAAAAAAAACCATCACCTGAAAGGCAGTACATAACTATTTTTTGAAATGATTGTGATGCCTTGCATCTCCGTGACATGTTCCCATTATCATGTTCCTTTGTCAGTCATTGGATCACATGACCCTATCATCCATTCTACATGGAAGGTATAATTACTAGGCAAAATGACTTGCCCAAGGTCACATAGCTGGGTGCTAAGTGGAAGAGCTCAGGCTCAGACCCAATTGCATTTTCCTCCAAATCTGGTGCCTTTTCCACTTTACCTTTTTGCCTCCCAGCACTGTTGGGCATTTAACAGCAGCCACTTCTCACATAGCTGGTTGATTTTAGGGAAGATAAGTAATAACCCAGTAGGTCCCGCCAGACATCGCTGAGTTTAAGAGGCAGTAACAGAAAGAGTTTGGAGGAATGAGGCAAGTCATCTGCCCACTGCCACTACAGGAGCCTGACACACATCTCTCTGCTCACAGATGTCATCTTTAATGTCCTTTCCCCCAGCAGATTCAGGCACGGGATCTGGATAAATCCATCATGGCCAGAACATAATGTTGATGAACGATCTCATTAACCTAACAGCCTGTACCATGTCAACAGCAGCCCTGATCCTTTCTTTGTGTGAGGCCAGCTCAGCGTTCTCACTCTTTTTCCCCTACTCCCCTTTACCACCTACCCTCAGCTGTGCCCCCAGCCCTATAATGCACCAGGCTATAGTAGCCAATATCATTGCTGCCCCCTATGCAGAAGCTTGGGAGCAGGTTAAAATCAACTTCAATCATACAGATAAAGGCACTGAGAATCAGAGGAATTATGATTTATCCAACTCCCAAGGAACTTCAACTCACTTCTGGCTGACCCCAAAGCCCTGCTCTTATCAGTAGTGTACTAACTTTTCTAGACATTTTAACTGTTTGCAAAGCCCTTTTTATCCATTATCTCATTCAGTTTCCCCCATGGGGTAGACTTTCTCACAGCAAGATTTTATAAGAAACTTGATAAACTGATTTAAAATGTGTATATAAGAATAACATTCCAAATATAGCTAAGGAAATATGGGAGGTTAAAAAGGGAAAAGGAGAGAAGAAAGAGAGTGACCCATCCATTATGATATCTTACAAAACCATGCTAATAAAAACAATATGGTACACTTGAAAAAGACAAATAAGCCAATGGAGCAGAATATGTAGCATGAGACAAAGACTTAAAGTGAAGAAGAGAGAAAAAGGAGAAATTTGACATATAATAGAAGAAGAATCACAAATTTATAGATAAAAATAATGAATTATCTTATAAATATTTAGAATATTTTGCAATTGTTACATGTTTAATAAACTTATTTATAGATAAGATTGAATCTCTCATATATACTACAAGATCTTTCCAGAAAGTATCCAGACATGTAATATGAAAAATAGACATTTATTGAAGAAAATACAAAAAACACCGTAAATAGGACAATGATGCCTTAGTACCCTTCAAAGCAGGCACCTTGGGACCTCACACAGTTCTCCCAGCATCTCTTCCACTGTTCAAAACACTCTGCAAATTTTTTTGTTAAAATCACTATCAGCTGCCCTATCATATTTTCCTGAATCTCATTGACAGTCTGAAATCTCTTCCCTTTCAAAGTTGATTTCAGTTCTGGGAAAAGCCAGAAGTCACAGAGTGCCAAAACTGGGCTGTAGGGGGGCCAAGAAACCTGGGTGATTTGATGTTTCAACAAAAAACTCTACATGAGACATGATGCTTGAGTGGATACATTGTCATGATGAAGCGACCAATCACCAGTTGCCCATAACTGTCACTGTTTTCATTGTATTGCATCTCTCAACTGATGAAGAACATTGAGGTAGTACTCTTTATTAATTGTTTGACCTGGAGGGGCCTACTTGTAATGGACAACACATTCCCAATCAAAAAAACCACAGTTAACGTGGTCTTAATCTTGCTGTGACTTTGCCATGCCTTCTTCCAGCGTGGAGGACCAGGCAACTTCCTTTGGGATGACTGGGCTTTCATTTCCAGATCATAGCCATAGACCCATAATTCATCTCTTGTTATGACCTTCTTAAGGAAACATGGTTCATTGGTAGCAGTTTGAATCAAGTCATTAACAACTGCAGTACAATGTCCCTTCTGCTCTGGTAGCAGAAGCCACAGAACAAATTTTGCCACATGTTTCATGCCAAGATTCTGCATCTAAATCTAAGACACAGTAGTTTTTTGAATCCCCAGATCAGCTTCTAGTTCTCTCACTGTCAGTCAACAATTTTTTTTTTATTGCAGCCCATACAAGTTCAACATTCTCAGGTGTTCTGCTTGTGGCAGACCTTCCAGAGTGTGGATCATTTTCAACAGATTCTTGACCACCATTGAAGCATCTGTGACACACTTTTATTCGCGCTACACTCATTGCATTATCCCCAGAAGTCTCCTGAGTCATCTGGAGAGTTTTCGCGGAGGAATGTTCAAGCTGAAAGCAAGATTTGTTGCAGATTCATTCCTCCACTTGCTCAGTCATTTTTAATGTGATAGCCACACAGTACACATGGTCACTCAAGAATGTCTCCACCCCCACTGACTGGTACAGTGAAGTCATCATTGTTTACACATTCACATTCCAGTCCACTCTCCTTGGCTGCCAGGTTACATGGATGTTACAGAAACCATTCTTGTTATATTAACAATGGCTAGAGTTTTCCCAGACAGACCTCACATATACAAACATGAACTCTAAATACATTAAAGCTATTCATTTCATATTTAAACAAAAGAAAATTTTAAATAGTTTGTGACCTCAAGGTTTAAAGTGATTTCTTAGATGGGACCTTGCAAGCAGAAACTTTAGGGAGGAGATTAAGGTTTAGTTTACTTTATGACAAATTTAAAAAGTGTGTTCAATGATGGATATCATTGACATGTGGCAGACTGGAAGATGATATTTGCAATATCACAGAAGGAGAAAGCAAATTGGCTAAAAAATTATGAGAGGAGGCTCCAACTTCCAATATTTAGAGAAATAAAATGAAAGCAACAATGGGATGCCATTGTATGCCCTCCAGATGGACAAAAAAACCTACACATGGAGGGTAGATTCCTCTATATGGAGAAAATGTAACTCTCTCTGCATAACCAACGATGACATAAAGTTTTACAGTTATCCAAATGGGAAATATTAAAGAAATAGCATAGGCTTTAATATTTATGACCCAGCAAACCACTTCCGGAATACACATCCTGGAGAAATTCTTGTGAAGCTCCACAAGGAAACATGTAAGAGAAAAATCATCCAACATTGTGTGTGGTAGCGTAGTGTTGGGGAGAAATCTATACACCCATGACTAGGGCAACAGATAAATGTGGTATGAGAGATTATGCAATAACATGAAGCATTCAGAAGCATGGAGCAGATTTCCTTATGGCAACAAACATGGATCTCAAATTACAGCAAAATTTTATATAAGATTTCAAATACACTCATTCAAAGCAATGTCCAATGATGCATTCATACCTAAATGAATCTATTGATAACAGATTGGAACATCATCTATTAAGACAGTACAGAGTGTTATGAATTGGGGAAGGAGATGAGGGTAGAGATGGTAAAGGGAAGAATAAGAAAATAAAAAGTTTTAAGTAAACTAAAATAGGAGTCATGTACAATCCAATTATGTCAGTATATTGTAGACTAAGAAGCATTATCAAGTTTATTAGAAGCACATGAAATACAAGAATGAGGTGAAGGAAAGGAGAAAGTGTAGGATGCCTGAGGAGACACAAAAACAAGAAATCACCCCCCTAAAAAATAAAATAAAGTAAAAATTAGGGGCACGTGTTTAAATAAAGGAGAAAGAAATGAGGCAGAGAAGAACTATTTTCAATGCAGTATTAGAAGTGTCCGAGAGAAGCATACCAGAGGCCTGGGAGTCTATCATTCAGGCTATACATAAGAGGAAAGTGTACAATAACTTTGAACCAAGGCCTGTTGGTCTCTGGCTAGAATCATCCTGAGAAAAGCTGCTGATAGAACCAGTGTAATGGGAAGTAGATTAAGAAAATCTCTGGCATCATGGAACTTCCTCCTTCAGTTAAGTCAGGTCCATCCATACTTTGAAGCTAAGTCACCCAAACTTTTTCCTGTAGAATGGACTCAGAACTTAAATGACTTTGGTTCACCTCCCTACTCAACCACTTCCTACCTGTGTAATCTGGGGCAAGTTCTTAGCCTTTCTGAGTCGTGTTTCTCATCCACAGAACAGAGATAATCATGGTTCCTGGGTGGGATGATTAAATGAGATAATGCATATAAACATTAGCACAGTGCTTGACATGTAGAAAATGTTTGCCCAATAGAGGTGGAGGGAGCTGTAATTACAATGACTATTTTTGTTATTATAATCACAGTCTGGTCATTTGATGCTCCTGGAACCCCGGCAGTGGTGAGGAAGGAGGAGTACTGAGTTCAGACCCCAGCTTCCCCCTCAGTTTTATGGGAAGTCTTGACAAATCTCCCTTAAATTCATGGTCCTCAGTTTCCTCAGCCAAGTGAAGTAGTTCATTCTCTTCTGTAGAATTTCTGGGTAGCACCCAGCTTCCCGGGAAGTGGGGGTCCTCAGAGTCCTGGGCCTGCTAGTCAGAAGGCAGACCATGGAGCAGCCATCTTTTTAGGGCAAAGACCTTTATATCAATATTTCCACTACTAGGTCAGGTGAAAGTATGATAAAAATTCCATTTACATATGATGACCATTTCACTCTTAAAACAACCCAGCAGCAGGTAGGTATTGTTATTTATTATTGTTGCTGTTGTTGTTGCTTTTTACAGACTAAAAACTAAGGAACAAATTAGTTGACTGAGGACTTGTACAAAGTCACAGCTGGTCAGTTTAAGAGCTGAGATTTCAAGCCTGATCTTCCAGACTTTTGAAGCTCTGCTTTGTCTACTAAACTATGTTCCTGTTAAAAGACATAGAGGGGCTGGAAGCTGGGTATAAAAACAGGAGAGCAGTGATGGATGTGTGAGGTCAAGATTAAAAGGCAGGTGCTGCAGGTGCTGCAGCTGCTGCAGGTGCCCTAACTGCCTGGTCCCAAGACTACCAGTCGACATCTCTGAGAGTCTCTGCCTTTAGTGTCTTCCCACTTGATAGTAAAATGAGATAAATAAGAGAGCTGGGTCTGAATCAGCGGGTGATATGCAGGGCTGTTCTGTGTCGTTTTTAAGAGGCAGAATGGCAGAGTAGTGACAAGGTCTGTAACACATCAAACTGCCCCAAAACCCATTATGGGTTAAAGGAGAAGTTAGCTCAGTGATGAGAAAAGGGGTTACAGATAGGGACGGTGACCCCATAAGTCTAGCACCAAAGTCAACACTGTATGTGTCTTCACCTGTTGCCCATCAATCCCTTCAGCTAAAATGTCATCAGCACTTAGGACTCCAAATAACCCACTTTTCTGTTTACCACCTGTCTGACCAGGGAGAGGTGCTTTGCCCCCATCTTCTCATCTTAGTCTCAGTACCCTTGTCTCCGCAATAGGAATATTAACCACATCTGCCTCACAGCATGGCTGGAAGGACTCTTGGGCATTAGTTCAGCACAATTCCAAGAACATAATCAGCACTCAGGAAATGAAGGTAGTTCTTATCATCACTTGTGAAGAAAAGAAAGTAGGTTTTATCACAAAAGACCCCTCAAAGGCTCAGGTTGCCTTGGAATGAGGATGGTGACCAGAGCGTCCCCTATCCCAGAAGGAGAAAATCTTTCCACATGTCAAACAATGCTAGCATGAGTGTCTACAATTATATAGGGGGTGGGGTGTGTAGACTTCTGTGAAATAGTTGGCATCCCAGCCTCCTTGGCCAACCCTGTGACACCACCAACCCCAAAACAACCAAAGATTCACAGGGACCTGCCCCAAATTCACAATTATAAGTTTCATGCCTCATCTTGGTGCTACTGAAGGACTAATGCTGAAGCTTTAAATAGCTATCCTAGAGGACACTGGAATAAGGAAAGCCTGTTATCAGTCCCTGGGTGTGGAAAAACATTTGTGGCTTAAAAGAAGGCTTTGTTGAACCACCAATTACTCCTGCTTTTGAAAATGCTTTTGCTTGCATTTGATTAGGACTTAAAAGTGCAGCTTAATACTTTCTGTCTTGCCTGGAATGGTGATTTCCTTCTCCCTCCCAAGTGGGTCTCTGTCAATCCAAGCATCCTCCCTCTCCTTGAATTCACTCACCTTTCAGGGGATTTGGCCTGGGAGTGCGAGCAAATAAGCCTGCCCTCTACAGGGTGGTTCTTGTAAATGAGAACCCTCTACATTGTTTTCCAGAAGGTTAGGTTCACAGAGCATTAACCACAGGCTAGAAGCAAAAATGAGTATTATCAACTATTGCAGAGGTTTCAAACATTTTCTGGGTCATAAATTCTTTGGAGAATCTGATGAAAGCCATTGACCTTATCCCAGATATTGACATAGATATAAGAATGCATGCAAGACTTGCACATAGTTCGTAGGGTTTATGTCTGTGCTTGGGCCCCCTAAAAGCAGAATGTGAGGTGGAGGTTCTTGTGTAAGTGATTTATTGATAGATAAGTCATGTGACAAACTTGAAAGAA
Source organism: Furipterus horrens (assembly GCF_987537825.1). Taxonomy (NCBI): domain Eukaryota; kingdom Metazoa; phylum Chordata; class Mammalia; order Chiroptera; family Furipteridae; genus Furipterus; species Furipterus horrens. The sequence continues at coordinate 111,786,142 of NW_028327175.1, read as the reverse complement.
TATAAAGAAAGTAGGATGAGGCAGGAAAAGAACCTAAGAAAAGAAATGGGTTCAGCTAAAGTCTAAGCTCAGCCTGATCCCACCAGGGACTCCAAGTGTGTTTATGGCCAGAGAATGGTCCCACCATGAAGCAAAGAGGGTGAGTTTCTGAATCCCCCTCTATTCAGTCATTGGCTATGGGCCGCCCCAATGGGACATTTTTTCTTCCAGGCACTTTTAGGCAAGACAGCAACCAGCGGCCAAAGGCAATTCTCTACAGAAGAATGAATCCAGTGATATGCTAGAACCAGCTCACTAGATCACAGAAGCCAATGATTAAATGCTTCTCATTCCAATGCTGCCTTTCATAGTTTGAAGTCACCATGCTGGGAGTATTTATACCACAGAAATCAGCCAAGGCTACAATTCAGGGATGTTTTTCTGCCCTTTGAAAACTGGTTGTTACCAGTTACCAGCACAGTAACCAACACAGCATGGGATGCATCCTTCAACTGCTAACATCCAACACACAGAGCAGCTGGCAAGGGTGGGTGAGCCCACGGTGCCAGGAAAGCAGATCTGGATGGGTCACCAACACGCCATCATGTATCATGGACTCCCTTGAAGTCAGTCAGTGGACACCAACTTAAAAGTTTCTCCTGCATAGAAATAGAGTCTGAGATCCTTGCACTGGCCTACAAGACCTTTCACAATCTAGCCTCAGCTCACCTTGTTTCTGATGTTGGAGTCTCCTAACTGGCTTCCCTTCACTCAGATGCTTCTTTTCCAACCTGTCCAAAACAATAATGCCAGAACCATCTCTCTAAAACAAGGATCTAATTCTATCACTTCCTTATTTAAAAATTTAGTATTATTCCAGCTGCTCAGAGGCTATAACCATTGACATATCCTCAGGGCCATTTAAACTCCAACCTTGATAAGCTTTTGAAGCATGTCTCCTATTTCTCACTTTACACATCTTTGCTCCAAACATAACTTTTGACTGGTTGCATCCTCACATGTCTTTAATACCATATCTCTACCTCTGCTCATGTCTGCAATGTCCCTTCTCCATCCCTGCCCCAATGCTCAGTATCATCTGAACGATATAACTTCCCCAACCACCAATGGCAAACACAACTAACTCCTCCTCCATATTCCCAGAGCATTTGATGCATAACTTCCTCAACCATGTTCATCTGTAACTAGTGCACAGACTGTGTTGTATTCATTTCTGAACTTACAAGACCGAGCACAGGGCCTGGCACACAGGATATTACCAAAATACTGACTTTAGATGCAAAAACACTGTGACTCTTGCTGGTGTTTTGAACTGTATGTTCCTAACCATGAAACAAAGAGTCAGGACATTATCCTGGGATGTGTGGTATAGCAGGATCTCTGAAATATGAGGGTAAATGTGGTAGAGAATGCCAGGGAAACTCCAAGCTTTTTATCTTCCCAAATCTTCTGTACTCATGGCAAGGAGCTTCCCAAAGCCATCTGATCAACAACAAAACAACTGATCCAATATAGCAAAATGACTCTCCTTTGAAGATGAAAAATGGCATTTATTTTCTTCATAGACTAAAACTGTGTAAAGTAGACACAGTTTATAGAAACTCTCCCTATGACTTCCGCAGGGTATTGTGAAGCTATATTAAACAACAGAGGTGGTGAGTTTTAATGACCACCCCCCCAAGTGCCAGCTTCTGTGTTTCCTCCCCTCTGCTGGGTGTCTGTCTTTATGAATATAACATGTTATTTGACATTTGGCTCTTTAGAGGTTTTAGGTCATGGCAAAAATCCAAGTAATGTGATCTGAGATCATTTTAATAACATGTAAGAAGAAATGCTTTGGTATTTATCAGTTCTCTTTAGAGGAGTGTTTTTTGCTGTTTCAGCTTGATAGTTATTGCTTTCTGAAAAATAAATATATTCTGCGGTATGTGCTAGCACAGAAAAGTGGGAAATCCTGGACCTGTACCCACTCTGCCTCCCTGCACTGCTTGGCTGATCAGAATGAACCATGTCAGAGAGATCCTTGGCTTCTGGTTGGGTCAGCCAATGGAGTTCCCTCCCTATCTCTTTCCATGGAAAATCCAATGACACTGTTCTGTCCTCACCCCTCAATGCATCCTCGTTTACATGATACTTTCCACAATTTCAGTATCTGCTCACTTCCCTTGCTCTCCAGGGTAGGAGTGGGAACAATTCTACTATATTCCTAGTCCTGGGTGACAACACCAATCTTCCTGTCTCCCTAAACCTCACTCTTACTTATGGAAGTGGTCACTTCAACAGCTCCTGGGATGGCACTAACTTAAATGTGTCATCACCTCTCTCTTTGGGCTTTGACTGATACAATGATTGCAAATGTCAGGTGAAGCTCTGAATCCTGGTGCCACCACTGCCATATGATTTGAGGCAAGGCATTTCATGCCTTATTTCTCAGTGTCCTCAACTTTAAAACAGGAACAAAATAATACTGTCATGAAGGACTATCTGAGCATCAGACAAGTCACCATGAGGAAAGTGCCCAGAGGTATCCTGGTCCTACCTAATGAACTCGAGAAATAGACATTCATGGAATGAGAAGAACCTCTTCAACAAATGGTGCTGGGAGAACTGGACAAGGATGTGCAAAAAAATGAAACTAGACCACGAACTTACACCACACACCAGAATAAACTCAAGATGGATCAAAGACTTAAATGTAAGCCGTAACACCATAAAAGTCTTAGAGGAAGACATAGGCAGGAAAATTTCAGATATCCCAAGTAACAATATTTTCACTGATACATCTCCTAAGGCAAGGGAAATAAAGGAAAAAATTAACAAATGGGACTATATCAAACTAAAGAGTTTCTGCTCAGCAAAAGAAAACATCAGCAAGATGAAAAAGAACCAACTATGTTGGAAAATATATTTGCCAATGATATCTCAGACAGGGGACTGATCTCCAAAATATATAAAGAACTTGCACATCTCAACACCATGAAGACAGACAACCCAATTAAAAAATGGGCAAAGGACTTGAACAAACACTTCTCCGAGGAGGATATACAGAGGGTTCATAGGCATATGAAAGAGCGCTCAACATCACTAGCCATCAGAGAGATGCAAGTAAAAACCACAATGAGATACCACTTTACACCAGTCAGAATGGCCATCATCAACAAATCAGCAAACAACAAGTGCTGGCGAGGATGTGGAGAAACGGGAACCCTACTGCACTGTTGGTGGGAATGCAGACTGGCACAGCCACTATGGAAAATAGTAAGGAATTACCTCAGAAAACTAAACATGAAACTGCCTTTTGAACCAGCAATTCCACTGCTAAGATTATACCCAAAGAATCCTGAAACACCAATTCAAAAGAACCTATGCATCCCTATGTTCATAGCAGTGCTGTTTACAATAACCAAATGCTGGAAACAGCCTAAGTGCCCATCTGTAGATGAGTGGGTTAAAAAACTGTGGTACATTTATACAATGCAATACTATGCAGCAGAAAGAAAGAAGGAACTCCTGCCATTTGCAACAACATGGTTGGAACTAAAGAGAATTATGCTTAGTGAAATAAGTCAGGCAATGAAAGAAAAGTACCGTATGATATCACCTGATACAGGAGACTAATGAACAACACAAACAAATGAACAAAATTTAACAAGAAACAGAGTAACAGTTATCAGGGGAGAGGTGGGAGGGAGAGAAGGGGGTAAGTAGGGGAAGGGTTTAGTAAAGGAACTAGTATAAATAACCCATGGACATGGACAATGGGGTGGGGATTGACTGTGTAGAAGGGGTGGGCTGTGTGGGGGGTAGCAATGAGAGAAAAAGTGGGACAATTGTAATAGAAAATCTATAAAAATAAATTCTTTAAAAAAAGAAAGAAATACACATTCTCTACCTTTCATCCCATTTTCCTTGCACCAATGTATACCTCATCCTAAAACAATGGGAGGCTTTGAATGATTTAAGTGCTCTTGTCCATTTCAAAGGTGAGAAACAAGTAACAAAACCAAGTGATAAATTTACCTGGGCCACCGACAGCAGCCTTTTTGTGCTTGTCAATAAAATGTTTAAAACAGGACTTGATTTGCTTTCACTTTAAAGAAGGTTATTAACTTGCTTAGATCTACCTAAGGAATAGAGGCATGTGTTGTTCCCCATTACTCACCACGCCTTTAATCAGCAGCAAGGGCTCAGCAAGCTTCTGTGGTGTGGACTGAAACGGTTCAGGGAGCTGTCTCAGTGACCTGGGGAGACAAGAGCTCCTTGGTCAAGACGTTAATCAATAAGAGAATTCAGGTCCAGCCCCAGCTCTTCTGCAGATGGTTTATTTGCCTTAATTGTTACTGGCTTCTAATCCTCTTTGCATTCAGATATTTTCTATCTCAACCTGCAAACAAAGGTGAAGAACCTGCGCTGGTACAGCAAGGGGCGTGAGGAAATACCCACTGTCCTTAAAACCAGCAAAAATGCGTTCTGTGATGCCAAGCCTGGAAGTCTACCACTTAGGTGTCCATTCTTATTACTTGTGTTTCCCAGAATATTGTTTGAAATGAAAATGCCATGATCTTCTTCCCTAAAAGTTTTTATAAGCTATAAGAGTGGGGAGAAAGAACCAGGGTCAGATCTTTTCAGAGAAAGAAGAGAGACAAATTAGATAGAGCTGGATACCTTTGCAAAGTTAGTCCAAAAGACCAGCGTTCTGCTGAGTCCTCTTGACCACCTCCTTCATTCAGGCCTATCCTCTTCACCCTGAAGGACCAGCAGTGTCCCCAGCTCTTTAGAAATACTTTCATGGAGATATCCTCTGCCCTCATGGAATTCCAACTTTAAGACATACTCTGATTAAGAAAGAGAATAATGTCACTTCATTCATTCAGTTAAGTGACACTGCCCACTTCTGTGGATGACCACCCTGCTATTCATGAAATCCATGGAGGGGAGACTAACAGAGCAGTGACAATTCTTCAAAACTGTCTCAACAAATGAGTGTGTGATGAACTATCTCAAGCCACAGCACAAAAACAACTTTCCACACACATGTTCATACAGCTCTTCCCCCAGCCACTCCTCCTACAGTGTCTCACCCAACCCCGTCTCCACTTACTCCCCACTCCACTACCTGGATATGCTAAAAGCAAGAATGTTTGCAAGAAAAAGATGTCTCAAAATATTGCTGAACATTTCAGGAACCTCATACGATAAACCTCGTGACAGTAAGCAACCAATTTAGCCTCTTTAAATAGCACCTTCCTCACCTGCACAGTGATGTCACTATGACCCACTCATAGACTTGCTTTGAGTATTCATGAGATACACACAGATGGTTTCTTGAGCAGCCTGGCACAGAGCAAGCATGCAACAAATGCAAGTCTTTTGCCACTTCTAGTTCACCATCGTTATTGTCATCAGCATTTCTATTTTTGTGGCTTCTCCACAATTTATAACATACAAAACAACCCGTTAAAATGAAAAAACTCCACCTATGCTCCAAGATACTTGACCAATGTGCAAAAGAGACCAAACTCCCTGAATCCTGATACTATTTGACTCTTTTCTAATCACCACACCCAAGAAGAGACTAAGAAATGCTATCAGAGAAAATGAACTCAGCATCTCACTGGGCGGCAGCAAATCAACGACCATCATGACACTGAAGAAGAACAAAGGAAGAGGACAAACCAGGGCAGGTGTAAGCAACCACCTTAGGGCATGGAAACATTCATCTTTCTCCCCACATCTCAGACCCTCTGCTCACACCCCTAGCTGACTCCCCCAACAAACGAGGAATGCCTAGTCAGATTGTTACAAGCCCTGTACCTCTACTGAGCAACAGTCGCTGCTGGATGTAGTTATTGTGCCTTAAATGTCTGCATCCTTGTGTCAATCTCCCTCTGGTTTTCCACCCCCCCCCCCCCCTTATTGTCAGCACATCTACACAGGATATAGCAAGCAGGGCACTTCAATGAACCCTCCTTCAGGCTTAATCCACATTCCCCATATAGCATTTTACTGCCACACACTGGGGAGTATTGGGTGCTTACCCAGCTATTTAAAAGGCAGTACTTTGTTTTCCATTTAGCGGTTGCTTTTTGCATAAACTGTACTTTCTTTACTCAGGAATTCTTGGGAGAGAAAGACTGTTGGGGCAGAATTGGAGCATATCTTTGTTTGGGTTCCCCCAGAAGCAGACCCCTGAGTCAATAATCTGAGTAAAAGTTGTGTTTCTGAAAGTTCACAGAACACTGGAAGGAAAGTGGGAAAATAACACAAGGGAAGGGAGGCAGCCAATAAAAGGTACATTAACAAGCCAGTTTCCACAGTGAGTAGCTGAAGCTTAATCCCACAGGAAAACTTTGGAGAAAGATGTAAAATGCATGACTCAGTATTAGGGAGCTGGGTTATATATACACCCACTCCCATCAGACATTGGGTGAGGGGTGCTCCTTGGGGGTGGGGTTAATTCCTTGGCACATCCAGCCTGCCTTGCATGGAAACAGGATGGTTTTCCAGAAAATGCCAAGAGGTAGAGATGCAGGTAATGACAGCTTGAAGTCATTCACAGCACATTGAAATGCAAACATATAGAACACATAGGCAGCATAGGCAGCATCTGCTCTAGAGGCTTTCCGGAGCTCTGGCATAATACTACCTTTGCACCATCAGAACACTGTTTAGGAGTTAGAGCATCTATGGAGCTAAACCCCAAGGCTATCTCATCCAATTTCCCTTTGAATATTCCCTTCCTAAGCTTCCCCAACACTGTGTAAGCCACGCTTCAAATGATAGCGGGCATCACAGCAACACAATTCATTAAGGCGGTTTGGCAGGATTTTCAAAGGGCATGAACTCAAGAACCAGAGTGTCCACTTTCAAATCTCAACTTGGCTACTTACTTTGCATAAATTACTTATATTCATTTGTTTCCTTATTTGTAAAACAAAAGTGCGGTGGTGTATTGTGTGGGTTAATATCTGTAAGGTGTATAACATGTAGTAAACATTATATAAGTGCTTAATAAAACAAATGCATTGCCAGAGAAGCCAGTAAGTTAAGAACCATTATGAACCATTTGTTGGGCTGGGTGACAACATCAATTACTTCATATAATCCTTGAGATGATCCTTTGAGCTAAGGATGACTCTTGTGATTTTTCATACATGGAGATTAACTCTCAAAACCACATATACTCTGCTTTATTCAAGCAACTGGATCCCCAGTGTACCAAACAAAGCACTTATGCAAACCATCAGTTTTACAGGCAACCAATCAAATACAACTGTCCTCATCATTCCTGCCCCATGTAACTTTAGCAATAATTACTTATCCAAGCAGAAAAATTGTGTAAAGATGATTGCTGGGATGATTAATAGGTTTGATAACAATTTCTAAAAGAGTCATTCTGAAGCCCATTAAGGAATTGGGTCCTTCTGAAGGAACTGGCCCAGGGAAAATCCACTCTTGTGTCTCTTAGAATGATATAAAGAAGTGGAAAAAGTTCTGAGAACAGGAATATCATAAAGGAATGACAGAGGCTGCACCTTGAAAATGTTTTCAAATACACAAGCTCATGGTTTGAATTCTCATCACATCTACTAAGATTCAGCTTTCCCTAGAATCTAGACATTGAATATGAGCATGTTGTTTTTCCATCCAGTCCCTGGCATCCTTTCTTACCATCTTTCCTTCCTCTGATATAGTACTGATCATTTGCAAATGAGCTCTTTCTGTCCTCTGGGTGTTTTGCCTTCATCAGAATTAAACTTGCATTTTTAGATTTCCTGCTGACAGCCGAGCCAAGCCTGGCATTCACTCTGTTTATCCTGCACTGTTAGGTATGCTTGGCTTTTCACTCCCAGAGCCAAAGCACCAAAGTGTCACTGATTAGACCTAAGCTTAATTAGTCCAGACCTCTATCAACACTTCCTCCCATATGCTTAGTGCTCAGGTACCCAGAGGCCCTTCACCTCCTCCAGCAACTCTCATGGAAGATAAATTACTTTCCTTTCTTTTTCCCCTGCAAGATATTTATTTTGGCTCAGAGAGATTTTATGGGATAGTGAAAAGAGACCAGTATATGCATTCAGATAAACCTAGATTTAAGCCCCATAATATATTAACTCTGATCTTGGTCAAGTTTCTTAACTTCTCTGAGCTTCCAATTCCTCATTAATAAAGTAGGAAGAGAATACTAACTAGGACTCATAAGGCTCTTTGATGATGGTTAAATTAAAATATGCCTGATATTAGACCTGAAATGTAGTTGGAACTCACACATAAGTTCCTAGGTGTCTAATATATACTCCTGTCTTAGTTCAGGCATGGGGATAGACTGAGATTACAGTCCCTACCATCAAAGACTATCTCTCAAAGGCTCCCCTAAGAGTAGCTGTTGGAAGCTGTTTACACATCACCATGTATCCCTATGGTGAGAAACTAATTTTAAAGATGGCCCTCAAACCTCCCAGTTTCTCAGCTGATTTTGGTGTATTCTGAAGGGTTTCCTCTCTTGGGTCCCATATTTCCCAAGGTGCATTGGCACATTTCTATTGCAAAGAGAGGCTAATTTGAGCAAACCACTTTCTTGCTAACTCAGATATCCTAAGTCAGATCTACTTGAAAGTTCGTGTAACGACCTTAGGTACTCATATTTGGACATATCTTACCTCCACACTGACCCCCCAGTCATCCCCTCAGCCTGGGGACCAGCGTTTCTGACAGCCATGTTTATACCAGACATCACACACCACCTCTGGCTCAGGCAACTGGCAATGTACATCTCAGCCAATTTGGGGAAACTGAATTTTCTCTCTTGAGAGTTTGGAATTGGGACTTGAACTAAAAGAAGCAAACTCTGGAGGTCACTCTTTAGCTATGAAATGGGCAAAGAAGCAAAATAATAATAATTTTGCACAAAAATTTCTCCCCTACAGAGGGAGAAAAATTGATCAATATACAAAGAAAATCATAACTGAGAGACCAGAAAGATTTGCTGGCTTTCCAGTTCCTGGTTCCTGACTCATGCTCAGGTGTGGCATGCTGGGCCTTCATGAGAGGTTCTGATACCTTTCAGGAACAACCCACCCCTCGCCTTTCGTTTTCTTATTCTGGTGCCAGTAGGATTGTAGCACAACTAAGATGACTCTTCAAAAGCTCTGGACCCTAATAACTCACATATTCAACTAGGAGACCTTTCAGTCACATCACTGTGTTGACCCTCCACAGTTACCTATTCATTCAACAGGCACACATCCAATGCCTTCTGTGGACCTGGCCCTGAATTAGGCTCAAAGAATGCCTAGATGAATAACACCCCTCATCAAACCAGAAGCCACCTATCTGGGAGACCTGAGATAAAAGCAGGTTTAAGTGTCTTGAACCATGAGGCAGCATGCAAAATTGAAAACAATTCCAGTCTCTGGAGCTAGGAGAGCTGCACACAATTCCTAATTCCATAGACTCCTAATTTTTGCAAGTTACTTTTTCTCTCTAAGCCTCAGCATCCTCATCTTTAAAATGGTCACAGAAAGAATGAATCATTGCAAGGTTTCAATGAGAGAACTCATGCTTAGAACAGTGTCTGACAGTAAGCATTTAGGAAATGTTAGCTTAAGAAAAAACACCTTTAAGTTCTTTGGTCCTGTCTCTCAAAAGAAAGGTAGGTGCATTGGTACCTTTGTAACAGATAAAGAAGATTACTGACTTTTTTCTGACCAATGTTTATCACATCTTAGATGCTGTCACCATAGGACAGAAATTGAGAATGATAACCACAAGGTCTTTGAGCACACCTGCATGGGAAACAGTGTTGTGGATCACAGGTTGAAAGCTGATAACAAGGGAAGGTGTCCAGAACTCAGCTTGAAAGATTTCATACTGGCTCATTTTCAAGCCTGCTTTCAGTTTGGGGAAAATATTGGGCCAGCTACAACCTGGAAATGATTGAAGCATCCACGTATTAAGGAAGAAGCAGGTGATGTCACTTAGTGAAAGACCGTGAGTTGCAGAAGTGGCTGAAATCTCTACTGCAAAGAGATGCCAAAGAACACAGCCTGACACAAACTTGGAAGGTTCTGGGCTCTATAATGAGACCTCACAGCCCTGCTGGATATTCCAGCTGACAGCTGGCTTGAATGGGCAAAAAATCCCAAATCTCACTGCTGAGGCTGAGAAGCATCAGGAGAATCCATCAAGAGGCCAAGGAAGTCTATGGAGGGAGAGAGAGGGAAGATGTGATGCAATGATCATTCCCAACTGAGTTTCCCACTGCCAGGAATAAATAGACCAACCCACTGGAGTGTGTCATCATCACATTTGAGGGTGAAACTTAGAAACAATAAATTCCTCCTCTCAGTATCATGTTAGCAATCTTTCAGAATTGTGTGGCTTATAAATGAATCAGGTTGCACCCTCAAGAAAGTTTTGAAGTCATAAAAAATACTCTGGTTTTGCTTGCTCTGGGTGTTTTCAGAGGCCACACTATTTCCCAGGAGGTAGACACAAGACAACAAAGGTCTCTGACAGCTTGTATTTGATATGGCTTTTTCTGCCCACCGGCGGCAGCCCCAATTCAGTTACAACACTTCAGCCTTGTGGCATTCCAGGTCTCAGAAACCCCATCCTCAATGAACTGAAAATCATCTCCCCTCAGGATAGATGACGATAACCATAAAATTAACAGTAATATTGCCATTAACATTTATTAAGCACTTACTATGTATAAGATATGATGTTAAGCTCTTTAAGAATACTGAGGCTTAGATGGGGTTCTAGTTACTATTGCTGCCTAACAAACAATTGTAAAACTTAGAGTGTGATACAGCTACCATTTTGAAAACCTCATAGATTTGATGATTAGGAGGTTAGACGGAGCACAGCAAGAATAATTTGTCTCTGCTCCATCATGTTGGGGGACTCAGCTGGGAGCACTTGATGGGCTGAAGCGGAACTCAAATGGCTGATACCTAGAAATAACCAGTAGTGTCTTCATTCACCTTGGCTGGGTGAGCTGAAGGCTTACCTCAGCTAGGGTTGCCAACTGTAGGAAAAACATGTGGCCTCTCCATGCAGTCCAAGCACAACATGGTGACTTCTGAGTAGGTCAGCAGCAGTTACTTGGTCTTTAAAGACTTCACCTTGAAGGTCACATGGTATCACTTCTGCTATACTTTACTATTAGAATCTACTAAGATTCAAGGGAAGGGAACAGAGAGCCCATGTCTCAATGGAAACAGCGGCAAAAGATTCACAGTCAGGTTAAGTTCTTGTCTAGATCACTCACCTAGAGAGTGTCAGAGCCAAGATTCAAATGCAGGCTTTGCAACTCCAGAGTTTGTCCTCTTAACTATTTCTATACCTGCCATGTAGGTAGGTGATTCTGTCATGGTGCCTCACCTTTCAAAGCTCTTGACCTTGACTCCTTAAACACAATGCAGGAATTGCTTTTTTCTGGATGCTCAGAAGGGACCCATATCATCTGTGCCAGTCAGAGGAACAGACAGAAATAAAAGACTTGAGGGCTGCGTTTGAATCCTTTATTTTGTCCTTGTTTGACCTTGAGCATGTCCCTTCAACCCATCTCAGAATGACATCGCATGTGTGAAATGAGAGTTCAAAGGAGGCACTTCTATTAACTGTGATTTTATTTTTATTTACACATGAAAATGTCAAAGGGAAACTTCATTATTTTTCCTCCATGGATTTTTTTTTTTTATATGGTGCCTCAAGATTTTCACAATAAATTCTTGTGTTTTACATCAAAGATGCCCACAAAGCAAGAAGGGGCCACATGGTCAACAATGCTCTAAAATGAGGCAGATGAACAAAACAGGCTCCTGACTATACGGAGTTAACATATTATTACTAGCCTCATCTGATAAATGAGGAATTTGTGTTCAGGGAAGTTAAGTGACTAGTTCAGGGTCACACAGCATGTATCTATGTTTGGGAAACCCAGTATCCTTGCTTTCAAAACTCCTATTCCAGTTTGGGTATTGATTTGCTATTGAGAAGTTTTCTTAAGAATTTCAGTAATATCCTCCTCCTACTACTATTTTTTTTTCTTGTTCCTATTCTGGTTGAACCACCATATGACAAATTGCATATCTAATTAAGGGCAGGTGAGATAAAGAGGTACATGGTGATCTTCGCAGGCAGCATTTGTAGTTGGTCCTGGAGAATGTGATGAAACGCCATCACTAATCAAGTTGACGAGGTCAGTGGCACTCATTCTCTTCATTCTTTTCCTTCTTATTAGGTTAATTTTACACTTCTTGTGCTCAGCAGTTGAACAATGATTACTTTGCTAAATACTACATGAGTTTTGACAAAACAAACCCCTGAGGAATCAAAATAAGTAATTTCTATTCAGCAGAAATCATTCTCAGATTAGTCTGTGTGCCATTTTATACAACCCAATTATCTCAATATGCAGACATGTATAATAAATAAAGAGTACACCATCTCACATGTGCTGGGGTTAGGCAAGGGTGGAGTGGCAGTGTTTGCAATTAGAAGCTGTCCATTTTTATCCCAGTACCTCCAAGAAAAGGAGTGTCAGGAGGACTCAAACTTCCATCCCAGCAATGTTGAAGTTATTTTACAGGTGACTTTCCAGCTCCATGCATGTAACAGGCATGTGTTTGCTCATTTATTTAATGTTTAAATTCAGAAAACATTCATTGGGCCTTATGTTTATGTTCAGCATGGTTCTGGGGACTGAGATGAACACAACATGGGTTGTGACAGGTTTTAAACATGTTGGCCTAAGTAAGCATGGAGTGTGCCGTGCTTGGTTTTCAATAGGTAGATACCCAAACTAGCACCGTCCTCTCTTCTCTCGGCAGACTCTGATTGAAACCACCAAACTACCATTTTCATTCATTCATTCAGTGTTTACTCTTTATTGATCCCATCCCAGAGGCAAGCACTGAGGACACAATGGTGAATAGAAGTAACCTCGGTGCCTGCCCTCATGGATATACAGTCTGATGGGAGAGGCAGACCTTAAATAATAATATGACCACGTGTCAGACTGCAATTGTGACAGGTATCAAGAGGAAGGATACTCAGCAAGATGGGAACTAACATAAAGGGAAATGCCCTGGTCAGAAAGATCAGGGGAGACTTCCAGCCAAGATGGAGGCATAGGTAGACACACTCGGCCTCCTTGCACAACCATAAGAAGGAATACATCTACCTCAAAACAAAAAACAACCAGAACTGCCATAAAATTGAACTGCATGGAAGTCTAACAAACAAAGATTTAAAGAAGTAATACTGATCCAGACGGGTAGGAGGGGAAGACACGGACCGAGGGCAGAGAGAACAAGGTGTGGCAGCAGTGGCGGCAGAGGCAAGGCAGTGGCAAGGCAGTGGCTATGGATGGTCATACATTATAAAAGCCAGGAGGGACAACTGGGGAGCAATCCCAGCCCCAGGCGAGAGGGCACAGCGCTGAGAAAATAAAGCCTCATTGTTCCCAGCTATGAAAACTAGTGGGGGTTGGGGTAATGGAAGAAACTTCCAGTCACTCAGGAGAGTTCATTTAGGGGGACCCCATGGCCCTAGAACATACACAAACCCACCTACTCTGGGAACCATCACCAGGGCAACAGCTGGAGGAGTGCCAGGTACATACAGGAAGCAGGTGAAGTGACAAAAAAAAGGGGGGGGTGAGAGGGCTGAGCAAGTGACATTGTTTCCTCTCTGATCCCCTCCTCCACACACAGGACCACAAGGTGGTAAAATGGGTGCTTCACCCTGGTGAATACCTAAGGTTCTGCCCCTTACAATGTAACAGGTGCAACAGCTCTACCTAATACATAGAGCCAAATACAGGAGGCTGTCAAGATGAAGAGACAGAGAAGTATATCCCAAAAGAGAGAGCCAATAAAGACTCCAGAAAAAGAACTAAATGATGAGGAGATAGCTAATCTAACTGAATAGAGTTCAAAACACTGGTGATAACAATGCTCAGAGAAATGATTGAGTATGACAAACACATAAGGGAAGAAGTGAAGGCTACACTAAGTGAAATGAAGAAAAATTCACGTGACCCCAATGGTGAAGGGAAGGAAGCTGGGATTCAAATCAATGTACTGGAACATAAAGCAGAAATAAACAGTCAACCAGAGCAGAATGAAGAAACAAGAATTGGAAAGAAAAAAAAAAAGGACAGGCTTTGGAACCTCTGAGACAGCTTTAAACGTATCAACATCTGAATTATAGGGGTACCAGAAGAAGAAGAAGGAGAACAAAAAATTGAAAACTTATTTGAAAAAAATAATGAAGGAAAACTTCCCAAATTTGGAGAAGAAAATAGACATACAAATCCAGGAAGCACAGAGAGTCCCAAAGAGTACCACACCAAGACACATCATAATTAAAATGCCAAAGGTGAAAGATAAAGAGAGAATCTTAAAAGCAACAAGAGAAAGGCAGAGAGTTGCCTACAAAGGATTTCCCATAATAATGTCAGCTGATTTCTCAAAAGAAACTTTGCAGGCAAGAAGGGACTGGCAAGAAGTATTCAAAGGGATGAAAAGCAAGGACCTATGACCAAGATTACTCTATCCAGCTAAGCCATCATTTAGAATGGAAGGGCAGATAAAGTGCTTCCCAGACAAGGTAAAGCTAAAGGAGTTTATCATCATCGATTCCTTATTATATTAAGTGTTAAAGGGACTTATTTAAGAAAAAGATCAAAACTATGAACATTAAAATTACAAACTCACAATTATTAAAAATGAATCTAACAAACTAAGCAAACAATTAGAACAGTAATAGAATCATAGACATGGAGAGCACATGGAGATTTATCAGCAGGGAGAGGGAAGGGGGAGAAATGGGGAAAAGGTGCAGGGATCAAGATGAACAACTGATAGGTACAAAACAGACAGGGGAACATTAAGAATAGTAAAACACAGACTTCTGGCCAAGATGGAGGCGTAGACAGACATGCTGCACCTCCCTCCACAACTAAGAAGGAATACAACTACCTCAAAACTAGAAAGAGCCAGAAGTTCCGGAAAATCAAAGTGCATGAAAGTCCAGCAAACAATGATATAAAGAAGAAATACTCATCCAGCAGGTAGGAGGGGCGGAGCCAGGGCGGAGAGGACATGGTGTGGTGGTGGCAGCAGTGGCAACAGCAGCAGGTGGGTGGAAAGCAGATACATGTTTTAAAAAGCCAAGAGGGACACCTGGGGAGCGTTCTCAGCTCCTCACCAGAGCAGCTTACTGCCCAAGCTCTGGGGAAAAATCAAGCCTCATTGCTTTTGGCTGTGCAAACCAGTGGGGGTTGATAACGGAGGCAGACACTGTCAGTCTCTCAGCAGAGTGTGCTTGTTTAAAGGGCCCCCACAGACATAGAACATCCAGAGATCCATCCACTCTGGGAACGACAGCCAGGCCAGCAGCTAGAGGGGCTCCAGTATGGTGCAGAAGTGCAAGAGATGCCAGGAAAAGAGGCAAGTGCTGGGCAAGCAGCATTGTTCCTTCTCAGACCCCTCCCCCACATACAATGCCACAACGTGGGGAAACAGGTCGCCCGTTACTGATGAATACCTAAGGCTCCGCCCCTTACAACGTAGTAGGAGTGACAGCTCTGCCTGGGACATGGAAGCAAACAAACACAGGAGACTTCCGGCCAAGATGGAGGCCTAGAGTGACATGCTCCTTCTCCTTCCACAACTAAGAAGAAATACAACTACCACAAAACGAGAAATAACCAGAAGTTCCAAAAAATAAATGGAAGTTCAATGTATGGAGTTATAAAGAAGTGGTGCTCATCCGCACAGGTAGGAGGGGTGAAGCCATGGAGGAGAGTTCAAGCTGTGCTGTCCGCAGCAGCAGCAGTGATGGCAGGATGGTGGTAAGCACAGACACCCATATTTAAGAGGAGGTGAGAAGCGCCTGGGAAGCACTCCTGGCTGCAGACCAGATCCGTCAGCTTGCGATTCCAAAGCCGGGGAAGGCAGACCCCCATTGCCTTGGACTGTGAGGCCTGGAGGGGGTGGGGACAGAGGAGGAGGCTCCCAGTCTCTCAGCGAAGACTGAATGGCAGGAATCCATCTTGGACCCCCACCCCCACCGAAAACGCTCGGTTGTGATGTGTGCGCAGGGCTCTGCCCCCTATAGCATAGGAGGTGTGACAGCCCTGCCCAGGAAGCAAAGGTAAGCACAAAACTGTTCAGAATGGCACAGATTATGATAGAGATCCCAGTGATGCAGCTGACCAGACAGCAAATTTCTCATCTAATGAAGCAGCAGATAGGAAATCTTTCTGAGGCACAGTTCAGAGCTTTGGTTATAAAAATGCTTACAGACCTGACATCAGATCTTAAACAAGATGGGGAAGGAATGAAGGCTAGTCCTGCTGAAATGAACAAAAACACATACGAAACTAGTGGTGAGAGCAAGAAAACCAGGAATCAAATCAACAAATCAGAACATGGGGAAGGAACAAACATCAACCAGTGCAGAAAGAGGAAATGAGAAGTAAGGAAAATGAGGAGAGGCTCAGAAACTTATTGGACAGCTATAAATGGGCCAACATCCAAATCATAGGGTTGCCAGAAGGTGAAGAAGAACAACTAGAAATGGAAAAATTATGTGAAAAAATAATGAAACAGAACTTCCCTAACTTGGGGAAGGAAATAGACTTACAGATCCAGGAGGCACAGAGAGTTCCAAAACAATTGGACCCAGGGAGAACCACACCAAGACACATTATAATCAAAATGTCATAAATTAAGAATAAAGAGACTTTTAAAAGTAGCAAGAGAGAAGAAGAGAATTACATACAAAGGGGTCCCAATAAGACTGTCAGCTGATTTCTCAAAAAAAAACTCCGCAGGCAAGAAGGGACTGGCAAGAAATATTCAAAGGAATGAAAAACAAAAACCTACAACCATGATTATGGGGGGAGTTCAGCGGGGAGGGGGAAGGGGGGAAAGGGAGGGAGATGATGCAGGAATTAAGAAGCATAGTAGGAGGGAGAGGAGTAAACAGGAAGATGTTGAGAAGAACTATATGCACAACCAATGGGCATGGACTAAGGGGGGGACAACTAGAAGAAGGGAGGTCACTGGGTGGAGGGCAGCAGAGGGAAAATAAATTGGGACAACTGTAACAGCTTAATCAATAAAGCATATTTTAAAAAAAGAATAGTAAAGCACATATATGCATGACCCATGGACACGAACTAAGTAAGGAAGCAGAAGGGAGGGTGCAGGTTGCTGGAGGGAAGGGAGGTACTGGACAGAGGAAGGCAAAGGAAAAAAGATTAGGACAACTGTGATATCATAATCAATAAAATATACTTTAAAAAAAGAAGAAATGCTGAGACTGGGGAAAAATTGGTTTGAGAAAATTTATACTTAAGATTTCTCACTGGACAATGCTCCATGGTCGAGTAGACCAGCTGAAGTTGAGAGCAATCAAATTGAGACATTAATTGAGAACAATCAACATTACACCACACAGGAGATTATTGACATATGCAACATATCCAAATCAATAAAGTTATTGGTGAAAATAAAAAATATATATCAGGAAAGCTTTCCCACAAGGTAGCATCTCTTAAACTGGGAGTTCAAGGGAGAGCAAAGAGATGTAAACTAGGTAAGTGGGGGTGGAAACAGACGCAGCACAACCTCATTTTATTTCATAACATACTAAGGGTGGTACTTTACAGGTGTAGTAATTTATCCAATATTGCCCAACCCATAACAGTAAAGCTATGATTTGAACCCAGGCCTGGAGCCAACATAGGGCCAACTTCAGAGCATGGCCTCTTTCTGACTGATAGCACTTGCCCTTTCAAATCTCTTTGATAGTTGTCATTTCATGTTCAAGAGGATGCAAGTAAACAAGACATCACAGATAGTGATTTAGACTTAACCCAGTCCAGCATATGGCCAACATTAATTCTTTTTTAAGTATATTTTATTGATTATGTTGTTACAGTTGTCCCAATTTTTTCCCTTTGCTCCTCTCCACCCAGTACCCCCCCTTCCCTCTGCAATCCCATCCCCCTTAGTTCATGTCCATGGGTCATGCATATAACTTCTTTACTTCACTCTTTCCTATATTATTCTTAAATTCCTCCTGTCTGTTTTGTACCATCCAATTATGCTTCTCAATTATAGACCATTTCCCCATTTCTCCCCCTTCCCCCTCCCAGCTGATAATCCTCCAAATGATCCCAATACCTATGATTCTATTTCTATTCTGGTTTGCTTAGTTGGATTTTGTTTGTATTTTTTAGATTCAGTTGTTGATAGCTGTGAGTTTGCTGTCATTTTGATGTTCATAGTGTAGACCTTCTTTTTCTTAAATAAGTCCCTTTAATATCTCATATAATAATGGCTTGGTGATGATGAGCTCCTTTAGCTTTACCTTGTCTGGGAAGCACTTTAGTTGCTCTTCCATTCTAAATGATAGTTTTGCTGGATAGAGTAATCTTGGTTGTAGATCCTTGTTTTTCATCACATTGAATACTTGTTGCCCATCCCTTCTTGCCTGCAAAGTTTCTTTTGAGAAATCATCTGAGAGTCTTATAGGCACCCCTTTGTAGGTAACTCTCTGCTTTTCTCTTGCTGCTTTTAAGATTCTCTCTTTATTTTTAGCCTTTGGCATTTTAATAATGATATGTCTTGGTCCAGTCATTTTTGGGTCCAGCTTGTTTGGGACTCTCTCTGTTTCTTGAACTTATATGCCTATTTCCTTCACCAAGTTTGGGAAGTATTCCTTCATTATTTTTTCACATAAGCTTTTGATTTTTTGCTCTTCTTCTCCTTCTGGCATGCCTATGATTTTGATATTTGTATGTTTAAAGTTGTCCCAGAGGCTCCTATGCCTCACCTCCTTTTTTAAAATTCTTGTTTCCTCATTCTGCACTGGTAGACTGTTTATTTGTTCCTTATGTTCCAAATAATTGATTTGAACCTGTTTCCTTCTCTTCACCATCGGATTTGTGTGAATTTTTCTTCATTTCATTTAGCATAGCCTTCACTTCTTCCTTTATGCATTTGCCATACTTAAGCATATCTGTCAAGCCTGTGTGCATCTTTATCACCAGTGTTTTGAACTCTACATCTGTTAGGTTGGCTATCTCCTCATCGCCTAAGTCTCCTACTGGAATCTTGATCCCTTCCCCCTTTTGGGCCATACTTCTCTGTCTCCTCATCTTGACAGGCTCCTGTGTTTGTTTGCCTCTGTGTCTTAAGTAGAGCTGTCGCTCCCGTTATGTTGTGAAGGGCAGAGTCTTAGGTGTTCATCAGTACAGGGAGACCCGTTTCACCACGTTGTGGCACAATATGTGGGGGAGGGTCTGAGAGAAAAGAATGTTGCTTGCTCAGCACTTGCCACTTTTCCAGGCACTTCTCCCACTTCTGTATGGGACTGGTGCCTCTCTAGCTGTTGCTCTGGGCATCATTCCCAGAGTGGGCAGGTTTGCAGACCTTATAGGACCATGGGGGCCCTTTAAACAAGTGGACTGTATTGAGAGTCCAGCAGTTTCTTCCTCTGCCCCAATCCTCACTGGTTTTCACAGTCAGAAGCAAAGAGGCTCTATTTTCCCCAGCACTGGGACTGTGAGCTGTGGGGTCTGGTCTGGTGCTGGGAGTGCTCCCCAGATGTTCCTCCCTGGTTTTTAAAATGCGTAATCACACTTTCCACCAGCCTATAGCTGCCACCACCGCTGCCACTGCCACACCACAGCCTCTCTGCTCTGGCTCTGCCCTTCCTACCTATCTGGATGAGTACTTCTTTTTTACTTTGTTTGTTGGACTTCCATGAAGCTCAATTTTCTGGAACTTCTGGTTGTCTCTAGTTTTGAAGTAATTGTATTCCTTCTTAATTGTGGAGGGAGACGCAGCATGTCTGTCTAGGACTCCACCTTGGCCAGAAGTCTCCAGCATTAACTCGAGTCCACACCCAAAAGTAGAAACAATGAGTCACCAAGTAATCCCTAAACCAGGGTATTTTTCCAGTGTTGTTTGTGCCACGAAAAGAGCAAATACAGAATGATTAATGGAAAAAAGAATTGTCCAGTAAATGTGGTAGGAAATAGAACAGTATACAACCTTCCCGAGAGATGCTTGACCTTCCAATGGCCTTGGTTTTGACTGTGCTTCAGAGCTTTGCCAGGTCCTTTTTCTAAACAAAGCCTAAGGCCATGTTTGAGCCCCTGGGTTATTTATTAAGCAAAGCAAAGCATTCAGGGTTCCAGTCAGTGAACAAAGAGACTGCAGTGAAGAGCTATTCCTGATTAGATGTGCTCAAAGGAAACCTTGTAAAACAGGAGCTTGGCACTGTAATTGAACAAGTGGCTCCAAACAGAGCCAAGACATTAGCAGTGAAGGAGAAAGGGCATTAGTAGAGCCAACATTATCTTTGCAGAAAAAGGCCCCTGAGAGTCCACCTGCATTTTATTCGTTCATTCATTCCATTATTTATTTATTTAGCTCCATCTCAAGCTAATGAAGATCTGAGTCACTTACAAAAATAAAACAGGATAAATATAAGTGATTTTTTAAAATCATAGTAAGGTTACTATAATGAGTAGGAAAGAAAGATACAGTCAGGAATAGAGTTATATGCAAAATGCATGACAGAAGTTCTGTGAACTTACTAGAAGTGACACATATGTTTGAATTTGAGCTTCCTGGCAGCCAAAGCAATGAAGGAAACAGTCTTCAGAAAATTAAAAATTAGATACTTGGGTGAGGTATACAGTTTCCAGATACTGAAACTTGAGAGTAGTTTCTCCTAATGGAAACACTGTTTTATGACTTCGACCCCACAAAAAAAATACATCCACTGGTCTTGGTTCTGGGTTTCATACAACTTCACAGTGAAATTTATCAGAAAAATTCAGTATACATAGTTAGGAGGGGCCAAAGCAAGACAAGCCAGGTACAAAACTTTGGAATATACAGTGTGCTTCTAAAATTGGACCATGTGGAACACTGTTATCCTAAGAGGACCCATGACCCAAAAGCAACCAGGTTAAATTTGTTTGTTAAAGACTCTGAATAGTCCTCTAGTGAGGAAACTTGCTTATTCTGCACACATCTATGAATATTGGGACTTTTTATTCACATCCCATGCTGTATGCTCTGGGAATAACTAACTTAATAAGAAAGTACTTACAAAGGGTTAATGTCTATATAATATGTATAATAACCCTGTATGTGGTTATTATATCATTATTTCATTTCATCCTTAATAGTCCCTGTAAAATTAATAGTAAGCCACCCCTTCCACCGTTTGAGAAACTAAATAGCAGAGAACTTAAGGGTACTGAAGAATCACAACACCAGGAAACAACAGAGCCCTAAATTCTCTACTTCCTGTGGTCCTGGCAGAGCTGTCAATCATACTCCATGAGTTGTGACACTGACTGCCAAGCCCTAATGCTTCTCACAGCTATTGTGATTGACTCAGGGATGGGCACATGATCAAAGCTGTCAATCGCACTACCTACGTGCATGACACAGGCTGACCAGTCCCTAATCCCTCCCACAGCTATTGCGATTACCTCAGGGTTGGGAATAATATCTCCCTGCAAGGCAAATCATTATCCCCTAACATTAATGTTGAGAGAAGTCCCTCACTCTCTATCTCATGACTACCAGCAGCCATCTTGCCTACTATGGGGTGATTTTCCCTGTGAAGAATGCTGCATAGCTGACACAAGCAGGTGCAAGAAATGTAGTCAGAGAGACAAAGTCCTAACAACACATTTTAGTCCTAGGATTAGACTCTCTGAAACTACACTCACCCTTGGACTTCTCACCTACACAATCTATAAATTTCCCTTGGCCAGTCTGATTTGAGTTTCTATTACTTACAACTGAAACCATCTTGAATGAATGTGTTGTTGTCCTTTTATGAGAGAGAGAGAAATTTGCATCTGAACCATACATAAGAGGGGCAATAAAGTCCATTTGTCTAAACATGTAGAACTAGATTTGGAAACAGGGAGCATAGTAATAAAGGTTAAAAAAGACATTTAAAGCAGATTTTGAAATCCCCAAAGAACTCAGTTTAGCCTGGAAATGCTGACATAAGCTGAACCACAAAAGCACAAATGGCCTCAGTATAATTAGTTTACCTTTCAATTTTGTCTGAATTCAACTCCTGAGGACTTTGGCTGAGTACTCAGAGATGAACAAAGTCTTAGCCACTGGTGTCTCTGCCAGAAGTCCCTGAAGAGGTTCTATTGACTTTGCTCAGTTCATTCTGTATAACCTCAGAACAGCCTAAGAGATTGCTAACACCCTTACAGAATTCTCTTATGGGCCTCAGACTCTGGATGGCAGTCTTTGAAACACTCCAGGTGCAGCGATGTTTAATGAATACAGAGCACAGAGCTAGTAGGGCATTTGTAAATGGAGCGAGGAGAAGATGTGTGTACAGAGCAAGGCTGAATACAATAAATCTCTGCTGTTTAATTACACCCACCTCCTGAGTCCTTTGCTGGTGGAAAGGCACCGAAGTTGTATGCACACACACACCCCACACAAAGAATGAAAAGATAAAAGAAAACCCATGCCAAGCATTCACAATGCAGCTCCTGATTGATTAGCGGCAACCTCCAAAGTCAGTGATGCCAGCAACCCAAGTCTCTGTAAGCTCTCAGCTTCTCTTGTAGGAAAAAGAGGAAGGAAAAGACAGAGAAAGGCAAGCCTTCCTCTATCTTTGAAAATGGTTATGAAATAAAATTACAGGAAAGAAAATGCCCTAGTCATATATGACTAAAGACTGAAAAAAAGAGAGACAGTCTAACACCACACAGTCCACGCAAATGACACCCGTTGGAGTTGTGCAGTGTGCAGCATTTCTAACTATGTGTGGGGGATCTGGATAAGAGAAGAGTCAGAATTTTTGTCTGCCCATTTCCTTGTTTCTCCCAATGTCATTCCCAATGCCCTTACTCTCATATGTTTTTGTAACAAATTCCTATCTTATGCCCTACTTTCTTTACCATAACATAGGGTGTTGGAGTAGACACTCTCAAAAGAATTGTCCAGCTCTAAAAATTTATCAATTATATCTTTGAGATAAAAATGATCTATAAATTTTGTCTTTTACACATATTTCAAACTCATAAGTTTAATAAATATAGTTTATTGGTTTAAGATGTGGACTTTAGTTCAGGCAGAACTGAGATATAGAGTCACATCTCTTCCAATTCTTAGCTATACGCAATTAAATAAATTATCCCCCTGCCCAATCAAATATCCATTTTCTTGTCTGTCGTAGTCGTCGGCAGCCGTCCATCTCGAGAGACGATGGTGTAGCTTCTTAAGTGTCTATCTGCACCGCCGAGAATGGCTGTGCAGTCCGACACGGGAGTGACACGGCATCTGTCTCCTCCCGTGTTGAATTGACATCTTGCGATGACGCTGGAGTGTCCTCTCCAGTGGAGCTGAAGCTACAGAGCCTGGGCAGGGTGATATGGAGGGTCTGCTGTTGCCCATGCAGCAGACCCCCCCTCTCTTCGCAGCTGAAGGATCCAAGGGAAAGACGGAGTCGATACAGCTTGGCTTCAGGTGCGCCGCAGGAGTTGCCGGTGTTGACTACAACGTCAAACCGCCTTAGGGACTCCGGCTCCGGATTTTCTGTCGGGGTTTACTCCCTTAGCCTTTCCCCAGAAGAGGTATGCCGCAAGGCAGCGGAGGTTTTTTGGAGTCAGAGTTTTCCTTCTCTGATGTACCCTGACTGGAAGATCGAACCAGCGACACTTAGCTCGCAGGCCGACGCTCAATCCACTGAGCTAAACCAGCCAGGGCAATTTCTTGTCTGTAAAATGAGGTGATAATATAATCCCAGATCATAGAGCTATTGTGAGCGTTCAATAAAATAAAGCATGTAGAACTATGAACTTATGCCTGTCCCATGGTTAGCATCTAATTAATGTGACTCTTATTGCCATTAATATGGTTATGCTCACTTTTCATATGAAGTGGTATGGTTCCCCAGCTGGTGAGGAGGTAGAAGGAAGAAAATGTCTCCCGATTTAGTATTTCTTATGTGCTCCATTGACATTGTAAAATGGCGATGAGGAATGCAGATAAAATTTCCTCTGTGAAAGAGGTGAAATGCTACCACCCCATCTCCAGAAGACTAGCCATAGAAGCTAAAGGAATAAATAAGTACATGTGGGGCTGAATTTTCAGGGCTTTAAGGAGTCCCCAAGTCCTCAAAACTTCCCATTTAATGAAAATATCTGAAATGTCACCATTAAGGGTGTTGCCATATAGCTGAAGACTCTGAATTCCACGGGAGAAGAGTTGATTACTAGGAACAAAAAATAACCTGAGTAGGTTTTGACTAAGGAGGAAAACTATGAAATATCAGAAAGGAAAAAAAGTAATGAATCGACAAAAGGCAGGGATAGGGATGGGAACTCCAACCTTCCCAACTTGCCCCTTGCCAAAGAATGGTGCAGGTCTGTAGAGAATACATATTAGTATTCATGTCTTTTGACCCTAGGCTTAACTCCAATAAATTTTCAGGAAATTTAGAGAAACCTAATCCTATCCCCTTGAAACCAGTCTCAAAACGGGTAAAATAACTGTCCAAGTCACATTGCAAGTTGGATAGAAGAGCTCACCCCTTCAAATGCCTGACCCTAATACAAATGCCTCTGTATTAAATCATGTCACCTCTTTACACTATCATTCTCATAAGTGAGAAGTAAAGGGATAAGCTGGATTAATTAAAATATTATGGTGCTGGTAGAGACTTGGGGCTTCAAAACTACCTCCAAGTACCCCCAACTCCCAAAAAAGCAGCTCTAAGGATGTGGGCAATGCTTCCGTTGATGAATCTAAGACATGGAGGTAGAGATTGCAGATTCTAGTCTTGATTGAGGCTTTGTGACCTTGGTCAAGTTACAAAACTTCAGTTTCCACAACTGAGAAGCAGTAGTAATGGTATTCCCTATTGTATAGAATTGCTGGAAGATGAATGAGATAAAACTTGAAAAATATTTTGTCAGCCCTGACCAGTGTAGCTCAGTTGGTTGGGCATCGTCCCACAAGGCAAAGGGTCACCAGTTTGATTCCTGGTTAGGGCACATGCCTGGGTTGTGGTCCAGTCTCCAGTTGGGGAGTATGTGAGAGGCAATTTATAGAATTTCCTCCCTCCCATCAAAGTTTCTCTCTTTCTCTTTATCCCTCCCTTCCTCTCTCTCTAACAATAAATAAATAATTTTTTAAAGAAATATTCTGTCAGCCTCTACTGTGCTGGCTGAGTTTTCCCTTTTTTGTTTATCCAAAATCCCTTTATATCACTCTGATTTTTGATCTTATATTTAGAGTATGCCCAACTTCATTGCCACCCCTTCCTTACCCTTTTCAACTATTCCAGGTATACAGTGTTCCAAAGTTCTGTTTAAATGAAGAGATCCACACCTAAGCATATTTGACAAATGTATCCATTTATTTTCATTTATATGTTGGACCACGGATACCAATCTGCAACCATCTTCCTGATTATATCTTGTGAAGAATACCTGAAGGTACCTTTCTGATTGACTTCCTCAATCTATATGCAGATTTGTGCAAAGCCAGTAAATAATTTGTAACAATTTGCATTGAGTTTATGATTTCTCTAACCTAACCCTGATCATTTGTAAATTGTTTCTGTTCATGTACAGATCAACTGTAATGAGATTGTTTTTTTTTAAGTATATTTTATATATTATATTGTTACAATAGCTCCATTTTTTTCCCCTTTGATACCCTCCACTCAGCACCCCCTTTCCCCCAACAATCCCCCGCCGAGTCCATGCCCATGGGTCATACATACAAGCTCTCATGCCTCACTGTTTCATATATTCTTCTTCTTCTTTTATTAAATAAATAATTAATTAATTATTTTAACAATAAAAAATAACAATCCCTCCCTCTCAGACTTAAGACCCTTTATAATCTATAAAGGACAAGGGACAAAGGTCTCAAGCTCCCCTAGCTGCTTCAAGCTGGACATGGTCGTTGTCCTACCCACCCCTGGGTCCAGAAATCCCTAATAAGAGTGGGGGTGTGGAGGAGAGGGTGGCCTTCCCACATGGGGAAGGATCGTGCAGACTCCGGGTCAGTTGGCTGTCCCCGGATAATGGCATGTTTGGATGAACAGGCTGGCATTCTTGTTGTATTCTGGGAGCAACAGATTTGGCAACAGGGTTAAAAGACATCATTCAATACATAACCAGTAGATGACAAAAGGCAGGTATTAATTTTTCAATATACCACATTAGGAAAAAGAAGGGCTTCTTTGGAGAAAGGTGTACCAGGTACATCTCACCTGTCCAAAACTCTTTTGCCCATGATACTTAGTTTGCGCTGAGGGAAATATTTTAGGTTTCCCCCCTCTCAGACCTCTGGGCTCTCTCTGTCCAAGCCATTAGGATAGAAAAGAGAAACCAATTTTAAAGTGAAGCTCAAAGACCACCCCATTCTTCACCAACCCAGTCACTTAGTTCAGCCAAACCTTTGAGTCTCAGGAGGCAGCAATGCAGACAGGATTAAGTGAGGCCTATATGTACAGACAACCACTCAGGTAATGAGATCATAGGCTTATGCTCTTCGAAAACAGAAAACACATGTTAACTTATATAACATAACCCACATACAAGTCTCTAAATCTGTAGGACTGTCTTATCGGAAAGACATCCAATTGCAAGGCATTTGACAATCTTCTTGCCTGTAAATTAAACATCTTTGATAACACCACAGGCATAGTTTAACTTTCAAATGAAAACAAATTTTAAATGAA
Source organism: Furipterus horrens (assembly GCF_987537825.1). Taxonomy (NCBI): domain Eukaryota; kingdom Metazoa; phylum Chordata; class Mammalia; order Chiroptera; family Furipteridae; genus Furipterus; species Furipterus horrens. The sequence goes on along the minus strand of NW_028327175.1, from coordinate 111,759,355 downwards.
AAGAAACTTTAGAGACGGTTAGCTGCACTACTTTATAGTCTACCACTGAGCATTGTGATTTTCCTTGAATCACAATTATTCCCCCTAAGATTACCCTCCTTGTCATTAAAGGGACTGCATTAAGTCCATTGTTAATTTATCCTCTTCATTTACATAAACACAACAAGAGCAGCAAATGATCGCTTATGATCTTTAGTTCTGCTTTGCTGGAACTTATGCAAGGAACATTTAGGGTGACCTTCAGTCTGCCCTTCAGGGCACAGAAGCAGAACCACAAACCTGGCATTCAGCTTTGTCTGTAAATACCTGTCTTTTCCAAGTCCTTCTGGGTTTCCATTGTGCCTTAAGGTTGTTTCTAGCCATCTTTCAGGAAAACAACATTCATTTCTTCCCTGGAAAGATTGCCATGGACCGCGCATCCAACCAAGGTACCAGGCCTTTATCTTGTGGGCTTTTATTACCTTTGAAAGTCAACCCCAGTTCCTCAGGGCTTTTTGGTAACAACCAGAGTCCAAGCATGTCTCCTTTAGGCATGACATTCCATTCAAAGTCTTAGTTAAAAAAAAAAAAAAAAAAAAACCTCTATTAACAACTGATCTTATTAGTTTTATGCAAAGAAAATTATGTCATTACTTACTTCTTTAGAATGCCAAACTCTGGAGGGTTCAGATAGGGAGATAAATATACAGTGTGAAGAAAAATCCTTGTCCTTCTAATATTCACTGAACTGACATTTCCATTCTTCATATTTTCATTTTTACCGCACTAAAAATATTTTTGTTTGTTTTTCCATTACAGTTGTCCCACTTTTTCCCCCTCTTGCTTCCCTGCACTCTGCCCCCTTCTCCCACATTCAGTCCTCGCCCAGTTGTCCATGTCCGTGGGTCATTTATACATGTTCTTTGACTAGACCCGTCCTCTTCTTACCCTCTTCTCTCCCTCCCACCTCCCCCCTTGTTACTGTTAGCTTATTCCTTGTTTACATACCTCTGGTTCAATTTGGCTCATTTGTTTGTGTTGTTCATTAGTTTCCTGTAATAGGTGATAGCATAAGGTATTTTTCTTTCGTTGCCTAGCTTATTTCGCTAAGCATAATTCTCTCTAGTTCCATCCATGTTGTTGCAAATTGTAGAAGTTCTTTCTTTCTTTTACATAGTACTCCATTGTGTAAATGTACCACAGTTTTTTATCCACTCATATATAGGTGGGCACTTAGGTTGTTTCCAACACTTGGCTATTGTAAATAGTGCTGCTTAAAGCAAACCATTAGCATCTCTTGCAATGCTGGTTTGGTGGAGATGTATTCTTTCAGCCTTCTTCTGTCTTGGAAACTCCTTATTTCACCTTCCATTTTGAATGAGAGCACTGCTGGGTAGAGTATTCTTGGTTGTAGGCCTTTGTTTTTCATTGCTTGGAATATTTTCTGCCATTCCCTTCTGGCTTGTAGTGTTTCTGCTGAGAAATCTGATGACAGCCTTATTGGAGCTCCCTTGTATGTTATTAGTTGTTTCTCTCTTGCTGCTTTTAGGATTCTCTCTATGTCTTTCAATGTTGCCATTTTATTTTATTTTATTTTTTTCAGATTTAATGTGTTTTATTGATTAAAATATTACATTTGTGCCAATTTCCCTTCCCTCTGCTCCCCTCCACCTGGTGGCCCCCCTCCCTCCAGTTGTCCCCCCCTTTTAGATTATGTCCATTAGTTGTGCATACAGTTCCTCCCAACCTCTCTCCGTCTATTCCATTCCCTCCTACCTTGATCCCCAATTCCTATATCATCTCCCTCCCTTTCCCCATTCCCCCTCCCTGTTGACCTCCCCCCAATATGCTTCCCGTACCCACAGTTCCTTTTCCACTCTCGTTGCCTATTTAGTTTGCCTTTGTTTCATCTCCCTAGCTTCTGTTTTTTTTAAACCAGTCCCTTTAACATTTCATATAACAGTGGTTTGGATCTAATGAACTCTTTCAGTTTTATTTTGTCCTGGAAACACTTTCTCTGTCCTTCTATTCTGAATGACAATTTCGCTGGGTAGAGTATTCGTGGTTGTAGGTTTTGGATTTTCATTACTTTGAATATTCCTTGCCAGTCTCTTCTTGCCTGTAGGGTTTCCCTTGAGAAGTCAGCTGATAGTCTAATTGGGACCCCTTTGTACATAATTCTTTTCTTCTCTCTTGCTGCTTTTAAGATTCTCTCTTTATCTTTAATTTTTGACATTTTGATTATAATGTGTCTTGGAGTGGTTCTCCCTGGGTCCAGTCTCTTGGGAACTCTCCTTGCTTCCTGGACCTGCAAGTCTATTCCCTTCCCCAAGTCTGGGAAGTTCTCCTTTATTATATTTTCACTCAATTTTTCAAGTTCTAGTTCATCTTCCTCATTCTCTGGCAAACCAATGATTCTTATGTTGGGCCTTTTATAGCTGTCCCAGAGGTTTCTGATCCTTTCATTGTTGCTTCCCATTTCCTCTCTCTGCATTGGTTGACTGCTTGTTCCTTCTCCATATTCCAGTTTGTTGAAATGAACTCTGGATTTTATTTCCTTTCCTTCTGTCTCGTATGCGGTTTTGTTCCTTTCGTTATGAAAGTTTTTCGCTTCTTTCATATCTTTTTCCTGCTCTTTTGTGAATTCTGTAAGCCATCTGTTAACTATGGCCCAGAACTGAGCCTCTGACAGGTTTCTTATCTGTTCATCTGTCAGGTTCTCTATCTGCTGTCTGGTGAGTTGTGTCACCGGTATTTCTATAGTTGTCTGCCTCATTTTGACAGATGCGTTTTGTTTTCTTGGGCCGGCTGTCGGGGGCAGTGCCTGTGTACGCGTCACAAATCAGCGACCGGCCGGCGCCTGCCTGTCCGCGACCTATTTCGCAGCCCTGTGGTGCTTTCTTTGGGGGCGGGGGTCCAAGATGGATTCGCACAGTTATTCAGCTAGGAGACCGGGATCCGTCCTCCCGCCCCCCTGGCCTCACTGTTCAAGGCAATGCGGCGGCCGCTCTCCCCAGCTCCGGAGTCGCGCACCGCCAGGGGCTTGACGGATTCGGGATTCCTCGCCTCCCGCCGTTGTCCAGGTGCGACCGCAAACAGCACTGCCCTCTTTAACTCTTACCTGCCCAAATGGCACCGCTGGTTTATAACTTCATATGTTGGACTTCCGTGTAGTTTTATTTTCTGGAATTTCTAGTTATCCTTTGTTTTGAAGTAGTTGTATTCCTCTCTAGTTGTAGAGGGAGACCTAGCGTGTCCGTCTAAGCCTCCATCTTGGCCGGAAGTCCCTCAATGTTGCCATTTTAATTATGATGTGTCTTGAAGTGGGCCTGTTGGGGTTCATCTTCATTTGGACCCTCTGTGCTTCCTGGACTTGCGTGACTCTTTCTCCCCTCATGTTAGGGAAGTTTTCTGTCATTAGTTTTTCAAAAATGTTTTCTATTTCTTGTTCTTCTTCTTCTCCTTCTGGAATTCCTATGATACGGATATTATTACGTTTCATGTTGTCCTGCAGCTGTCTTAGAACATCTTCAGTCCTGTTTCATCTTTTTTCATTTTGTTGAACTGTCTGTGAGTTTTTGTCTATGTTGTCCTCCAGCTCCCTGATCCGATCTTCTGCTTCCTCTAGCCTTCTTTTAATTCCTTCTACTGTGTTTATCAATTCAGAGTTTGTATTCTTCATTTCCTCCTGGCTCTTATTGATAGCTTCTATGTCCTTTTTCATGCTGGTGTAATTCTCAGTAAGTTGCTTGCAGTTTTTCTGGAGTTCCTTGTAGTTTCCCTGGAGTTCTTCGTAGTTTCCGCTGAGCTCATTGAGCTTCTCCATAATCCATGTTTTGAATTCCATATCTGATAGTTTGCTCCCCTCTATTTCATTTAGCACTCTTTCAGGGGATTCTACTTTTCCTTTTGATGGGAGGTTGTTTCTCTGTCTCCCCATTTTTGTGACTCCTATTGTTTGTTGGTGCTTCTTAGAATGATCTGCACTTCCTTGATCTGCCCCTGGTGGCGTCAGATCGTGTACCAATCTGGGCCTAGGCAGCCTGTTGGAGACTTCCAGAGATCTACTGCCTTTGTCTGTCTCCTTTAATTGTTAATCCATTCAATGTGTGATTAGCTGTCAGGCTAAAGGACCGAGGGTGTGGCAGCTTAATTCCTGTAGGCAGGGCTTTTGCTTCCCCTCAGGCTGACGCTACTCAGAGGGGAATGGTCTGCCTGCAGTACTGGGGATGAGTCAGCACTGGGACCCGGTCGGCTGCTTCCCTAGTTCTCCCCTCAAAGCCACTGCGCCAAACTCTCCCCAAGTGTCTCCAGTGCTCTCTGCCTTTCCTCTGCTTGATCCCAGGGTGAGTGGGGGTCAAAATATTTTGTATGTGATCCACTAAAGAGCTTTTTTTCTCCAGCTGTTTGTCTCTGGCTAGCAAGAAACCCTGTGGCTTTTCACTTTTCACAACTGGATACTATTTTACTTTCCACTCTGTGACTGTAGGCTGGGAAGCCCAGCTGGGGGTTTAGACCCTGCCCTTCTCAGGGGGAGCCCCCAGCTGCTGAGCTGTTTCTCAGTTCCTTCAGCTGCCACCCGTGGGAGCCCAGTCAGCCCTTCCGTGTCTCCACACTCCCTACAGGTCACGTTGTGATGTAGCGGCCTTTTCTGTCTCTCTGTGGTTATAAGACTTCTCTCCAGCTAGTGTTTGGTTGGTTATTCCAGATGATTTCTCCAAAATTAAGTTGTAAATCCAGACTAGTCCTGGGAGGAGGTTAGTGTAGCTTCCACTTACTCTTCCGCCATCTTGGATGTCTCCTGTAATAAGATTGTTAATAAAAGAGTGGTTAGTAAAATTTATAATTGGAAAACAAAGCATAGTTTCAAGGTGGATATTTTTGACATAAGGGCTTTTCCAGATTGTAGACAAAAATAGATTAATAAAATTTTATTCATTTTTATTTTACACTTTAAAGAATACTTCATGATAAAATGTGATCTGAAATACTATTTCTTCCTCCTAAACTTAACAACTGGTCTTGAGTGATAGGGTTTTCTCATGTCTTGAGAAACTTTCTCAGTAATGACTCAGCCTCTCAGCACTTCTTTGTTAGTGGTTAGGAAGAATATGAGTGGTTTGTATGCAGTCATCTCATTTATTCAGAAAACATTATTTGAGTACCATCGTGTTCCACATGCCATTTCAGGTCATGAAAATACCAGTGTGAGTGAAACAGGGCTACTTCCATCAATGAACTGGCAAACTGCTGACAATCAAGACTGTATGTGTGTTGTTTACCACCAGCAAATGCCTGGAAAAGCACTTAATACAAAGCCTATGATTAATACCTTTTTGGTGGAATAAGTGAGTCTACTGGAATAGTTAGGCACTAAACTTATCAAACCTCATTCTAGTCACCCATTACTCAGGGACTTTAGGAGTGAAGGCAAATCTCATTTGGCTGAAAAAAATTATTAAAGGTTTTATTGTTCATTTGACGTGCATGAGATCATGGGAAACAGGTAAAACCCATACCAAAACTGTCTCCACAAAAGAGGTCTTCATAAAGATCTATGAACTGTTCTAGTTAATTTTAAGTACCTAGTAAGATGAAAGGTTCTGGATTACTCCCTTTTCATTCCTGCAAGATTGGGGCTATTGTTGCTATTTTGCAAATGAAAAAACTATGAATCATAGAAGTTGAGCCACTATCTAAGGTCACAACGAGGAAGTGGCATGTCTGTCTCAATTCAGAGCCCATGTTTTTGAACAGCTATTCTTCTTTAGGTCTGTTTAGGGGGATGGAGTCTTCTTCTGTAATTTAAACCTGTTTCCCCTTATTTGGTCCCTGGTCACCTGGCCCATAACTTAACACTTCCATGCCCAGAAAGACAGTCCTTCTTGTGCTGTTACTGTCATTTTAGGCTTCTTTTCTTCTTACTAAACTAGCTCAGTTCTTCCTTTTAAATAATCCTCCATCAAGTCCCCAAAAGGAAGGATGGAATTTCCCATGGAGAAGTCAATGGGTATATGCCTGGAACAGAAGGCCATGGCCAACATGGGCCTGACACATACAGTATTTCATAGGACTACAAAATGAACAAAGCTGCAATGTGGTCCCAAGTGGCAGCCACCAAAGTCCTGTTGTAGGAAAATGACATAAACTTCCCCTTATGTCAGTCAGGCCATCTTTCCAGGCCTGGTGTCTAATTCAGAAGCCTCCTCTATAGTTCAAATACACCCTTCTTTGTCCCTGAGGCTCAGGGACACCAGCAAAAGGCTTGCACAGCTGCCTTTCTCTTTCAGTGCATTTTGTAGAATAAGGAGTGATTCAGAGTGGGAATTGCAGATCAAAAGGAAACAGTGAAATGTCATCAGCATTACATAATTTGTGCAATCACTTGTCAACATTGATCCCCTTAATACTATCTCTTTGACAGATGAATGAGGCAGGATTCTGGAATACTAAGAAGTAAATGAGTGGGATAAAAAGACAACTATGTTTGATTACCCTCTGCATTCCAAAGGACTTGAAAGTCATGACACTGGTTATTACTACAGTCTTTGGAGAGAGAAGCAGAAACTTAATCTATCTAATAAAATTGCCTCCAGAGATAAACTTAATCTAAACTTTCTTTCAGCTATCTCTCAGTAGAATCTAATGGATTTTTCTTGGCCTCCACTGCAATATAAGACAGCTGGGTGGAAGATAGACACACCACGTTAATTAATCCACTTTGCTCTTGTCAAATGGACATGGTATGTGAAACACAATTTGGTGATTCTGAATGTGTTGGGGTCCCATATTTAATAGAACTTGTATGATGGTACATTCACAGCCCCTCATACTAGGGAGACAGAATACCAGTAAATGTGACTTGGAGAACTTTTGGAGGCATATTATGGGGCAGTGGGAGGTAAAAGACAGATCAGTGACAGCCAAATGCATCCTTTTAAGAGTATCTGAGCTGTCACTATAGGAAAGTGCTTGAGGGTGTAGAGAACTGACTGGTCACTACATGCCAGGAATGATGTTGAGTCCTGGAGAAACAGCAGTGTATATGACAGAGAGCCTGACCTCACAAAAATTACAATTTGGCATAAAGGTGGCTGATTCAAAAAGCATATTTCCTGGCACATAGTATATGCTGATTCACACCTGGCTGGAAGAACATGTTGAGGAAGGATATTGTGCTGAGTCAGCCACCTGTGTCCCTGCCCCAAGAGGAAAATAGAAATTTTCCAGTAAGAGCTCAGTCATCCTCGCTTCTCAAAGCTGTGTGAGTTCTTGCTTCCCTTTATTGAGTAATTGGGACAAAGTAAAATCAGCCAGCATGCATTTGGATGAAATGTGTACAACAAGAGGATTAACTAGTCTCAGAACTCATGGGGCAGGGTCTCTACCCTCAAGTGTGGGCAATTCCCATCGACCTTTTTTCCCCAGATCCATTCCCTCAACCCTAAGTCTGAAAGAGGTGCTTGAAATGAAACCAAATCCTATTTTAAAGCCCATAGTCCCTAATGATAGAAATCACACAGAAGTGAGTGACAACCTACTCATGTGCAAAGCAAGCAATTTCCTTCTCCATCCCAGGAGGATGGGGTTCCTCTCTAACGTTTATTCTTAATATTTTTTCTTTCTAGTATATACATTTTTGTGTGGGATAAGAGAAATGATGTTTATGCATACTTAATATGAGCCAGACCCTTACCCATTGCTTTGGGCAACTCTATGAAGACATTGTTTTTTTTAGTAGAAGGAGTGGAGAGTCATCTTAAAGTTACCTTCATGACATCGTTTGATAAATCTGCTATAGGTTATATGCAAGTGTCTACTTCCTGGCATCAGGTCTAATTTTAAAAAATAGAAAGAAGAAAGCCCTGGCTGCTGTGGCTCGGTGGATTGAGCGTCGGCCTGCGAGTCAAGTGTCGCTGGTTCGATTCCCAGTCAGGGCATATGACTCGGTTGCACGTCAGGTCCCCAGATGGGGGTGCAAGTGAGAGGCAACCACACAGTGATGTTTCTCTCCCTCTCTTTCTCCTTTCCCCTCTCTCTAAAAATAAATAAATAACCAAAACAATGAACAAATAAGTAAATAAATTATTTTAAAAAAGAGAGAAGATACATCACTCGATGGTGGAGGAAAAATTTAGCATTCTGGGAGAAGGTAGAAAGAATATCGAAGGACTGCTCAGTCCATAAGGAAAAGTGAAGAGGATCTCTTTCAATGACCTTGCTATGAAGGGACTTGAGATAAAGGAAAACATCAAATGGAGAATAAACTGTGTACTGTGATACGTGCAATATCAATACCCCCTTGGACTCCTATGTGAAATATTCAGAAAATGCAACATTACTCTCTAATACATGGCCCTAGCTGGTTTAGCTCAGTGGATTGAGCGTCGGCCTGCGAGCTAAGTGTCGCTGGTTCGATCTTCCAGTCAGGGTACATCAGAGAAGGAAAACTCTGATTCCAAAAAACCTCCGCTGCCTTGCGGCATACCTCTTCAGGGGAAAGGCTAAGGGAGTAAACCCCGACAGAAAATCCGGAGCCGGAGTCCCTAAGGCGGTTTGACGTTGTAGTCAACACCGGCAACTCCTGCGGCGCACCTGAAGCCAAGCTGTATTGACTCCGTCTTTCCCTTGGACCCTTCAGCTGCGAAGAGAGGGGGGGTCTGCTGCATGGGCAACAGCAGACCCTCCATATCACCCTGCCCAGGCTCTGTAGCTTCAGCTTCACTGGAGAGGACACTCCAGCGTCATCGCAAGATGTCGATTCAACACGGGAGGAGACAGATACCGTGTCACTCCCGAGTCGGACTGCACAACCATTTTCGGCGGTGCAGATAGACTCTTAAGAAGCTACACCATCGTCTCTCGAGACGGACGGCTGCCGATGTTGATGCTGGGGTTACATGAGTAAGCAAGCCAAGCTTTAAAAAAACGTATTTAACCTGTGAAGGAGAAAAAAAACAAATAAAATAATCACACCACTTAATGATTAATTAACTAATTTTAATTACAGTCTTTCCTCTGTATACATGGGAAATTGGTTCCAGGATGCCTCCTCCAAAATTACCAAAATCTACAGATGCTCAAGTCCCTTATATAAAATGGCATATATTTGCATATAACCTATGCACATACTTACTTATACTTTAAATAAATAATCTCTAGATTACTTATAATAACTAATACAGTATAAATCTTATGTAAATAATTATACTGTATTGCTTAGAAAGTCATGACAAGGGAAAAAGTCTTTACATAGTCAACACAGATGTAAACATTTTATTGACCTAACTACATAGTACATGTCAGCAACAATGTAACTTTTTTTTTTTTTTTGAATCTGAGGTTGGTTAAATTTATGGGTGTGGAACCCAAGGATTCAGAAGACCAACTGAAATTCCTTACAATTGTGATAAGTGTGAAGAAGGAAAAGTACAGGGTGTTATTCTGTACTTGTCTATGGAGACCCAGACAAGTCTAGGGGAGTCATGAAAGGATTCCATGAAGAAACAATATTTAGTCTAAGGCCTCAGCTGGGTGAGAGTTAGCCAGATAAAAAAGAGGGTGAATAGTGTGCCTAGCAGAGGGAACAGCACATGCAAAGTCCCTGAGGCTGGACAGGAAAAGGCTGGGCAAACTCAAGTCACTGAAAAGGCAACAGATGCTATGTGTGAAAACGAGAATGGTCCAAGATAAGACTGGATGGGTTGGATCATGCAAAGTCCTGTAAGTCATGAGAGAGATTGTAGATTTTACCCAAAAGTCATGAGAAGTCATGAAATGGTTTTCAATGCAATCCTAACATGTTCATGTTTGCCAGACTTAGAAAACTTAAACATCTTTACAAAGTTTACCTAGTGAGTAGGGTTCAGAGCTGAGATCACGTCATGACCCAACTGGCTTGAAAGTGCATGCTCAGCATGGTTTGTAATATTAAACAACTATTTTTTTGAACCAGCCCAAGTGTCCAAGCTTGGATAGTTGAAGCGGCACATTCCCTGACGCCTACACAACATGACACATGCATGCGCGTGCACACACACACACACTCCTTATCCAGGAAATAAGGACAAAAAAATGGCCCAGATAGTTGAAGATGACAGAGGAGGGAAAGTTTACAAAATGTGGAAGCAGTAGGACAGAACTTTCTAGAAGCAGTATTTCAACCGCTTTGAAGGATGGATAGATTTCTAAAAAGCACAAAGGAAATTCACACAGAAGAAAAATTCCTAATACAGGAGAAAGTACTAGGAATATGAGCAATTAATAGATGGGTTTGACTATAATATAGGACTGGGGAATGAACTTTAACTTATGGTCACCAGTCATATATCGTCGTCGGCAGCCGTCCGTCTCGAGAGACGATGGTGTAGCTTCTTAAGAGTCTATCTGCACCGCCGAAAATGGTTGTGCAGTCCGACTCGGGAGTGACACGGTATCTGTCTCCTCCCGTGTTGAATCGACATCTTGCGATGGCACTGGAGTGTCCTCTCCAGTGAAGCTGAAGCTACAGAGCCTGGGCAGGGTGATATGGAGGGTCTGCTGTTGCCCATGCAGCAGACCCCCCCTCTCTTCGCAGCTGAAGGGTCCAAGGGAAAGACGGAGTCGATACAGCTTGGCTTCAGGTGCGCCGCAGGAGTTGCCGGTGTTGACTACAACGTCAAACCGCCTTAGGGACTCCGGCTCCGGATTTTCTGTCAGGGTTTACTCCCTTAGCCTTTCCCCTGAAGAGGTATGCCGCAAGGCAGCGGAGGTTTTTTGGAGTCAGAGTTTTCCTTCTCTGAACCAGTCATATATAAAGTTATAAAAATAACTGATCATTTATTGAAAAAACACTCTAGAACTTCCAGCCAAGATGGAGACCTAGACAGACATGCTGCATTTCCCTCCACAACTGAGAAGGAATACAACTACCTCAAAATTGGGGACAATCAGAAGTTCCAAAAAATCGAGCTGCATGGAAGTCCAACAAACAAAGATATAAAAAATAAATACTCATCCAGACAGGTGCAACAGCTCTACCTAAGATACAGAGGCAAACAAACACAGAAGCCTGTCAAGATGAAAAGACAGAGAAGTATGGCACAAAAGAGGGAACAGATCAAGGTTCCAGTGGGAGAACTAAGCAATGAGGAGATAGCCAACCTAACAAACAAGGAGATAGCCAACCTAACAGATACAGAGTTCAAAACACTGGTGATAAAGATGCTCACAGACTTAACAGATATGCTTAAGTATGGCAAACGCATAAGGGAAGAAGTGAAGGCTATGCTAAATGAAATGAAAAAAAATCCACACAAAACCAATGGTGAACAGAAGAAAACTGGGGTTCAAATCAATGATTTGGAAGATAGGGAAGAAAAAACAGTCAACCAGTACAGAATGAAGAAGCAAGAACTGAAAAAAAAATGAGGAGAGGCTTAGGAACCTCTGGGACAAGTTTAAATGTGCCAACATCTGAATCATAGGGGTGCCAGAATAAGATGAAGAGCAAGAAATTGAAAGCTTATGTGAAAAAATAATGAAAGTAAACTTCCCAAATTTGGTGAAGGAAATAGACACAGATGTCCAGGAAGCATAGAGAGTCCAAAAAAGTCTAGACCCAAAAAGGACCACACCAAGACACATCATAATTAAAACGACAAAGGTTCAAGATAAAGAGAGAATCTTAAAAGCAGCAAGAGAAAAGCAGAGAGTTACCTACAAAGGGGTGCCTATAAGACTCTCAGATGATTTCTCAAAAGAAACTTTGCAGGCAAGAAGGGACTGGCAACAAGTATTCAATGTGATGAAAAGCAAGGACCTACAACCAAGACTATTCTATCCAGCAAAACTATCATTTAGAATGGAAGAGCAACTAAAGTGCTTCCCAGACAAGGTAAAGCTAAAGGAGCTCATCATCACCAAGCCATTATTATATAAAATATTAAAGGGACTTATTTAAGAAAAAGAAGGTCAACACTATGAACATTAAAATGACAACAAACTCACAACTATCAACAACTGAATCTAAAAAATAAAAACAAAAACAAACTAAGCAAACAACCAGAACAGGAACAGAATCATATGTATGAGGATCACTTGGAGGGTTATCAGCTGGGAGGGGAAAGGGGTAGAAATGGGGAAATGGTGCATGGATTAAGAAGCATAATTATTAGATACAAAATAGACAGGGGCAAATTAAGAATAATATAGAAAAGGGTGACGCCAAAGAATTTATATGCATGACCCATGGACATGAACTAATGGGGGTGGAATTGCTGGAGGGAAGGGGGGTAATGGGAAGAGGGGAGCAAAGGGAAAAGAAATTGGGACAACTGTAATAACATAATCAATAAAATATACTGAAACTCTATCAATGATAAAAATGAAATAAAAACATTAATAATAAAGTACAAATTTTGATTAACAAAAAAAAAAAAAGAAGAAGAAAATAAGAACTACTCTACATGAACCAGGCATCATAGAGGAAACAATGATTAAAAGAATTCTATCTTATAGCAACCTTGCAAAATAGATTTCACTATCCCCATTTTACAGATGAGACCAAGAGAGGTGAAACAACTTGCTCAAGGTGTTAAGGTTAGGATTTTTATCCATGTCTGTTGAACATTTTTGTATCGTGATGCAGCACCTACTTGAAAATGCATTGTTTTAGTTTTCTATTGTTGACTAATATGTGACCCCAAAATTGAGTGACTTTAAACAACAACATTTATTATCTCATGTTTTTTGTAGGTCAGGAATCCAGGTGTGGCTTTGCTGGGGCCTCTGCTTCAGGGTCTCTTGAAGGCTGCAACCCAAGGGTGTTCCTTAGGTCTGCAGTCATCTGAAGACACTGCTAGAGAAAGACCTGTTTCCAAGCCCACTCATGTGGTTGTTGACAGAATTTGTTTTCTCAACAGCTGTTAGCCAGAGGCCACCCTCACTTCTCTGCCAAATGAACTTTCCAACATAGCAGCCCACTTCACTGAAGCACGCAAGCCAAGAAGGTGGAAAGACAGATTATCAGCAGGAAGGGAATCAGTCTTTTATAACCTAAACACAGAAATGACAGCCTATCACATTTCTGTCTGCTACTCATTAGAAGCAAGGGAAGAGGATTACACACAGGTGTGATTATCAGGTGGTAGGATCACTGAAGCCACCTTTGAAAGCTACCTGTCATATATAGTAAGTACTCACTTAACATCTCAATAAGTTCTGAGACTAAGGAAAAAGGACATACTGTATAATGAAACCAATTTTATCATAGGCTAACTGATATACACAAGAGTTAATTTCCCACAGCATCTCATCAATGTTATAATAAAACATTGAATGAAATTGTTACAGAGTAGGGTCCCCCAGAAAACCTCAGAACCTCTGGTTTGGAGGATGGGGGAAGGGAAACAGCTTTCAAGATGCCTTTGCATACCTATGGCTGGCAGCTAGGGTCTTGATTATGTAAATGACTTAGGTTCTTCCACAGCTTCGAGGAACAATGAGCAATGAATAAGCAAGGCCAGTGGAAGATTCTGTGAATCGTCAGAACCAGTTACCACGCCTACTGCATCACAGGCCACACTCAGGGATTTAAGGAGAGGGCAGCAGATATTTGGGGAGGAAGAAAAGAGGAGAGAAAGAACAGAAAAGAGTCCCACGTGGCTGGCAGAGGAGGAGAATTAGGCGGTTTACAAAGAGAAAGGGAGAGAAAGAGAATCATGCAGTATTGCAGAGAGGCAGAGGAGAGATCCATGCTTTCTTTGCAAGGAAGCTGGGAACTCCACAGATCTAAATCCGTATGATCTTCAAGTAAACAATCCTTTTTCTTTTCACCAAACTCTGGTGTCGAGTTATGCTTCTGGTGGCAGGCAATTGGGCCCCTCATAACTGAACAGCCGGTGGGGTTCTGTAACAAAATGTATAATGAAACAACATTGAACAAAACAATATTATTCCAGGACCTGCTGTACATATGAAGGGACTCATTCTACTGTTTTGATGGAAGTTAAATGCATCCCAGAATCTGGATTATTCCTCAATAAACTGGAAATGAAATGAAATAATATCCAACTAGTATAGTGCCTGGCTACAACAAGAACTCAAGGTGATAGCTACCTGTGAATGGGCTAGACTGAGCCCCTTTTAGCTTTTTGAATCTATGACTTTCCTTGTCCTTTCTAACTGATGCTTATCTTATTAACTCCTTTCTTACAGCATTGGCAAGTGATTTCCTGATTGCTTGGGTAGCAAATCTTCAAAAGTTCTGCCTCTCCTATTGAGATAAAGGCAAATCCATTAGACAACTGTTCCTACTTGTGCTAATAAAGCCCTTGAATCATCTCAGCATCCTGAGTCAACGTAAAACATGATCGCCTCTTCCTTGTTTTGCCAAGGAGATAGCAAGAGCTGGCTTTCATCCAACCTTTCCAAAATCTCCAATTTCACCCACCACCTAATCTGTTAGCTCCCTTTCAAAAGCCTATTTCCTGCGGTGTTACTACTTCAATATCCATAAGTGGACATGCTCTGGGTTTCTCAAAGATGAAAAACCTCATGAAAGACAAATATCAAAGCTCACTTTTTCCTTAGAAAGCAGGTAGCTAACCTAGCAGCTGAATTCACCGGGCTCCCAAGACATGATTTTCACAAAGGGTTGGCAGAGAAGTCAATTTGGCAACAGGGAGGAAGTTGTTGCCAGGCACGGTAATGACTTAAGAGTCAGTGTGCGGAGGACCGCAGGCAGGAAACTCATGAAGGAGAGCTGGAGGGCTACGCAAATGGAGAATGACCATGCAGGACAGCGATTTCAGACACATGGACCCATGTGTGCCCGAGCTTGCTGATTCACTTATTTATATAATTGTGTAGCTTCCTCTTAAAAAATATTTCCATCATTGTTATCAGCATGGCCCCAAAATGACTTTCCTATTATTGCTTATAAACAAAACCTTTATCACAGATAGCTTGCCGGCTGAATTAAGACACTGTGTTAAGCAGTATATTGCCTCTGTCTGGCAGATCAGCTGTTTGTAGGAAGATAATAATACCAAAAGCAACCACAACAATCAACTACTGTAAATTAACTTAACTGTGTGAAATAATGCCTCCCCTATCAGATTAGCTTTCTGAATGACTTTATCCTTAAATTAAAGCTTGCTGGGGCTGAAGAGTAAATCATTTAAATGGTGCCGGGTTTTTCAGGTAATGTCTTCATATATTACTATAATTTCACTCCACCAAGGCATGCAGATGGCTTTGGTCTCTAGCTGCTTGTCTCCAGAAAACCTCTCCTGCACTGCCATTTTGTAATTACAGTGCGGCTGAGCTCCTGCCGCGGCTAGATTTCCCAGGGTGCACCAGCAGCCAAGGCAATGTATCTTAAAATTATTATTCTTGTGTGGCCCTCGTAACATAAATGTAAATCTTTTATGCTAACGCTGTCAGAGGGTTAGCTCTGGGGCTCCAAGGTGTGCTGATGTAGAAATCACCCGCCATCCATCAACTGCCGACCATTTGGGATCTGGCAAATAACTCGCTTTCGGGGGAGGAGAGAGGACTGTAAGCAGAATATTGCTTTGGAGTTCGAGTAGTATCAAACAAGGTACTGATGGGGTGGTGGGGAGGGGATGGGAAGGGACGGGAGGGGATGGGAGGGGGGCTTACAAAACCATCTTTGAGGGAGTCTCACAGCTCTGCAGCCATCTCCTGGGAGGAAAGGATAGTTGCCATGAATATAGGTCACTCTTATATTCCAGTGATGTCTTCTATAGATTACATTTGGAGAGAAGATGGTAAAATAGTCTCTTCAGAAAGCTTCCTCGAAATTAGCCTTCTCTTTGAGCTCCTGCCTTTGCACAATCAGTTGAGAAGTGCCTCTCTCCTCTAGCGTAAGAGAGTTCAGAGGTATCTGATCTTCTGATTCGAGTGGGTCCTGATCCCCGCCTTTCTCCCCAAGGAGAGTCTAGAGCCTAGTTCAAGGGACTGAGGTGGGTGATGGTTCTGCCAGACCAGGCACCAGAACAGGGAGACATAAGGTGACAAGGAAAACACAGAAACAGGAATTCAGATACTAGAGAGACAGTAGGCACTAAATCCAAAGGATCTAAAGAAACATCCAGGTATATGCAACCTAGAAGAGAAATGTTAAAAAAACAAAAATAGAAAGCAGGAGTAAATATGAAAAAAATCAGATCATGAAGATGACACAGAAGGTAGTTTTAATAATAATAGCAAAAGTAATAGTAGCAATAGCAAAAGAGTAATAATAGTAGTAGTATTAATGATAATAGTAAATAATAACAATACTATAGCAAATATTATGTGTCAGGCACTGTTCCAAGAGCTTTATATACTCCATTTTTTTTATCTTAACGAACTTAAAGATGCTAACCTTTTTTCACCAATTCTGTCTTTGAGGCTTTTCTTTATATACTAGTGGAAATAATAGGTGAGTCATTCAGTCTGGCTTAAATACAAGGCCCATTTCTTAGTAAGCATTTAAATTGGACTGTGGGAACTAAGCCTCACCCACTATCTGGCATGTGGATGGTGAAATTAAATGAGTGCTGGATTGGGTTAGAGGGTTTGTAGCTTGCCCAAGACATTTCTAGTAAATGTGTCCCCAGTTGATTTGGTGGACTATGGCTACAGTGGCCAAATTTCATCAACATGTGGATTCTTTAACCAAGAATTTTTTTCATGATTCACAAGTTTATTGAAAATAGTAAACATAATGGTTCATCAGCAGAGTGTTTTATTTGTGCCAGAAACCAATAAAGCATATTATATAAATCATCTCATTTATTCCTCTCAAGAATTCCATTGGATTCTACAAATGAGAACTCTGTAGTACCAAGAGGTGAAATTACTTGATCAGAGATTAAGGGATGAAGCTCACATTTAAGTCTTAGAAGTCTGATTCTCAATTCTTTTAATGGTTAATCTCTACAACCATGGACGATGAGCACATTGATAAGACACATCCTAGAAGGAAGGGTACTAAAATTTATAGAATGCCTCCTAATGCCAAGTTTTATTTTAAACTATATTCACTATTTTAATTCAACTATGTAAAAAGTTCTACAAGGAAATGGTAAGCAGCTACCTTGAAATATGTTGAAGGTACCTGTCTACCCTTGCCCTGTTGCCTGAGAATCTGCTCCCCTCACAAACTCTGATTTGGGTGATGCCCTTGTATTAGCTTTATCTAGTTTATGCCTCAGGAACAAAACACCTCTGAATCTCAATGACTCATGACAACAAAGGTTTATTTCTCACTCAGGTTACAAGCTGGTGGAGAGCCAGCTGTGGCTGTGTTTCTCATCTGAAGTAGCAACCCTGTCTAGGACATTACTATTGTTATGACAGAAGAAAGAGAGTGTTAACTCAACTCACATATCATTAACCAAAGCAAGTCACATAGCCAAGCTTTTGGGGTGAGAGCCCCACACACACATTCAGTAATAAGGGGCTGGTAGGTGGTGAACACTGTTTTTTTCAATAATGTGACCTACCCCTGACCCCACCCATGAGAGCTGCCACCTACAGCTAATTAGACTATAGGTAAATACTCAATGCAAAAACAGCTAATTTTCTGAGAATTTGGGATTAGGACACCCAAAGCTGGAACTTGAAGCAGAAAAGTCATGATGTAGAGTGGGGAGAGTATGAGTAATCAAATATGCCAGCTGATGAGGAAACAAGGAATGCTTGTATTCAGGAAAAGGATAATAAGACAAATACATAGGAAAAAGAAGAAACAGAAAAGGGAGAGATCCTGAATCCTAGGAGACTTTCTTTCAGTTTGTCTTTAACTTTAATTTTCAAATTCTTACAGAGTCATTAGAGCTAATTTGGGTGGATTTCCATTCTTTACAAAGATGAGCCCTCAAAGAGATTAAGCCACTTGACTATAGTCATACAGCTCTCTTAACTGGGAAAGGCAGATACAGATATGCATCTCTAAAAATGCCTTGTTTTTTACACTCATAGTGAAATACTTTACCCAAAAAAACCCCATAATGAATAATAAAATAAATATTCATGTACCTACAACCCAGACCATGAAATAAAACTTCACCAATAGAGGTGAAAACCCTGTGTACCCCTTCTAGACCCTATTTCTCTTCTCTCAACTGCTCTCCCCACCATATTCTTCTGAATTCGGTGTTTACCATTCCCATGCCTTTATTTACACATTTTCAGAAAAGTGTATGTATGCTTACATATGGTTTTAAACATTATTAAAATCAGGTCATTCTGTATGTTTTCTTCTCAAGGTTTTTCCAGACAAAATGTACTAAGTTTCTCAAATACTTTACTGCATAACAGTCTATTTTAGCTTGGGTTCCCTGGGAAAGAGCATGCCGGGAGGTTTATTGGGGTAATCCCAGCAGAAGCGCCCCCTGCAGAACAGTAGAGAAACAGGCAGGAGTCCAGATGCATTTGTAGTGAAGAATTCAGCAGATCCCTGGGGAGTTCTGAAGCTGGGGGTGGCCTTTAGAGTTGTTCCAGATTGAGCCAAGAAGGTCAGATCTTTATTCCATACATTGTCCAGTTAATAAATTTGGGCTGTTTCTGGGAAGAGACTGTGACCTTGGGTGATGCAGCTTTCTCCAGTCAATAGCTTGGTTGAGCCTTAATAGCCACCATGCTCTGAGCAACAGGGACAATGAGAATCTTGGTTTGTCTGGGCAGTGCCACCTACTGGTTATCACAGGTTCTGGTTGGTTTGGCTCAGTGGATTGAGCGTCGGCCTGCGAGCTAAGTGTCGCTGGTTCGATCTTCCAGTCAGGGCACATCAGAGAAGGAAAACTCTGACTCCAAAAAACCTCCGCTGCCTTGCGGCATACCTCTTCAGGGGAAAGGCTAAGGGAGTAAACCCCGACAGAAAATCCGGAGCCGGAGTCCCTAAGGCGGTTTGACGTTGTAGTCAACACCGGCAACTCCTGCGGCGCACCTGAAGCCAAGCTGTATTGACTCCGTCTTTCCCTTGGACCCTTCAGCTGCGAAGAGAGGGGGGGTCTGCTGCATGGGCAACAGCAGACCCTCCATATCACCCTGCCCAGGCTCTGTAGCTTCAGCTTCACTGGAGAGGACACTCCAGCGTCATCGCAAGATGTCGATTCAACACGGGAGGAGACAGATACCGTGTCACTCCCGAGTCGGACTGCACAACCATTTTCGGCGGTGCAGATAGACTCTTAAGAAGCTACACCATCGTCTCTCGAGACGGACGGCTGCGGACGACGACGGTTCTTTCAGGGTCCAGGGTTGACCAGCAATGTTACCTCCAGATCCTCTACCCCCATTTAGCTCTGTTCCTTGACCTCCAGAAGTTGCTGCATACTCATTTTAGATGCATCCAGAGACTATACAGGTTGTTAGACCTCCATCTCAATTATAATGTGCAAGCCAGAGAGAGAATGCCTTGTTTAAGATTTTTCAGAATAATAGGCTATTATTTCTAAGAAGAAGGAATAATCCTTGGCACCACTGACCTAAGAGCTTTTCCATTTCTCTCCTTCTTTTTAAAGCTTTTGTGACTCGAGGTATCAGAGCTGCAGAATTATGTAAAAAACTCCAAGGAAAGAGACTTGAACTTGACTTGAAGTCTTTCTTTTATATTCAATAAAAAAGTTGGAGATTTATTGGCCTATGGTAGAGACCAATTTCCTGTTACATGGACCAGAGAGGAGATTAAAAAAAAGATTTTTAGAGCAGCGCCCATATTTCTTAAGAAAGGCAAAAAATGGAGCTCACCTAATTTTGCAGATGAGGCATCTAGCACCATTCTTTTCTCTAGGCTGATCTGAAATTAGAAGACTGGAACTAAAATCCTGCAGTCTCCCCACAGGGACTATTTCAATTTTTCTCCAAGTAACAGCCCCATAAGGACCATCTTCACAGCTCTAAGGTCAAGGTTGGAAGTGGCTGAGTGTGGAAAAGATTGAAGACCATACCACAGGATTTCAGTGATGTTCACTGGCATGCTCTCTGCAGCCAGCAGATGGAGGAGAAATTCTAGGAGGCTTCTGAATTTAAAAGCCCTGCTGCAAAGATTTGGGACCACAAGAAATATGGCAGACAGTACTGAAAACAGGCTGGCATGAGCTATCAATTTCTAAAATGTCCCCAGCTCAGGGTCACATTGTCTGAGTTCAAATACTGGCTCTGTGACCTTGGGCAAGTTACTTAACCTACCTGGGCTTCTGATACCTTTTCTGTAAAAGATAGGTACCTACAGTACCTTCCTCATAGGGCTGAGGTGTTGGCACCTAATAAGAACTCAAAATGCTAGATTATTATTATAATTATATTTACCCATTAGAAAACCAACTAAATCTGGTTTGAGCCTGGCATGCTCTGAACTGATATATATCAGAAGTAGCCTCAGTGGAATTAGGAAGCAAAGGATTCAACTCATCCAGGCAAATAGTTTTGGAGCCCATGATATGCAGAGCTCTGAGTGAAGCACTGGGAATACAAAGATAAAGAAAATGTGGCTCCTGCACTGGAGGAATCTGTGGTCCTGATGAGGAGACAGCCACACAAAGAGCAGGACATAGACCCAAATTCCGTATGTGAAATTATGTTTAAAGTGCAAAGGTTGCTTCAAACAAGGAGTAATTCAGCCTATTAAGGAGTAGTCTGCAAAGATATCCTAGAAGAATGATTTTGGAAGGAGTTTGAAAGATAAATAGGAGTTTGACAAGGAGAATAAGATGGGGAGAAATTCCAGGCAATGTGATAGCAAGTAAAAAGGCACAGCCAGCTGAAAGAACATAGCATACGTGTATATTCAGAACTTCATGCCTTCAGTATGAGTGTGGGCTTTTGGCAAGAAATTACAGGTAGAAAGGTAATCGGGTACAAGAGCATGAGGGGCCCTGAATGTCATTAGAAGGCGTTTTAGTGTCCTGCTAACAACAGGAAAACAAGCTATGTGATACCTTCAGATTCCCCCATTTAGTTCTGTTCCCTGACTTGTCAGTAGCACCATTCCTTTCTTGCAGCACTGGGTCACACTTTCATTCATCATGCCTTAACTAGGCATTTTCTGCATGTCAGGTAGAGTGCCATTCACTGAGATGGCTTCATAAATAAGTAAGCCAGCACCTCTGTCCTGGAAAAGCTCAAAGTTGAGGAAGAAAGACACACAATCATAACACAACCTAAGGGGTCTCATGCTACAGGTAAGTGTGAGATATTGCACAAAGAGGAGAAAGCCTGGGCATGTAAAAACAAAAAACAAAAAACAGGGGCTACAGAGAAGTGACATTTGCATGGGACCATGAAAGCAGGAATCAAAGCGCCATCACCTGACATATATGGGAGATAACAGTCAAGGCCTAGGGAAGAACTTATTTAACTGTCCAGAAACAATGGCTGAAATCATTGAGTGTGAGTGTGGGTAACTCTCCCTGTTTATTGAAGTAGAACATCCATCTTTGACTCCCCAGCTTCCTTTAAGATCTCATTGCTCAGAACTGAGTCACATGTTCATCCCTCAACCAAGCATCATCAAAGAGTAATGAGGTTTCCATGATTGGCTTAGATTCCATCATGGATCATCCAGGGATGGAAGAGTTGTCCATTTGCCCTGAACACATGCCTGCGCAGACTTCAACCGAATGGCATATTGTTAATGGAGAAGAAGGGAGAACTATTAACATCAGTAGGCAGCCAACAGTCTCTACCCTGGTGACTGGATGATACTTCATCTAGGGTGAGTCCAGATAGAGTTGAGAAAAAGACCCAGCATTAATGTCTGAAGATCACCAATATTATGAAGTTGAGGAGAGGAGATGGCAACAAAGAAGCTTGAGACAGAATAGCCAATGAGGTTGGAACAAAGTAAATGGGTTGTGGTGTCATGGAGAGCCAAAGTGTGAAGAAGAGGGGATACGAGAAGAGGTATAAGTTACAAGATGTAAATACCTGTAAATGGCACAAAGTTTACGTCATTTCTGTATTCCAACAGGATCAGGCAGAGGGAAAAATGAGAGTTGAAGACCTAAGGAAAAACTTGACTGGTAGAATTCCAAGTATGGAGGCATCTGATTGAGAATCCTTCCCTTCACAACATGACAACAGTGGCCTTTCTATGAGCCTGACTCTAGCTGCAGCTGAGTCTGGGGGGTGTCTGTGGCAGAAGGTCTGGCAGTGACCAGCTTCAGGGAAAATGTTTCTCTGGGAGGCAGAGAGTTCATCTTTCCTGAGCAGGAGGAAGGCAGTTTCTCCTGGCAATGAGGTGACAGCATTCTGATGGTTTCCCCTCTCCCAGATCAGAATGAAACTAGAGCCTGTCAGCCAACCCACTAAATACTCCATCTTCCATCTTTATGGGTTTATCTCCGACATTATTGCAAGAGTCTTTCAGCAAATGAAGAGAGGTCATCCTGGAAGACTACATGCACAGAGCCTTCTAAATTCTCTTTCTAGGGGCTCATATTGTGCATCTGTGTTGGAGGGAGAAGTAACATTTATAGACAGACAAACAGACAGAGAGATGGCTACTCCCTATCAACCCTAGCCAAGACTTATGGCAGCTGCATCCTTAGATACTTCATTTGCCAGAGCCAATACATTTTCTTTTGTGTTTATGTTAGTTGGAGTTCTTTTGTGTCTCCTGATTCAAGATAGTCCTATTACACTATCTCTGGTTTATTCTTTTTGAGCCTTTATTATTTCCTTTGCAAAATAAAAACAAATACCTCCAGTCCTGCCTAGTTCATAAGGCTGACATGAAATTGTTTTTGCAAAATGTCAAATGTTATAAGTATATGTCATTCCTAGATACATGGCCCTGGTTATGTAGAGGATTACAGAACTCTTGACCCAACAATGCTCACTCTTCCCTCAATGGTCTTCATTTTAGTAGATGATAGCATTCAGATGCTCTATCCAAAATTCATGGAGTCAATTTTGATGCTTCTCATTCTCCCATATGCCACATGCAATCCCTCAGCAAAAAACTATTTACTCTAACTTCAAAATATATCCCTAAATAGTATACTTTTTACCTACTCCACAATGACCTTCATCACTGGACATCCAAAATAGCCATATAACTGATCTCCCTGTTTACACCTTTGTCATTCTACAATCACCTTCCTACAGAACAGCCAAAGCAGGTGGTACTTCTGAAGTGAGCATCAGATCATTTCACTCCCCTGTTCTCAATGCTTCAGTCACTTCCTCACAACCTACATCAAACCAGGCTCCTTCCCTCACCCTGTTCCCTGGCATGCTTCATGAACTCACCTCTTAGCACTCTCCTTCAGCTCAGTTTGTCCCAGTTACATGGGTCTGTCTATTACTCTCTGAACCTGCCAATTAACCTCCTACCCCAGGACTTTTGCACGTTTTTTTCCCTCTGATTGGAGCAATTATACCCCAAATTTTAGCAGAGTTCCATCCTTCTCCATTTAGACTTCTACCTAAGTGGTATAGCCACAGCAAGAGCGTTCCTAATCATCCTGTTTAAGTAACATAGAGACATTTAAACACCACATAGAAACACCCACCAATTCCCACATCACCTAAACCCTTTGCCCTCCTTTGCTTTTAGTCCTCATTAAAGTCATCATAACCTAACATTATGTTACATATTTATCTGTTTATCAATTATTGTCTATTTCCCCCTCCAGAAAGTAAGAACAGAGGATTTGTCTCATTTAACGCAATTTCTCCCAAACCTATAACAATAACAGTGGCTTGGAATATAGTGGGAACTCAAATATTTATTGAATGAAGGAATGAATGAATGATATTATTCCCCAAAATTGACTAGCTTTAGAAAACTGAAATCAATATTTCTAATATTAACTTTGATCAGTTTAACTTATTTCCATCAGAGCTGAAACCCAGCCCTTCCCAGGGTAACCAAACAGTATTACAGCTTGGGCTTCTATGTATTTCTCTCCCAGCCTGTTGAGGAATAGAAAGCATAGATGGTCTCTGCAATCTGGCTCCCAGACATTGGCTATCCCCAAAGTTTTGGAGTTCTCAATCACATGGTGGTAAGAGTTAACCCGTTGCTTACTGTACTGAAAAGACACAAATCCTAACAGAATTTAAAGTATTCACAGATTTGGTCTAGGTTAATAGTATCATGGTCCCACAGAAACTGGGAATGGCTGTGGGTTGAGTATAACTTTATAATTTAGCAAGGTGTATGTGCTTAATGACACCAGCTCCAGGTCAGGAGGGAAAAATCAAACTCTTTGTATTGTCCATAAGTTTTATTAGAATGACCACGTGGCCCAAGTTGGATAAGGCAAATCATGTTTTTATTTGGTTCATAAGAAAAATTGATGACATCATTAGTGATGCCTTACTCTGTGACAACCACTGTACTAAGCACATTATTTACCTTATCATCTAATTTAGAAAAAGAATCACTTTCTACAGCCATGAGGTGAAATAAAATCAATGGTAATCCCCAGGTTCTTGCACCTGTCTTATGGATTATTCAGCTCTACTTCCCCAGCAGCTTCATGAGGCACCTTCACCACAATGTCCCACAGGCATCCCAAGTTCACTGTGCCCCACCATCTTATTTCCCATCATCTCCTCCAGTGTTGCCCATCTTAGTGAAATTGATCACCATGCACCAAAGCTTCAAAGGTGGAAAACAGGATCTTTCCTATCAAATTATACTACAAGGCCACTGTAATCATAACAGTCTGGTACTGGCATAAGAACAGACACATAGATCAATAGAACAGAGTAGAGAGTCCAGAAATAAACCCATGTCCCTATGGTTAATTAATATTTGACAAATGGAACAGGAGCATAAAATGGAGTAAAAATAGCCTCTTCAATAAGTGGTGTAGGGATAACTTGACAGGTACATGCAAAAAAATGAAACTAGACCACCAACTTACACCACACACCAGAATAAACTTAAAGTAGATCAAAGGCTTAAATATAAGTCATGAAACCATAAAATTCCTAGAGGAAAATATAGTCAGTAAAATTTCTGATATCCCATGCAGCAATATTTTTGCTGATATATCTCTTAGGGCAAGGGAAATATTTGCCAATGATATCTCAGATAAGGGCTTATTCTCTAAAATATATAAAGAATTCATATGATTCAACACCAGGAAGCAAAAAAATCCAATTAAAAAAATGGACCAATGACATGAATAGACACTTCTCTAAGAGGACATACAGAGGGCCCATAGACATATGAAAGGATGCTTAACATCAGTAGCCATCAGAGAAATGCAAATTAAAACCACAATGAGATATTACCTCACACCAGCCAGGATGGCCATCATTAAGAAATCAACAAACAAGTGCTGGTAAGGATGTGGAGAAAAGGGAACCCTACTGCACTGTTGGTGGGAATGCAGACTTGTGCAACCACTGTGGAAAACAGTATGAAATTTCCTCAAAAACCTAAAAATGAAGCTGCCTTTTAACCCAGCAATTCCACTGCTGGGATTATACCCAACAAATCCTGAAACACCAATTCAAAAGAACCTATGCACCCCTATGTTCTTAGCAGTGTTATTTACAATAACCAAGTGCTGGAAACAGCCTAAGTGCCCATTAATAAATGAGTGGATCAAAAAATGTGGTACATTTACACAACAGGATACTACGCAGCAGAAAGAAAGAAGGAACTCCTACCTTTCACAACAGCATGGATGGAACTGAAGAATTTTATGCTAAGTGAAATAAGCCAGATGGCAAAAGACAAATACCATATGATATCACCTATAACAGGAACCTAATGAACAACACAAACAAATGAGCAAAATAAAACCAGAGACATGGAAACAAGAAACAGAGTGACAGTGACCAGAGCGGAGCAGGGAGGGGGACAAGGGGAGAAAGACTAGTCAAGAAACAGGTATTAATGATCTATGGACTTGGACAACAAGATGGGGATTGACTTTGGGAGCAGATGGGATGGGCAGAGGAAAGCAAAGGTGGTAAAATAAATTGGGACAACTGTAATAGAATAACAATAAAATATTTAACTTAAATAAGCAGGATGCTCCCTAGGTTCTGCCCTCTCCTTCCTCTTTCCAATCCAAATTTCTCCTGTGTAAATGTACCACAGCTTTTTGATTCACTCATTTACTGATGGGCACTTAAGCTGTTTCCAGAACCTGGCAAAGTTCTTTCTGAAATGACACGAGGATGAGTCATCTCATCTCTGTTAATTCTCACACTGCCTTTGGTGCCCATGTCTGTGAGAAGATTATGTGTGCCTGCCCAGTTGAGACCAGGAGGTACCAGAAGACCTGCTTTGGCTAATGAATGTTAAGCAGAACCCTGATGTGTCTTCCTCAGGCAGAAGCTTTTAGACCCAGTTTGTGATTCACTATGTCTACTTTTGCCTTTGCTACAACAACTGAAATATTCCCAATAAAGGCTTCTCTCTCAGCCTGAATCCAGGAGAGAGAATGAAATGGAGAAGAACCCCATCCAGCCAATGACAGACATGTATTTTGAATGAGAAACTAGCCTTGAAAGCCACTGAGATTTGAGGGCTTGTTTGTTACCACAGCACAACTTAGTATGTCCTGACTGGTACATTACCCTAGTACATGTACTTCAAGAGAGAAACCAGCCTTAAAAAGCCACTGAGATTTGCAGGCTCTCTTATTACTACAGCACAACCTAGAATATCCTTACTGATATAGTACCTTAATAACTATTTTACTTGGATAACAATAGTTTCCATCTAAACTTCTAAACTTCCGGGTCATCTTCCAAACCTGGAAGATGTGATAGTGACCTCTGTAGTGTCATCACTCTAGTCTCTAACTCAGGCTTTAGCAAACATTTTCTGTAAAGAACCAGATAGTAAATATTTTAGACTTTGCAAGTCATATGGTCTCTGCCACCACTACTCAACTTGGCTGTTGTAGTGTGAAAGCAGTCCTAGACAATAAACAAACAAATGAGTGTAATCATGTGCCAATAAACTTAATTTATGAACACTGAAATTTGAATTGCATATTATTTTCACATGTCATAAAATATTATTCTATTTTGGATTTGTATTAAAATGTTTAAATATGTGAAAACCATTCATAGCTAATGAATCACTCAAAAACAGGCAGCAGGTTGGATTTGGTCCTTGGGATATAATTTGCTACCCCTGATCTAACAGAAGCCCCCTTCACAATTTCGCTCCAACGGCTTTGTCTCCACACACACACACACATACACACATAGCTTCAGCCTCCTTAAAACTATCACCATGTGCTGAATCTACCTTGTGTGCCCCTAGGCCTTTGCACATCCTGGTCCTCCTGCTGTGAAGCTCCTTCTTCTCCCTCCACACCAAGTAAGCTTTGATTAATCTACCAAATCTGCATTCCAATGTCACCTTTTGCCTAAAAACCTCCCCAGTTGCAGAGGCTGGTTTACTTGCTCTTTCTGCATTCCTATAGAACTTGCATGTGGCTTATAATAGAACTCATTAACATTCTGAAATAGTGTTTCTCAACCTTGGCACAACTGGCATTTGAGGCCAAATAATTCTTTGTTGTGGAGGCCTATCCTGCACACTTCAGGATGTTTAGCAGCATCCCAGGCCTCCCTACCTATTACTACATGCTGATAGCATATTCTCCGTAGTTGCAGAAAACAAAATGTCTCCAGATAGTATCAAATTCTTTTTTTCCCACACACCCCACTCAGTGAGAGCCAGTGCCCTAAATATTGACTTAGCACTTAAACTTGTAGCCCTTTGAGGACAAGGGCTAAAGGTTGTTCTTCATTATCATCAGCACCAAGCATACAGGTTAGCATAGAGCAGGCCTTCAGCAAATATTTGTTGAATGAAATAAATGAATAAGATACTGAAAACCATTGATTCCATTAGCATTGATCTGAATAATTTTTTAAAGGATGTAATTCTAGTAATTCTGCTCTTATCCTTTTTTTTTTTTTTTTACCTTTGCAGAAAAGGCAGTTTTGCAAAATCTGTGCATCATAAATGAATTTTCTAGTACATGTATTGTTTTATTTATGCTGCTCTCACGGGTGCAATTAGCACTGCATCTGTTTTACTAACAATTCCCTTTGTTTTATGTAGTGCTTTATATTTCTCCAAGTGTGTACAGGC
The DNA here is from genome assembly GCF_987537825.1 of Furipterus horrens. NCBI lineage: Eukaryota > Metazoa > Chordata > Mammalia > Chiroptera > Furipteridae > Furipterus > Furipterus horrens. The sequence goes on along the minus strand of NW_028327175.1, from coordinate 111,731,295 downwards.
CTGGGCTTTCCATGGTCTGCAGGTGGATAAGTCCCTGCATATGGATGAGGAAAAAAGACAACAAAATTCTTCTAGCATCATTTCCCTATTTTCTGGCGTATCCCAGGCTATATGCATTAATTAATTTACTCATCCCATCCTTCTTCAGTAGATTAGAGAAGAGATGAGAGGAGATAATGCTGTCCAGTGAGAGCACAGTATTTGGGGGCTTGTTGAATCTTCCCTTTAACTGGTGTTTTGGTAGATCCTAGTGGAGAATCTTTTCTCCTCACAGTCAAACATGCTTAAGTAACATCCACACTAAAACCCAGTTGTAAGGACTCAGCCAGTGCTCATGGACTCTAAGGTCCAGTTGATCGAAGGAGATCAGAATTTATGTTGCAAACATGTTCCCATCCAATATCCTAGATTGGCCAAATTGATGCCAGAACATATCCCATTCCTGGTTTACATATTGAAGATGACAGACAAGTGCTTGAACTAATATGAATAAAGGTTTTTATTTTGGGAGGATTAGGCTAATAAAATGTTAAAGGGATGAAGAAGAGTGAAGTGATGAGGAGCATGGACTGTAGAGCCAGGCTACCTGGGCTCTTCATTTGTCTGCCAGTTCTGATTGGGGGAGATGGACACGCTTCTTAACCTCTACAGATATTGTTTCCTCTTTGGTAAAACAAGAATTGGTACCTACATCCTTATGAATAGTAAAAGATGTATATGTGAGAAGTACCTAGCAAGTACTATGTGCTTGACACACAATAAGCACACAATAAATTCCATCTATTATTAATAATATCCCATGATGCTTGGCACAGTGAAAGCATTCAATTAATGTTAGCTATTATTATACCAAGAGTTAAAATTGTTCTTTGAAGATCATTTGGTTCATGTTTCTCCTTTAAGAGCTATGAATGCTTGCCCTGGCCTGGTGGCTCAGTTGGTGGGAACATTGTCCCATACATCAATAGTTGCGGGTTTGATTCCAGTCATGGTAGATACATTTGTTGCAGGTTCAATCCCTGCTTGGGGCATGTATGGGAGGCAACCGATCAATGTTTCTCTCTCACATTGATGTTTCTCTCTCTCTCTCAAAAATAAAAAATAAAAAAGCTATGAGCTATGAATCCTTAATATACATAAACACACACACACACACACACATAATTTGCACCCAGAAGTGCTGTGATAACCATCAACCAAAGGAAGGAAATAGAAACAAACTTGGACTTCCATGTTTTAAGCTCCTACTGTGTGACAAGCTTTGTGTTTTAGTTGTATACATTTCACCCACAAATGTAAATTCCATCAAGTCAGGGACCTTGCCTGATTCATATATTAAAGTGGGAAATTTGATGACAGGGAAAATCACAGGTTTATTTGGTGAAAATAAAAATTAGTCCCAGGCCCTGACCAGTGCGGCTCAGTGGATTGGGTGTTTTCCCATGGACCGAAATGTTGCCAGTTTGATTTCTGGTCAGGGCACATGCCTGGGGTTTGGACCAGGTCCCTGGTTGGGGGCATATGAGAGGCAACCAATTAATGTAGAGGGGGGAAATATATTCATCCCAAGATTTAAAAAGGTTGGTTTCAAGCCTTGTTGAAATGTTACTCATTCCTGATCAAGCCATGTGTGAGCACAATGATTGCCATAATCTAAATTTAACTGACCACATAGATGCATAACTTACAAGGAAAAAAGAGCCTTCCCCTTCTGACTTGGAGAAGAGGGATCTTTATGACCTGTTTATAAAAAGTCTGCATAAAATACAGCTTCAGAGTCTTGTCTGTGAGTAGGCTACATAGAGTCAAGTGTGTCTCTTAAAATATGATGCATCACTTGCAAGAATGGTTTTTTAGTCTGTTTCCCCCCTCCTTTGGCCCCCTCAAATCCATTTCTCTCCCATAAATAACAATGGGAGGTGATGGCCTGACCACTACTTTCCACCATGCTCCCACCTGTATGGATATCTTCCCTGGTGGATTTTTGTTAAGAAACAAGATACAACTTTTATTGAGATCAATAAAAGATTAAGGTGACAAAGTGATTTATTGACTATAGAGGAGGCTCATTTTTCCCTCACAACTGCAATCACTACTGGAAAGGATGTTTTTTTACCCTGGGTCTTCAGGAAAAGTGGTGAGAAGCCAAGACTCATTTATCAAATCAAAAGAGAATGATTAAAAACCATAAGGAAACAGACAAAGAACACACATGAGCCAAAGTTGGTCTATCATAGGTTACTTAGCTGAAAAACCGGGCCATAGAGTGGGAATGGTTGAGGGAAATACAAGGGGTCTTATGGAGAATGGAGCATAGTAGGACATAGGGGCAGTGGGTCAGAAATTCTCAGGCTGAGGTCCAAGTGAGGAAAGAATTTCACATTGGGAAACAGGAATTTAGGCTGTGAGCCATGGAATCTGTCCTTAACTATAGCTAGGGACAACCTAGAGATTTGGAAACCAGCACAACATCAGAGTGGGAGAGGTACTCCCTGTGCTTCATTTGGACCAGATTCTTCACTTTGCAAACATCCTAATGTCTTCCCTTCTTCACACCTTTTCCCATGCTGTCCCTCTGCCGAGAAGGTCTCAACACCCAACCCCGTTCCATTCCTGAAAACCCATGCCCTCATTATTCCTGTGCTCCAAGTCTCCCAAACATAATGAGAGCCTCTCCACCCCATGTTGGGGATAAATGCCAGACACCCTTACACATGGATCCCCTACTGGGAGCCCAGCACAATGCAGAGCACTTCACAGGTTAATAATAACTACTCAATCAAGGAATTTTGTGAATTTTGTCTCCATTCCCTGAACTTCACACATGGCTGGTATTTTTTAACAAATGAATGCGTGAATGAATTAACTCCTCAGAACAGGCCCATGAGGGGCAGATATCATCCTCATTTCACAGAAAGGAAACTGTAATGTCCAGAAGATCACATAATGCCTAAGCGTGGCTAGTGTTCTGAGTTTACCTTTCTCTCCTCTGTCTCTTGCTGTAGAAAGCAGCCCTATGAACCATACCCCACAATACCCCGCAAATCCAGCAGCACAAGAAGAGGAAAAATAACCTCTGAGACAACAGACAAAGTCACAATTAGAGACATTTAGAGTGTGGAAGATAAGTCCTGACCTCAGGACTGCTTTTAAAGATAATTGGGTCTTCTGCTATTGTTAACAGAAAATTATTCCATGAAACTCTCTGCCCTTTATGCCCCCTGAGACTCATGGCACATTCTCAAGGCAGGGGCAAGTGAGTGGGTTCTAGGGCTGGGCTTCTGATTTAACAGTCATTGTGAGTTCTCCATTAACTGTATAATGAGTCAATTTTAAATTCTGACATTATGAAACACACTAGCACCTTTACCCTCTGGATCAGCAATGCCATGAACATCCCTCTCGAGAAAGCTGAACTTGCCAAGCATTGATTTTTGTTTTTAAGTAAGCCAACACCATTTCATTTCTAGGAATCCATCCCACAGACACACTTGCATTTGTGAGAAATGATGAAAGCATTGTGTTATTCACTGTAATCATGTCTGCAACAGCCAAACATTGGAAAATGCCCAAAAGTCCATCACTAGGGTATTGGAGAGGCAATAAATGCACATTTGTGCAAATGCACAATAGGCAAGCATTCAAAAGCTTGAACTATGCTTCATGTCCAGATGTGAAAGGACTGCCAAGATATTAGGTAAAAAATAAAAGAAGAAGAAGGATGAAAAACAGCTGTATATGATATTGCTACAGATATACAAGGTACAGAGAGAAGACAGAGACAGAGACAGAGATAGCGATAGAGATGGATAGGGACAGGGACAGACAGGGATAAGAATAGGTACAGGGATAGGGATAAGGGTAGGCACAGGAATAGGGACAAGGATGGAAACAGAGACAGAGACGGAGACACATATACACAGATGCTTGTCTGTATAAAATACCCCTGGGAGGATACAGGATAATCAGACACAGCAGTTGCTTCTGAGAGTGAAAGTGCATGGTTAAAGGCCAGTAGTGGGGAAGAAAGTTTTCCCTCCTATACTTTTAAATTTGCATTATAGGAGAGCATTTGGGATTTTGCTCCCTGGCATATGTCATCAGTTTGGCTCAAATAAACTTATAAAATTTCTGAAAAAAAAATTTTGTATTACATGCATGTGTTGTCATAGGTAATTTCATTCAGCAAATATAAACTAAATGCCTACTGTGTGCCAAGCACATAGCAATACATAGCAGACAACAGTTGCTATGCCCCTGTTAGGAGAAAGATAGAAAGCAAACAAGACAAATACACAAAATATATAGTCTTATATGCCAGTCATAAGTCCTAAGGAAAAAGAAAATAAAGAAAAGTAGTGGCCTTTGAACTGGTGAAGAGTGGTTGAAGTCTTAGGGTGAGTTACTTTACTATTTAGTGAAGAAAGTGAGGAGAGAGGCAGCCTGGTGGGTACAGGGGAAGGCAATGCAGAGCAAAGGAAGGGCCAGAACCATGGCATGGTTGTGTTCTAGGCTAAGGATGAGTGAGATCAATGTGGCTGGAGCAAGAAGGGAGAGGAGGAAGTAATGGCTAATAAGGCAGAGAGGTGACGCGGGTCAGAACATTTGGGTCTTGCAGGAAGAAGTTTGGCTTTTACTCTAGGTGAGCTGGAAACCATTGAAGGCGTGGAGGAGAGAAGTGACATGACCTGACTTGATGCTTTAGTACAATATCAATGCCCATACTGGCTTCTGTATGGAGAATGGATGATGGAGGGAATGGCAGAACCAAGGCAACCATTTAGGAAGCTATGGTAATATCCAAGAAGAGAGATGATGATGATGGCAGTGGGGTCGATTCTCGATGTAGTATGAAAACGGAGGCAGCAGGATTCAGTGGCATGTCAGGTGGGAGGCATAAGAAAAGAGGAGGAAAGCGTGACACCAAAGCCAACAGTTAGTCTGGAAGACAGGGAAGCAACTGAGTTTTTTGTTTGCCAGATCAGCAGCCCAGGCACATCCAAAGCTAAGACAATCCTGATGTTTCTGGTCCCAAGAAAGTCAAGGGAAAGGCCAGCTACAACCCAGGAGCACAGCCAGATTGCAGAATCTGCTGAGTGCTGTTAAGAACACGGGCTCTGCATTCAAAATGTCTGTGTTCTTTTCTTGGCTCTATCACTTATAGGCTGGGTGACCTCTAATTGCTTCACCTCTCTTGGTATCCATTTTCCTGTCTGTTAAATGGAGATAATAACAATATCTACTCCCTTCGGTTGTGTTGCATATGAAGCAGTTTAACTCATGTAAAGGGTTTAGCATTGTACAATATCTGACTGTTTGTGTTTTCTCAGTTAATACCAGCTGCTTCTGGAAAATGAAAATTATTTTACTTGTGTCATGGGTTTAACTTTTGGATTGAAAGAGGTAATGTGTGTAAAGTCCTAGGCCTTTGTTCTCCCTAAAGGGTCATGTAAACCTGAGAAGCAGATGATGATGATGATATAATGGTGGTGGCGGTGATAATGATTAACTCTGTCACCATCCTTGATGACAAGATAAGGTACAATGATGAGCCTTCCTTAGGAGCTCAGAGGGGAAAACCAGGTTATAGCAGAGGGTAAGCTGGTTAACAAGGAGATAGAAGGTTGGCCAACTGACCAAATAGTGTTGTTTATCCTGGACACAAGGAAATTTCAAGGCTGGGAGCCACCGGGAGCTCACATGAGAATTTAAATTGCTTTAGCCCCATCACCTCAAAGCTCCTTCCTTTGTGGATACCAGTACATGTGATTGTGGAGGTACCTGTGTGCAGACCTCATTAGCAGGAGAGAGAAAGGAGGCATTGATTTCAACACAGGTATTCTCCCCGATTACAGTGCTTTCAGCAAATGGCTACAGAGAGATGAGGGTGGGAGCTGTCCCAGGAGGCCCTGCAAATCAAGCCTCATACACATCACAAGGACAGCTGCCCGTTACTGTCACAATCCAAGCCAATAATTGTCCTCCAGCTTGAAAATGAATGGCTTGCCTCCATCCAGAGGAAGAGAGGTAATGTGGAAAGGATAGAGACTCACATGACATGGACACACACACTGGACCCATACACAGAGGCAGACATACAGATATAGCCAATAACAGGAACACACAGATATGCAGACTAGTGCCTGCACAGAAGACACAAAGACAAGCAGACAGACATCACAAATAAGCACAGCATGACATACAGTCACCATAAAACTGTGCACGAACACATCCACCAAGAAGCATGTAAACACACGCAGAAGATGATGTATGACAGAAAAACCTGCAAAAATAGACAGGCACAGTAAGAAATACAATATGAAGACATCATAGACCCAAAGATGCACAGCTGTGCATGTATGTACACATGCATGCACACACACAAACATGCATCACACGGTGTAATGATTAAACTTCAACTAGGAATCAGAATAGAAAAAAAAAGGAGAATGGTGACAATTCTTTGAGTTCCCAATGCTCAAACAAGGAAGATACTCTGCCCCCTCCCAACATCAATCCTGTGTAGCTCTCTATTTGATGCAGTTTGCTCTGCACATAAGCAGTTCTGATTTAGATGATAGATAGAAACCATTTATACAGTTAAACACGGTAGGGGTCTAAACGCTGCTCCCTGCAGAACACCAGATGTGAATAGATGAACATTTGATTGTCCTCGCGCCTGTTTCTGACAAGCTAACAGATAAGAAACCATCCCACTGAATTCCCAGAAAACTGGAGGCCACAAATGCAGATAGCAACATGCAGGATGAGCTGGGATTTATTAAGGCAGATCTCTAAATATTAAAGAGATGGCAGCTGGCCGTGCTTTCCTCAGCAGACTTTGTAGGCGGGATATCACTTGATAACCAAGATGAATGAGCAGAGCTTATATTGGGAAGTGTTCAGAGCCTGGGGCATCAGGAATGACCTCATACAGACAGGAAACAGGTATTGTGTGCTCTTCTGGACACTGGGGTATTTGGAACTGGGAAGGTCCCACTGCACAAATTATCTCTTCCTTATAGCTGCCTAAAATTCCACTAGAAATTCTTCCTAAATTCTTTATTAAAATATAAATACACACATGAAAAGACACTCAACAAAACTAATCATTAGGGAAATGCAAATCAAAACCACAAGGATGTGGAGAAATTTGAACCCTTGTGCATTGCTGATGGGAATTTAAAATGGTACAGCTGATGTAGAAAACGGTATGGCAGTTCCTGAAAAAAATAAACACAGAATTACCATATAATCTAGCAATTACATTTCTGTGTATGTACTCTAAATAAGTAAAAGCAGGGACCCAAGCATATTTGTACAACCATGTTCATAGCAACATTATTTACAATAGCCAAAAGGTGGAAGCAATCCAAGTGTCCATTGACAGATAAATGGATAAATAAAGTGTAACACACATAGAGAGACACAGAGGAATATTTTTCAAGTTAAAAATAAAGGAAATTTTGACACATACTGCAATATGGATGAACCTTGAGCAAATTATGTTAAGTGAAAGAAGCCAGTCACAGAAGGACAAATATTTTATGGTTCTACTTGTATGAAGTCACAGAGACAAAAAGTAGAGTGGTAGTTTCCAGGGGCTGGTAGAGGAGAAATGGAAGTTAGTGTCTAATGGGGATACAGTGTCAGTGTGGCGTGATGAAAAGAGTTTTGGAGATGGTAGTGATAGTTACATAAGAATGTGAATGTACTGAATGCTACAGAACTTTATACTTAAAAATGGTTGAAATAGTAAACTTTACAGTATGTATACTTAACTACACTAATACATATATAATGCATGATGGGTTAATGCATGAAAATACTTTTCTACCACTGGGATCATAACAGTTAGTTTGCAGCAAACAGAGAGCAAGATCCCATAGGAGGATCATGGAGAAACACTCCCAATGACAGAGGACATCTCTGGACGAACATGCCTCCTCTCCTCATCCCAGCTAGTCTAGCCTATATCCCAATACCTACTCATTATCTTCACCTAAGCAAGGTTGCTGGGTTCACAGTTGAGACTCTTCTGTTCCCACTGTTCCATCCCAACAAGATCCTAAATTGAGAGAGGGCTGAAGGAAGAAAATGGCCAACCTGAGATATCCCAGTTGACTAAATATTCTAAAGATGGTAAGAAAACTAGTACATTGTGCATTATTTTGCACATGACCCCTGTGCTAAGCATTTTACATTCATATGTGTACTCACAGCAGCTAGATATGTTATCTCCATTTCACAGATAAGAAAGAAGATCAGAACAGTGGCCATTTTAATATTTGCCCCGAGTTCCACAGCTTACAAGTGGCAGAGCCAGGATTCAAACACTAGAATGCTCACTTTAAAAACTACAAAGCCCATGAGATTGTTCTAGTGTTTGTGAAACCTAAACAACTATATATTGGTCCAGGTAAAATAACTCAAGCCACCTAAAAAGTCAAAGGCATTTACTTTGTGCTAGAATTATATCAGTGCTTCTCCATTGAGGGAGATTTTGTTCTCCTCAGTAGGGAACATTTGACAATATCTGGAGAGGGTTGGTGTGTGTGTGCTGCTGGCATCTAGTGGGTAGAGGCCAGAGATACTGATAAACATTCTAGCCCCTCTCCCTCCAACAAAGAATTATCTGGCCCAAAATGCCAATACTGCTGAGGTTGAGAAACTCTGAATCACATCAACTGCATGTGAGAACATTGGTTGTGCATCTCCTTTCAACCCTGCTTTTACCTTCCCTCTTTGCTCCTTCCTAGTTCATCTGCTCACTCACTTACCCCCACCCCTGAAAAAATCCACCCATGCAAACTTACTTAGGAGTTGTAATGTCCTAAGTACTCATCAGAGCCTTCCGAGCAAACATATGCAGAGTAAGCATGCAAAAAATGATTGTTGGCAAGAAAGTCCATGTTTAATGGAAAGACTAAGTATTCAAAAACACGGATTGGGGACACAATTTTCCAAACCAGGTAAACTATGTGAAAGTCATAATGACAATCACTCTATTCCAAGGGTACTTATTTGCACACCTAAACTCAGTGAATATTATCAGATTGGCTTGGAGACATAAAATTTATACCACGTTCATTGTTATATAGAATCAGAATTAAACCTGGCCAAGAAAAGGGCTTTATTTCTGTTTTGGATGGCATCATAAAACAGAACTACTGCTTTCTTATTTGTCCAAAGCAACCCATAAACAGACCTTCTTTTCTTCTTTCCTTCCTTCTTTGCCTTCCAGCAGCTCAGTTAAGCAAACTCAAGTTCGCCAGTTCACGGAGGTGGGTTAGGGAGACCTGGTGAACAGACTCTAAGGTTACTACCACCCTATAATCTTTACCTCTTAATATTTACACACATACATAATCCCTTCTCCTTGACTGTGGGCAAGACTGTGACTTGTTTCTAACCAATTGAATAGGACAAAGGTGATAAGACTGTCCCTTTCATAACTACGTTACATTATGTAAGACTCCATCATGCTAACTGAATCACTAGAGACTCTTCTTTCTGGCTTGATTAAGTAAGTGGCTGTGTTCAACAAGTTCATGTGGCAAGAAACTGCATGGTGAGGAGCTGAGAGTGGCCTCTGGACAACAGCCAGAGGAAAAAACGACACTCGAGCTACAGTACAAAGAAATTGAACTGAATGCCGCTAACAACCACACACAGGGGGGAATGAACCCTCTCCAGCTGAGCCTCCAGATTGCAGCCTCATGAGATCTTAAGCAAAGGACCCATCCAAGCTATTTCTGCATCCCGAATTTACACAATACATAAGATAATAAAGGTGAGTGTTTTAACACTTGGGATGCAGCAACAGAAAACAGTATTAGTAAAATACTTCTTCCTGCCCTTTAACCCCACCGACTGACAAAAAAATGTCCAGAAATGAGGACATTTTTCTCAGCTCTGAACCCAGTAAGATGAGAAGTTGTGGAACTACCGTTCTGTCTGAGCGGCCCTGGATTTATGAATGGCTCTACCGCCCATTAGACTGCAGGAAGGGGCTAGGCTGTCTCTGTTCGTGTTTAGAAGTCCATTTGTTTCCATTCCTTGTCAGCAGTTTGCATAAGTGAGTGGTTTTATTTCTTGTGAGAGAGGAAGGAAAATGCACGAGTTACCCCAGCAGTGGAAGATTTGTCAAATAAAGCTTTTAATAATGGGGCTGTTTGACAGTTTTATAGTTCTTCAACTTTCCGGCCATTTGAAGGTGGTAGGTTTTCAATAAAAATGAAGTCTTTTTCAAGAGAAACTCAGTCCCCTGTTATTTTAAAACAACTGGTCCAGGGTGCACTGAAGCACCTTAATTCCACTACCGAAAGTAAATCTCTCTCCTTTTCCGTATTAATAACTCAGGCAATCCATCAGCCCGAGACGGACTGTGAGCTTTTTGCACGAGTATATACAGGTGGCCTGATGAACCACAACTGTAACTAGACTTGCTGGGTGATCATTAGGCTGTTCCTGAAAATAAATGGCCTGGCCTTCTCTGCAGCTTACTTAAGTACACCAGGGAGGGGCCAGAGGCTCAGACTTCACTCTTTAATTTCCTTGTATTCTTCAAAAATTCTTCTGGATCAAAGGAAGTGGTTCAGAGATTAGGCTCTGAAGAGGGAGGTAGTATGTTGAATAGAATCCAGAATTTGGAGTCTGAAGATTTTGGTTCTAGAATGAACTTCATCACCACCATCCCTCCACCCTACAATGATACAACCATGGGTTTATTATCTGAATTCTCAGACTCTTAGTTTCTCTATTTGTCGTGGAGGAGTGGTTAAAAAAAAAAAAGGATGAAAGCGTGGGTTAAGAAGTCAGAATTCTGGGGCTCACACCCTGACTCTGTCATCTACCAGAGTGATCATGGGAATATATCTAATCCCACTGTGCTTGAATTCTCGCATATGAAAAATGTAGTCTCTAACAGGTCTCATAGGCTCAAAAAAAAGATGAGGGGTTATCTCTGTAAGTTACTTAGCCAGGTTCTTCTGATTCCTAATAAGTGTTCATTCAATACTAGTTGTTCTATTATTATTATTACACTTATTGTGAATTGGTATGTGATTACCATCACAGACAAGAAATATTTTTGTATTCCCAGAAATCAGAAATTCATGTTAAGTGCAGAATTCTTGCTTTGCTAAGGCTCATTCTTTCTGCCCTTATCAGAGACAGCATCCAGTGTCTGATGGATCTTGTGCTGGGCCCAGTGTTTCCATACAATATGTTGTTGTAACTGGCATTCCTGAACATCAAGTGATGCTCCAGATCCAGAAGAAATAGCCAAAAGAAAAGTTGGCTCTAAAGATAAAGATTCAGCAGTGGGAAGGGTTGGGGAGATGACAACTGTTTTTCATTATAAGCCCTGTTCATAACTTGAATTGTTTTGCAATGTGCATCCACTACTTTGATTAGAAATGTAATTTTATTATAAGTGCAAAACAAATGAGATTCAGGATATGCACTTCAAGGCACTAGAGAGATGCTAGCTATTACTCAGGGTGACCTGGACATTCGAGTGCGTCTTCCTCCAAGCCTGAGGTTCTCCTCATCCTTTAGGGCTGCAGAACCATCAATGGCCACAGAGCTGTTCCCAGGCCCAGTTTCCAGAAAGAGCATATGTTCAAGTCCTCTCCCCTCCAAAATCCCAAAGGTGCCCTCTACAACAGGCTTTATATCTTCCTTACTTCTGCTCTTCTCAGTGGAAACAAGACCCATCCTCACTTGAAACCACAGGTCCCTACCCAGACTCCACCAGTGCTGATGTTCCAGACCCTGTAAAACCTTCCATGTGCCAGGATGCGCTCCCTAGTAATGCCCTTTTACCTATAGCCTCTTATCCCCAGAGTCTCTTTATTCTCATGGCACAAACCCAAAGTCCTTGTGTCCTATAGCATCCAGAGCCCCCAATTCAATCCCCATCCATTGCCAAGTGCACCTATCACAGGTGTAAACTGTTGTTATTGTTCTCTTACTCTTCACCATCTCCATTTTCATTCTCACAATCAATTCCCCACCTTAATAAGTCAGAAATCCCAGCCTCACCCACAGATCTCTCAGTCAGAGCTCACCAGCCACTTATTTTCCTGTTGCAGTGAGTTTAATAATTCAGTACACTCCATTCTTAGACCTTATCTTTCCAGGCTGAAAAGGCAGAATCTTTACAGTCTGTATTATATTAAAATCATTATTTACAATTAAGTTTCTGAAGCTCATGCATTTTTTAAAACACGTTAACCCTTTGCCCATGTCTTTGAGAACTCAGTCACTCCCTTCTGTGAGTGGCCACAATCCCTGCTTACTGGTCTCCTGGCAATTTGCCCTCCATCTCCAGCTGTCTGCCAATGAGTTAACTCCGCCCAGGGCCTCTGCTCTGGCAAGGAAAACTGCTTGGAACAATATGGCTCCGTTATGATCCCTCTCTGTCATTCCTTTCTGGAATTTAATTGGATTTTTCTATTCTCTTTGTTAGTTGAAATCACATAATAAAAATCTCACCGAGTGCAATCACTTTTCATCGGCGCCATTCCAAAACGTGTCATGATGAGGCTTGATAGAAAAGAGGCTCTCTGCTATTGCACATAGGAAATAAATATTTGACTTGCAACCGGGACTTTATTTATGAAGTGGATTAACCCATGCAATGCCCAAGAGGGAAAGTCTCCAACTGCCTACTTATGGTGGAGGTCAATTCATGAGCTGCTTTCACAAAAGAATCCTGCATGTGAAATTGGTTTAGGATTTGAGAAAGGCAGAGTTTCACAAACTGAAGGCCACAAACTACCTAAGTCAGAATTTCCTGGAGTGCCTGATAAAAAATTAGATTCCTACACCCAACCTCAGGCCTACTGAGTCCAGATTTCTTGTGGATCAAACCTGAGAACCCATCATTTTAACAGTAATGCAATAGCTCTCAGATTTTAGTGCCTATTAGTTAAGATTGTGGAGATTGAGGGAGATGGAGGCCCCAAAGTAGAAATCTGCTGGATGAAATTTTAAAAAGAGGAAATATCAATACTTGGTATTCTATCAGACACTTGAATTATAGCACTGTAAGCTACCATGAAGACATTTATCCCCTTCCACATGAATAGCCTCTTCATTTAAATTTACCTTTATTTCTTCCCTATCTTTGTGAAAGCTTAGTTGGCCTTCTCAAAAGTTGGACACTAGACTCAGGGAAAAGATTTAGTGGCTTGGATTACTTTTTAATACATAGTTATACATGTTTGCACATATTTATACATGTTTGCACATATTTATAGATAAATAAAAACATTGATTCTGAAAAATTTAAGCAGTCAGTATTGCAGATTGATATTGATGTTCAGGGCAATTAATTATTCATTATTTCAGTTCTTAATCCTGCTGATAAAAGGCCAAAAGGTACTCTGAATTTTCAAAAATAAGGACCTATTTTGGGAGTAGTCTAGTGAAGGAAAACCACAAAATAGAACGTTGATAAAAACCCTTAAACGAGCCAGAGAGACTGTGAAACCTTAAAAGGAGAAAGTTTGCCTTTTTCAATTGTTTTAATATTCTCCAGGATCTCCTGTTTTGAAATGCACATACTTGTATAAAGCTGTGTAGGTGTACTCATTATAGAATTTGAGAAGTTCTAGAGACTGCTCCCTGCCCACAACACCCCCAAATCTGTTGGCTCTGCACTGCTTCACAAAGTCAGATTTAACTTGGCTTTCAAAATTCAGCTCTCTAATATTCTATCCAGGGGCAGTATGAAAATAATGCTATAATTAATATCAAGTATGTAGGTTTTTCCTTCAGTTAATTCCTTATGATAAATTTCAGAGGTAGACCTTACTTGGGCACCTACTTGGGGAGTAAAAAGTTAGAAATATTTTTTTGGCTTTTGATGCATATTTCCCTTTAGCTTTCCAAAAAGTGTCATTGCACTTCTAGTAATTTTCCGTTGCTGTTGTAACAAAGTCCTACATTCTTGGCAGCTTAAAATGACACAAGTTTATCCTCTAGAAATCCAACATGGGTCTCATTGGACTGAAATCAAGGTGCTGGCAGAGCTGCACTCCTTCAGGAGGCTCTAGAGGATAATTCGTTCTCTTGCTTTTTTCCCCCAGCTTCTAGAGGCCACCCACATTCCTTGGCTAGCGGCTCCTCCTATCCAAAGCCAGTGATGTAGCATCTCTCTGACCCTGCTTCTATCATCACATCTCTCACTGACCCACCTACCACTCTCTTCCAACTTTAAGGGCCCTTGTGATTGCATTGGGCCTACCCAGATAATCCAGGATAATCACTTTATTTTATGTTCACTTGATCAGCAATGTTAATTTCATGTCTAACCTTAATTCTACTTTGCCATGTAAGGTAACATATTCACAGGACCATTACTATTCTATCATACCATTTAGTATTTCCATCTACAAGCATACAAATGAGATGCAGCCATCAAAAGCTTAGCATATCTGTTATCATCACTTTTAATGAATTGAGAAGCTAAGTACCAAAGAGCACTTTGTCACAGGTGGGGTTCCAAGTAGCAGAGCCTGAGATGGGAGTTAGTGAGCAGGACATGGATCAGGGATGCTCTAGGGAACACCACCTGCTGAAAGTTGGGGAGGAAGGCAGAATTTGAATGATGAAAACTTGAAGCTAAGATACAGGCTCAGCAAAGTCCTCAGGCAACTCCACTCTGGAGCTGGGATGTCTGTCAGGTTTTTCCCAAGCCAGAGAAGGGCACTGGGCACTGGACAAGGGGGCCCAGGGCAAAGCAGGTTTTTTTCAACTGAGACCATCCTCAAAGAGGGCAAATAGCTGAGGGGCACCCTGAGGAATGCTCTCAGCACCCAGGAAAACTATAACCTAACACATATATAGCCTTTCAGGTAGCTTAGCATAGACTAACTTTTAGTTAGAATTTATAACTTTACTTAGAGTAACCTGCAAACACACCAATATCACCCTAACTGTTATAAGGTATGTTAACCGCATCCTGTGATTTGCTAAGACTTTAACAGAAGGGCTGAGACTTAATTAAACTTTCTTACATAGCTTTGCCATCCCTAACATTGACAGTTGCCAGACCTGTCTTTTCTGGGAGACACTGGGGACAATTAGCAGAACCGGGGACTAATCCAGCTCAAATCACCCTGGGCTGGTTGAAGCAGCTGACCTCCTCATGAACTTTTCTCATTATAATACTAAAATCTCCTCCCGGTAATGGAGATTTCCCACCATTTTTGAACATGTAATGTATGTATAAGCATGTTTGCTAACTGTGCATGCACAGAAATTCCCCACCTATGCACATTATGACGAAGCTCACCTTAATGTTTATGCATGATTTCTCGAAATAAAGATGGATCCAATCCTTTGTGTCTGGGATGCACTGCTCTGAGAGAACCGCCCAGTGTGTTCCTTGCTTTCTGGCCCACAATAGAGTTTCTTCTCATTAAATCATCTTGGAGTTGTCTTTTGGCTGGTAACTACTGAGAAACCAGAGTGGTTCAGTCAGGAAACAAAATAAGGCTTCACCACACAGGGAGTGTCTGAGCTGCGCATTGTGGCATCTGCAACATACCTTGCAAAGACAAAATGTTTCTTTTTTATATATATGTTTTATTGATTATGCTGTTACAGTTGACCCAATTTCTTTCCCTCTGCTCCCCTCCACCCGGTGACACCCCCTCCAGTTGTCTCCCCCCTTAGTCCATGCCAATTGGTTGTGCATATAGTTCTTTTCAACATCTTCCTGTCTACTCCACTCCCTCTTACTATGCTTCTTAATTCCTGCATCATCTCCCTCCTTTTCCCCCTTCCCCCTCCCCACTAACCTCTCCCCTATATGTTCCCTATACCTATAATTCTTTTTCCACTCTCATTGCCTACTTAGTTTGCCTTTGTTTTGGTTCCCTAGCTTCTGCTGTTGGTTGTTTTGATACAGTTTTCATTTTAATGTTCATAGTTTTGATCCTCCTTCTTCTAAACCAGTCCCTTTAACATCTCATATAACAGTGGTTTGGATCTGATGAACTCCTTCAGTTTTACTTTGTCCTGGAAGTACTTTCTCTGCCCTTCTATTCTGAATGACAGCTTCGCTGGATAGAGTAATCGTGGCTGTAGGTTTTTGCTTTTCATTACTTTGAATATTTCTTGCCAGTCCCTTCTTGCCTGTAAAGTCTCCTTTGAGAAATCCGCTGATAGTCTAGTTGGGACCCCTTTGTACATAATTCTCTTCTTCTCTCTTGCTACTTTTAAGATTCTCTCTTTATCTTTAATTTCTGACATTTTTATTATAATGTATCTTGCTGTGGTTCTCCCTGGGTCCAGTTTTTCTGGAACTCTCTCTGCTTCCTGGACCTGTAAGTCTATTTCTTTCCCCAGGTTAGGGAAGTTCTGCTTCATTATTGTTTCACATAATTTTTCCATTTCTAGTTCTTCTTCTTCACCTTCTGGCAACCCTATAATTCGGATGTTCGCTCTCTTATAGTTGTCCCAGACTTTTCTGAGCTTCTCTTCATTTTCCTCATTTTTTGTTTCCTCTTTCTGCACTGGTTGACTGTTCCTTCCCTATGTTCCGATTTGTTAATTTGATCCCTGATTTTCCTTCCCTCACCACTTGTTTCGAATGTATTTTCATTCATTTCAGCAGGGCTAGCCTTCATTTCTTCCCTGTCTTGAATAAGTCCCACTGTTATTTCTGTAAGCTGTCTTGTAACTATAGCTCTGAACTGAGCCTCAGAAAGGTTACCTAACTGTTCGTCCGTTAATTGGTGTATTTGCTGTCTGGTCAGCTGCATGATTGGGATCTCTATCATTATCCCTGCCATCCTGGCAGTTTTTTGCTTCCTGGGCAGGGCTGTCACACTTCCTATGCTATATTGGGCGGAGCCCTGTGCACTCGTCACTACTGGGCGACCCTCCTCACCACACTGTGGCGCTTTGTGTTGGGGCAGAGGCCCAGGATGAATTCCTGCCATTCTTTCTATGCTGAGAGGCCGGGAGCCTCCTCCTCCATCCCCACGCCCTCCAAGCCTCACAGTCTGAGGCAATGGGGGTCTGCCTTCCCCAGCGTTGGAATCTCTAGCTGTTGGGTTTGGTCTGCAGCTAGGGGTGCTCCCAGGCGCTTCTTGCCTCCCCCTAAATACGGGTGTCTGTGCTTACCGCCGTCCCACCACCCGTTCCTGCAACTGCCACCATCAGCACAGTCTGACCTCTCAACCCTGGCTTCACCCCTCCTACCTGTCCGGACAAGCACCACTTGTTTATAACTTCATATGTTGGACTTCCATGTAGCTTTATTTTCTGGAACTTCTGGTTATTTCTGGGTTTTGCGGTAGTTGTAGTCCTCTTTAGTTGTGGAGGGAGATGGAGTGTGTCAGTCTAGGCCTCCATCTTGGCCAGAAGACTCCGACAAAATGTTTCTTGATTAATGCGGAACACAAAGTGTGGCAGTGAATCTCTTTTTTATTAGATCTCTCTGCCTCTCTCACCTGCCTTTTCGCTTCTGTTTTCAGTTCTTGCTTTCACCTGGGTTCAGTTTGGCTGCTCTCAACTTACCAAAAGCCACAGATACTTGTATTTCCCTGATCAGCATCTTGCTCATTCTTCAGAACTTGATTCACATCAGGTTTTCCTCTTCTTTCTGGACAGTTTTCCCCCTCTGTCTAGTCATCCTCTGCCTTTTACAATGGAGGCCTGCTTTCCTACTGTGTTCCCATTTGTTATTTTTTTCAAACCAATGCTGAAAGCATGGCTGCCTACTCCAAAGCAAGGCAGATGGTTTTGAACCACAACTGACATAGGTTAAGCTCTGCTAAACTCTGTGACATGAGGATTATAAATTAAAGGTCAAGCCATTCTTTCACAGGGTTGTTATTGAAAAATCTTAGAAATGTACTAAATGCACATGAATTGGAATCTTATGTCAAGGCTAAAGAAGAAACACCAGAGCTGGAATAAAGATCTGTTTCCAAGAGCATTATTTAGACAAATCCTGACCCTGGTGATCCATCTCTGACCTGTAGTCTCCTTAATCGGACATGGGTTCATCCTTCTACCTGCAGCATAAATGGTCATCACAGAGACAACCCCCACCCCCACCCCCAGCTAGGAGCTCAGTCTTGAGGCAGGCAGGGTCTGTTTGGGAGACTTTTGCAAAGCTTCTCCAAGGAGTGAGTTTCCATCTTCCCACAGCAGTAGTACTCAGAGTGACAAAGAACTGACCCCCCGGTCAACAGTCAAGAGTGCGTGCAGCCCTGTTAGCACCAGAAAACACTAACAAGGGACCTGGCTCTGCTGAGGCGAAAGATGTTCTGCCACCCTGGGTTAAACTGCTAGGATGAAATGCTGCATAGACCCAGCCAGGAATGCATTACTAACCATTACATCTATTTGCATTTTGCAGAACATCAGCATGTGTACTATCTCGTTTTGATTCATCAGCAACCCTGTCAGGTAGGTAGGGCAGGGATCATGATCCATATGGCAATTTTATTTGTTTCTCTATGCCAGGTAGCAAGTACACCATGCTGCCACTGCTGGGCCAGGCTGTTGGGGAGGGAGTGCAGACACAGGCAGCCCAAACAAACTAGTTCTGACCCTTAGGCCATCACAAACATGGCCAGAATCCAGAGGGTGGTACAAAATATGCCTTTTCTTCTCCATCAAGTCTCCTTTCAGTCTTAAGCATTCACCTGTAATGGAACCAAAAAGTCCCTAATTCCCATATTCCTTCCCGTTCCCCTTGTATGACCCTCGATTCTGAGGTTCTCCCAGTTTGGGCTTTAATCTCACTCTTGCTTTGGCATGGGAATTAGTTTTCTCCCTAGAAGCCAAAGGAAACACAACTCACTTTTCCTGGATCTTTTTAAACCCCTTGTTCCCAGGCCTCCTCCCTCCTTCTCTGTTCTGGGAAACAGACTTGCCCCTTTGGCTGAGACCAGCAGGTTCCATGTGCCCCCTATATGAAATGAAGCTAATACACCAACTACGCTCTCTCTCATAATGTCAAAGGGTTGTTATACTAAAGAACTCACCCATCAGTGATGAGAATAAAGAGAAACAGAGGACCCTCTCTTTCCACCTGTTTACTATTGAAAATATACAAAATGTAGAGAAGTAGGAAAGACACTGGTAATCTCACCCATCAGTGGCAATCACTGCTAAACATTTGATATCATTACTCTTAATCTCGATTATGTTTTTTAAAATAATAGAATTCATACCATACATAAATTTTCATCCTGCTTTTCTGTAGATAGTTTTTAACTTTAGCATTTCCTCAAACCATTAAACATTCCTTGAAAGTGTAACTTTTTTTAATGTATTTTATTTATTATATTGTTACAATAGTTCCAACTTTCTTCCCTTTACTCCCCTCCACCCAGCATCTCTCTCCCCCAGCAATCCCCACCCCAAGTCCATACCCATGGTTCATGTATAAAAGCTTTCCCACTTCACCCTTTCATATATTCTTCTTCTTCTTCTCTCTCTTTTTTTAAGTAAATATGTGATTGATTAATTATTTTAACAATAAAAAATAACTATCCCTCCCTCTCAGATATTAAGACCCTTTGTAATCTTGTAAAGGACAATGGGCGAAGGTCTCAAGCTCCTCTAGCTGCTTCAAGCTGGACATGGTCGTCGTCCTACCTACCCTTGGGTCCAGAAATCCCTATTAATAGTGGGGGTGTGGAGGGGAGGGTGGCCTTCCCACATGGGGAAGGATCGTGCAGACTCCAGGTCAGTTGGTGATCTCCGGACAACGGCATGCTTGGTTTAACAGACTGGTATCCTTGTTGTGTTCTGGGGGCAACAGATTTGGCAAAAAGGGTTAAAAGACATCATTCAATCCATAACTACTAGATGACAAAAGTCAGGGATTAATTTTTCAATGTTCCACATTAAGGGGAAAAAAAAGAAAAAAAGGGCTTCTTTGGAGGAAGGTGTGCTATGCACATCTCACCTGTCCAAAACCCTTTTGCCCATTATACTTAGTTTGGACTGAGGGAAATAGTTTAGGTTTCCCCCTCTCAGACATCTGGGTTCTTTCTGTCCAAGCCATTAGGATAGAAAAGAGAAAGCAGTTTTAAAGTGAAGCCCACAGACCACCGCATTCTTCACCAACCCAGCCATTTAGTTCAGCCAAACCGCTGAGTCTCAGGAGGCAGCGCTGCAGAGAGGATTAAGTGAGGCTTATACGTACAGACAATCACTCAGGTAATGAGATCATAGGCTTATGCCCTTTGAAAACAGAAAACACCTGTTAATTTATGTAACATAACCCACAAACAAGTCTCTAAATCTGTAAGACTGTCTTATTGGGAAGACATCCAGTTGCAAGGCCCTTGACATTCTACTTGCCTGCAACTTGAATATCTTTGATGATATCACAGACATGGTTTAATTTTCAAGTGAAACCATATTTTAAATGAAAAGAAACTTTTAAGATGGTTAGCTGCACTACTTTATAGTCTACCACTGATCATTGTGATTTTCCTTGAATAATGATTTTTCTCCCTAAGATTACCCTCCTTGTCATTAAAGGGAATACATTAAGTCCATTTTAAATTTATTCTGTTCATTTGCATAAACACAACAAGAGCAGCAAATGATCACTTATGATCTTTAGTTCTGCTTTGCTGGAACTTACCCAAGGAACATTTAGGCTGACCCTTAGTCTGCTCTTCAGGGCACAGAAGCTGGGCCACGTACCTGGCATTCATCCTTGCCTGTACACACCTGTCCTCTCCAAGTCTTTCTGGTTTTTCATTGTGCCTTAAAGTCCCTTCTAGCCATCTTTCAGGAAAACAACCTTCGTTCCTTCCCTGGAAAGATTGCTGTGGACCATACAACCAACCATGGTACCAGGCCTTTTATCTCACTGGCTCTTATTACCTTTGAAAGTCATTCCCAGTTCCTCAGGGCTTTTTGGTAACAACCTGAGCCCAAGCATGTCTCCTTTAGGCTTGACATTCCAGTCAAAGACTTGGTCAAAAAAAAAGAAAGAAAAAGGAACCTCTATTAACAACTGGTCTTATTAGTTTTATGCAAAGAAACTTATGTCATTACTTACTTGTTTAGAATGCCAAACTCTGGAGGGATCAGATAGGGAGAAAAATATACAATGTGAAGGAAAATCTTTGACCTAATATTCATTGAACTGGCATTTCCATTCTTCATATTTTCATTTTTCCACCACTAAAAAAAATTTTTTGTTTGTTTTTCCATTACAGTTGTCTCACTTTTTTTCCCCCTCTTGCTTCCCTGCACCCTGTCCCTCCCTTCCCACACATTCAGTCCCCACTCAGTTGCCCATGTCCGTGGGTCATTTATACATGTTCTTTGACTTGACCCTTCCCCTTCTTACCCCCTTCTCTCCTTCCCACCTCCGCCCTTGTTACTGTTACTCTACTTCTTGTTTACATAGCTCTGGTTCAATTTTGCTCATTTGTTTGTGTTGTTCATTAGTTTCCTGTAATAGGTGACAGCATAAGGTATTTTACTTTCATTGCCTGGTTTTTCGCTAAGCATAATTCTCTCTAGTTCCATCCATGTTGTTGCAAATTGTAGAAGTTCCTTCTTTCTTTCTGCTACATAGTACTCCATTGTGTAAATGTACCACAGTTTTTTGATCCACTCATCTACAAATGGGCACTTAGGTTGTTTCCAGCACTTGGCTATTGTAAATAGTGCTGCTATGAACATTGGGGTGCATAGGTTCTTTTGAATTGATGTTTCAGGATTCTTCAGGTATAATCCTAGAAGTAGAATCACTGGTTCAAAAGGCAGTTCCATTTTTAGTTTTTTGAGGTAATTCCATACTGTTTCCCATAGTGGCTGTACCAGTCTGCATTCCCACCAAGAGTGCACTAGGGTTCCCGTTTCTCCACATCCTCGCCAGCACTTATTGTTTGTTGATTTGTTGGTGATGGCCATTCTGACAGGTGTAAAGTGGTATCTCATTGTGATTTTAATTTGCATCTCCCTGATGGCTAATGATGTTGAGCATTTTTTCATGTGTCTATGGACCTTCCGTATGTCCTCTTTGGAGAGTGTTTATTTATTTATTCAGGTCCTTTGCCCATTTTTTAATTGGGTTGTCTGCCTTCTTGGTGTTGAGTTGTATGAGTTCTTTATATATTTTGGAGATCAATCCCTTGTCTGAGATGTCATTGGCGAATATATTTTCCCATATGGTTGGTTTCCTTTTCACCTTGCTAATGTTTTCTTTAGCTGAGCAGAAACTTTTTAGTTTGATGTAGTCCCATTTGTTTATTCTTTCCTTTATTTCCCTTGCCTTAGGAGATATATCAGTGAAAATGTTGCTACGTGGGATATCTGAAATTTTCCTGCCTATTTTTTCCTCTAGGACTTTTATGGTATCACGGCTTACATTTAAGTCTTTGATCCATTTTGAGCTTATTCTGGTTTGTGGTGTAAGTTGGTGGTCTAGTTTCATTTTTTGCATGTCCCTGTCGAGTTCTCCCAACACCATTTGTTGAAGAGGCTCTTTTCACTCCATTTGATGTTCCTTCCCCCTTTGTCAAATATTAGTTGACCATATTGACCTGGGTTTATTTCTGGGCCATCAATTCTGTCCCATTGATCTATATGTCTGTTTTTATGTCAGTACCAGACCATTGTGATTACCGTGGCCTTGTAGTATAGTTTGATATCAGGTATTGTGATTCCTCCTACTGTGTTCTTCTTCCTCAAAATTGCTGTGGCTATTCGGGCTCTTTTTTGGTTCCATATAAATTTTTGAAGTATTTGTTCTAGGTCTGTAAAATACGTTGCTTGTATTTTAATAGGGATTGCATTGAATCTATAAATTGCTTTGGGTAGTATGGACCTTTTAATGATGTTGATTCTTCCCATCCATGAGCATGGTATATGCTTCCATTTATTTGTATCTTCTTTAATTTCTTTCTTCAGTGTTATGTAGTTTTCCAAGTACAGGTCTTTTATCCTTTTGGTTAAATTTATTCCTAGGTACTTTATTTTTCTTGTTGCTATAGTAAGTGGGATTTTTTTTCTAGTTTCCATCTATGATATTTCATTGTTGGTGTACAGAAATGCCTTTGATTTCTGAATATTGACTTTGTACCCTGCTATATTGCCAAATTCACTTATTAGGTTGAGTAGTTTTTTCATGGAGTCTATGGGGTTTTCGATATATACTATCATGTCATCTGCAAATAGTAACAGTTTTACTTCTTCTTTTCTAATTTGGATCTCTTTTATTTCTTTTTCTTGTTTGATTGTTGTGGCTAGAACTTCCAAGACTATGATGAATAGGAGTGGGAAGAGTGGACATTCTTGTCTTGTTCCTGATCTCAGGGGGAATGCTTTCAGTTTTTGTCCATTGAGTATGAGTTGGACTCGAGTTTCTTGTATATGGTCTTTATTACGTTGAGGTATGCTCCCTCTATTCGCACTTGGCTGAGTGTTTTCATCATAAATGGTTGTTGTACTTTATCAAATGCCTTTTCAGCATCTATTTATATGATCATGTGGTTTTTGTCTTTCATTTTGTTTATGTGGTGTATTACATTTATTGACTTGCAAATATTAAACCATCCTTGTATCCCTGGGATGAATCCCACTTGATCATGATGTATGATCTTTTTAATGTGTTGCTGGATCCGGTTTGCCAATATTTTGTTGAGGATTTTAGCATCTATGTTCATCAGTGGTATTGGCCTATAGTTTTCTTTCTTTGTTATGTCTTGACATGGTTTTGGAATTAGGGTAATACTGGCTTCATAGAAAGAGTTTGGAAGTCTACCCTCTTCTTGGATTTTTTTTTTGGAGTAATTTGAGAAGGGTGGGCATTAGTTCTTCCCTAAATGTTTTGTAAAATTCACCTGTGAAGCTATCCAGTCCAGGGCTTTTGTGTTTCGAGAGTTTTTTGTTTTTTTTTTTTTTTCAATAATTTATTTAGTTATTTGTTTTTGTTTTACTTATTTATTTATTTTAGAGAGAGGGGAAAGGAGAGAGAGAAGGAGAGTAACATTACTGTGTGGTTGCCTCTCACTCATGCCCCCAACTGGGGATCTGATGTGCAACCTAGTCATGTGCTCTGACTGGGAATCAAACCAGCGACACTTGGCTTGCAGGCCAACGCTCAATCCACTGAGCCACAGCAGCCAGGGCGAGAGTTTTTTGATTACTGTTTCATTTCACTCTTTGTTATCAGTCTGTTCAGGCTTTTCGCTTCTTCTTGATTTAATTTTGGAAGATTATATGTTTCTAGAAATTTGTCCATTTCAACTAGGTTGTCAAGTTTCTTGCCATATAATTGTTCATAGTAATTTCTTAAAACTTCCAAGAGTATGTTGAATAGGAGTGGAGAGAGTGGACATCCTTGTCTTGTTTCTGATCTCAGGGAGAATGCTTTCAGTTTTTGTTCATTGAGTAAGATGTTGGTGTCAAGTTTCTCGTATATGGCCTTTGAAGTATGCTACCTCTATTCCCATTTTGCTGAGTGTTTTCATCATAAATGGGTGTTCTACTTTATCAAATGTTTCTTCAGCATCTATTGATATAATCATGTGATTTTGGTGTTTCATTTTGTTTATGTGGTGTATTACCTTTATTGATTTGCAAGTATTAAACCATCCTTGCATCCCTGGGATGAATCCCACTTGAACGTGGTGTATGATCTTTTTAAAGTATTGCTGTATTTGGCCTGCCAATATTTTGTTGAGGATTTTACATCTATGTTCATCAGCGATATTGGCCTGTAGTTTTCTTTCTTTGCTGTGTCTTGACCTGGTTTTGGAATTAGTGTAATATTAGCTTCATAGAAAGAGTTTGGAAGTCTACCCTCTTCCTGGAATTTTTGGAATAGTTTGAGAAGGTTAAGCATTAGTTCTGCCCTAAAAGTTTTGTAAAATTCGCCTATGAAGTCATCTGGTCCAGGGCTTTCGTGTGCTGAGAGTTTTTGATTACTGCTTCAATTTTACTCTTTATTGGTCTGTGCAGGCTTTCTGCTTCTTCTTGGTTCAGTTTTGGAAGATTCTATGTTTCTAGAAATTTTTCCATTTTATCTAGGTTGTCAAGTTTCTTGCCATATTGTTGTTTGTAGTAATTTCTTACAATCCTTTGTATTTCTGTGATATCAGTCGTGATATCTCCTCTTTCGTTTCTGATTTTGTTTATTTGGTTCCTCTCTCTCTCTCTCTCTCTCTCTCTCTCTCTCTCTCTCTCTCTCTCTCTCTCTCTCTCTCTCTCTCTCTCTCTCTCTCTCTCTCTCTCTCTCTCTCTCTCTCTCTCTCTCTCTTTTGATGAGCCTGGCTAAAGGCTTGTCGATTTTGTTTATCTTTTCGAAGAACCAGTTCCTACTCTTGTTGATCTTTTGAATTGTTTGTTTAGTCTCCATGTCATTTAATTCTGCTCTGATCTTGTTGATTTCATTCCTTCTACTCGTTCTGTTGTTCTTCTAGTTCTTGTAGCTGTAGGGTTATATTTTTTATTTGATATTCTTCTATCCTTTTTAAGTAGGCCTGTATTGCTATGAACTTTCCTCTCAGGACTGCCTTTGCTGTGTCCCATAGGTTTTGGGCTGTTGTGTGTTCATTATCATTTGTTTCCAGGAACTTCTTGATTTCTCCTTGATGTCATTGTTAACCCATTCATTATTTAATAGCATGTTATTCATTCTCCATGAGTTTGAATGTCTGAGTTTTTTCCTTGAGGTTGATTTCTAGTTTCAAGGTATTGTGATCTGAAGAGATTCTTGATATAATTTCCATTTTCCTGAATTTGTTGAGGCTTGTTTTGTGTCCTACCATGTGGTCTATCTTTGAAAA